>NW_022196900.1:96600496-96694011 GCF_008632895.1 Mastomys coucha
CTCACTCTGTAGACCAAGCTGGCCTCGAACTCAGAAATCCGCCTGCCTCTGCCTCCCAAGTGCTGGGAATAAAGGCGTGCACCACCACCACCTGGCCATGTACTGGCTTCTTGAGAGGTGTGGTGATTTGCACCACAATGGCTCCCCTAGGCTCATATGTTTAAATACTTACTTGGCCCTGACTTGGTGGAACTGTTCGGGAAGGATTAGGGGGTATGGTCTTGTTAGAGGAGGTGTGTCACAGGATGCCTTTGAGATTTCAAAAGACTGCACCAACATTCCCTGTGTGGCATCTCCTTCTTTCTGCCTCAGGGTTGTATCTCAAGATCTGAGCTTCCAGCTAGAGCCTCAGAGCCTTGCCGGCCTGACTGCTGCCATGCCCCCATCCCTTACCATGATTGTCATGAACTCTCCCTCTGGAACTGTGAGCCCCCATTAAGTCTTTCTTCTGTCAGTTGCCTTGGTCAGGGTGTTCTATCGCAACAACAGAGTAATATCCGAGACGAGAGGGAACTCTCCAGAGTTCTTGGGAGTTTGCCCTTCTGAAGAGAAGGGCACTGGGGAGGATTTGAATCCTCTGCCAGGCCTTGGGAGGCAGAGCGGCCGCCACCAATCCTTGGAAACTTCTGGTTCTTTTCTTCTAGAAGCTTCCGTCTATCAGGGCACCCACACGAGGCACATACTGCACTTGCAAAGGGCCTGGGTATCAGGGGGCTCACAACTGCTATAACTGCAGCTCTTGGGGGATGAGGTGCCCCCTCCCTGGCTTCTGTGTGTACCCGCATGCAGGCAATACGCATAAACTCATTCAGGGAGCACACAGAGATTAGTGAAATAAGTAAACTTTAAAAAAGAAGCCAGGTGTGTGAGAAACATCTTATTTACTTATTTATTTATTTACTTTCTGTTGAAAATGGCTTGCCTGACCGAAGAGACGGCTCAGAGGTTAAAAGCACTGGCTGATCTTCCAGAGGCCCCAGGTTCAACTCCCAGCACCCACAGCTCACAACTGCCAGTTCCAGGAGTCTGACACTCTCACAGAGACGTACACACAGGTAAGCCACCAATATACATAAATAATAAATAAATAAGTGAATGAATAAATAAATAAATAAAATCTTTTTTATATAAAAAGATGTATTTGCCCACCAATAATATCCATAAAGCAGCTGCATTTTGCCCAAGCCGTGGATAGTTCTGGGACTTGACTCTGTCATATCTTCCCCTTTGTTCATCAAATGGCAAGATGCAGCCCACAAATGGGATGAGACCCAGTGGCCCTCTGTAAGAATCACACAGAGGAGTCCTACCCTAGTGCATGCTTACTAGCCAGGCTGAGCGAGTTCAATGGGATGAATAGCTTGCCCCAGGAACGGCTGGGGTACCTGGACCCCTCCCTCTCCCCATCAATATAAGAACTCAGCAAGTACTGTCTGCTGTCTGTCCAATGAAAGAGCTAAAGTCATAAAAAAAAAAAAAACTCTTAAAAGAAAAGACAGGGTAAATTGCACCTAGCATCAGCCAAGGGCTCTCTAACGAAGGTGCTAACAACAGGGCAATACAAGAGAAGCAGGTATAATAGACGGGAATAGACGTCCCCTGTTCTTCTGAGGTCACCTCCTGAAAGTGAGGCCTACAGGATGGGAGAGGGGCATGCAGATCAGACTGTGATAAGGGACTTTGGAGATCAGGGACTCTTCCAGCTAAACAACACAGAAATAAAGCCTAGGCATTGGCCAGTCTCTAGGGAGATAGGACATGGCCAAGAGCCGGCCTCCTGCAGGGGGGACGAGGTTCACACCTGCGAGGAGATGGCACCTCCTCCCACCACCAGAATGGAGGGGTAGACTGAAAAGGCCCCTGGCTTTTAATAACAAGTGTTGGCAAGCATCGGGGTTCCTCAGATGCTGCTGGGAGGCATGTTGAAGTCTCACATGATCCCAGTGCTAGGGGGGCTGAGGCAGTAGGATTGCAGTGAGTGAAGCGTTGCCTGGGTTACAGAGGGATACCTTGTCTCAAAAAACACCCACCCAAGCTGAAACTATAACAAAAAGAAAGCTCCGCCCAAATCCCGCCCCCCCCCCCAAACCGGTGCAGCAGCTGCAAACGCTTCCTGCTATTCTCTTAAAAGGCCATGCACCCGTTCACATCTTTCTTGGCAATTTTCTTCCAGGCACACAGAGGAGAAAACAGAAACTATGTTCACACAATAACTTGTTCATGGTATTCACGGCGGCATGATTCGTGAGCTCCACAAGGTAGGATCAACACGAAGCCCTCCACAGACAAAGGGTCCGTGAATAAGAGAAACCCCGTACAGTGGAATACAACTTAATACTAAAGGGAGATCGAAGTGCTGTCTGAAATAATCACAGTAAGAAAAGCCAGCTGGGAAGTGACTGTATGGTCGTGGCCACAAGGCTTCTTTGGGGAAGTGATGGGAACATTCTAGAACTGGCTACGGCGGTGGCTTCAGGGTCCTGAGTGTAAATGGGACACATTAAATGAATAAATCAATAGAACCATTGAATAAAATAGTAAGGTGAGGGTTGGGAATGAACACCAGCCACAAGAAAAGCTGTGCAGAACACGTTGGAAAGTAGGCATGCCAGTGGGCATGTGTCACTCTTGAGCACTGCTCTCTGGGGCTCTGTGTGTGGAAAGCATCGAAGTTAACTCTGCTAGCCTCATGGGGAGGCTCTAAAAGGAGCGGGGGTTGGGGAATTTCCTGAGAGGAGGCTTGCTCAATCTTGCTCTTGCCAGAGTCTCCTGTAGCCCAGGCTGGCATCAAGCTCCTACATAGCTGAGGATAACCTTGAAATCTTCACGCTCCTGAGTGCTGGGAGTATGGGTGGGCACTGCCAGGGCCTGTCTGTCTGGGTTCCCACTGCTTAGTAAGCTGCCTTCAGAGTGGGTGGTGTGGTAGTGTGCATAGGAGTGCCCACCCTAGTCTGAATGCTTGGCCCCTGGGGAGTGGCACTATTTGAAAGGATTAGGAGGCGTGGCCTTGTTAGAGGAAAATGTCACTGGGTGTAGGCTTTGAGGTTTCCAAAGACCAAGTGTGGCCCAGTGACTCACTGTCTTTCTGATGCCTGCAGACCCAGATGTAGAACTCTGAGCTCCATCTCCAGCACCATGTCTATCTATGTGCCGCCATACTTGCTGCCATGATGAGAATGGACTAAACCTCTGAACCATGAGCCAGCCACAGTTCAATGCTTTCTTATAAAACACTGACCAGGACTGAGACTAATAGGAATGGCCTAGGATAAATCTTCGCCCCATCCCCACTCCCTATTTTCTGGCTAGGGAAACCAGACAAGCTATACCACCTTGCTGTTTCCCCCTCTGTTAGAGGGTAAGCCTCAGGATTACCTAGTTGAGTGCCCGAGTGTCCTCGAGGGAGGATGTGAACAGTCAGAGCCTGGTGTGTTAACCTCACAACATGGGTGACCATGTCGTTGAGAACACAGAGCGGTGGCATCCCAACCACAGCCTTCTCCCTCCTCCCTCCTCCCTCCTCCCTCCTCCCTCTGTTACTGTCATGGCTTGACATCGTTTCCCCAAACATATGGTGAGTCCTAAGCCCTGGTCCCCGAGAGTGTGACCTTATGCATGTAATTAGACTGGGATGATAGCACACTGAATCAGGACACGTCTTAATCTAATGACCTGTGTCCTCAGAAGAACGGAGTGTAGGGAGCAGACTGGGAAGTAGATCTGCCAGGCGAGTGCTTGCCCAGCCTGCACGAAGCTCTGGGTCGGATCCCCAGAATTCTATAAACCTGATGTGGCAACACATGTCTGTAAACCCAGCCATCTGGAGGTAGACACAGAAATACCACGAGTTCAAGGTCACCCTTGGTTCCAAGGCGTGGAATTCATGAGACCCCGTCATCAAATAAAATAAAAATAAATCAGAAAGAAAGTAGACAGGCCTCCTGGAAAGTGATACCAATATGATGCAGAGATCAACTTGCATGAAGGAGCCATGAGTCTTGGGGCGGATCGCTGAAGGTGGTGACAGTCACCAGCCACCAGACACTATGGCCACTCTCTGGCCACCGTCTGGCAGTTCGTGGTCACAAGCTCCAGGCAGGCCTAGGGGATGAACGCACTTTTGAAGGTTCAGCTTCCATGTGGGCACCTCAACCTCTGCCATCTCTGTTGGAAGGCAGGGCACCGAGGCGAGGACTCTGTCTGGCTCTCTGCTGGACTCTAGGCTTAGGGCAGGATTGAAAGTAGGGGATGCGGAGTAAGGAAGTCCTCAGCTGCCATTGTACTGTCTCCGAATGTCACCTCCTCCAAGGGGCCCTGTCCAAAATGACCCCCACCTTTCTACTGGCTCTTAATTACCCTGCTGCTTCCTGACCACTTTTGGGCACACTACATGACTGCGGCACAGGATCAGAGCCCACTTTCTGGTCTGCACCTGAAGTACATGGCATGGTGGTACCCAGAATGTGCCACAGGCATGTCCATTCTTTTGACCTTGCGATACGATGTCATCTATAAACTGCAAAGGACATCTCATAGGTAAGTTCCAGATTATGTTGAGTGGTATCCATAATGACCCGGGGCCACACACACAACTGAGGGTTGGCCAAGCTTGCTAGCTCTTCACTTCCCAAATGAAGAGGGACCCTGAGGACATCAAAGTCATTTTCTGATCTATTGTTCTGGGCTCTGCTGGTGGACACTTGCCCAGCATGCAAATGGCCCTTCTTTCTGTCCTCAGCACCTCAGAAAAACAGGCATGGTTCAGCCTGCGATTTCAGGACTTGGGAGACAGAGTCAGGAAGAGTAAAAGCTCCAGAAGCTGGAGAGATGGCTCAGTAGTTAAGAGCACAAGACCCAGGTTCAGTTCCCAGCACCCACCCAACAGCTAGCAACCATCTCTAACTCCAGTTCTAGGGAATCTGCTGCCCTCTTCTGGCTTCTGAAGACACTGCATGCATGATGCACAGACACACGCGCAGACAAAACATTCATACACTTAAATTAAAAAAAGATGAATTTTTAAAAGAAAAAGTTCAGGTCATGGCTGATTACACAATGAGTTTGAGGCCAGCCTGGGCTACATGAGACCCTGTCTTTAAAAAAAAAAAAGACATTATGTATTATTAACTATTAATTTTTATTTTACTTTATTACTGGAAAAGAAGTTGAATGGTATGTTCCATCTGTGTTAGAGTAGACGCAAACTTAACTGGAGTTTGTCATCTCATCTGCAGGATGACAAGTTCGGTGCTCTGCTAGGAGAGCTGAGGGGGAGGGTTGTCCTGGGCAGAGGTTGAAGAGGAGGATGGAACAAAGTCAATGTGGATGTTTCCTCTCCCTTCCCCAGAAGGCTTCATCCTTGCCCGGGTACCACAGCCCTCCCTGACTATAGGAGAGTTCAGTGCCAGATGGTCCAGCCTGGGCTCTGAGTGAGGCCTCTGGCCTACACCTCAGTACAGTAGGGATTTGGGTTATAAATAACCGATGTCAAATGTAGAGGCATTCTCTTGAGAGTCCCGAGGGAGTCAGGGCTGCTGGTTGTGGACAAGATAAGCCATGCAGGACTTCCTAGCCCCAGATTCTGTCTCTCACATGGCAGGTCTCTTAACGCTCAGGGCCTCTGTTCCTTGTTCTGTAAAACAAGGACAGCTGTCTGTAAGAGCCCTTGTAGGGACACGTGGTCAGCCTTGGTGTGTGCGCTGAGCTGGGACCAGTACAGGCAAGATGCCACGACCTGTGGCTGAGGTGCTGCCCCTGGCCACTCCAGAGAAAGACTTCAGCTCTGGGAGGGGCGAGGAGCCCAGGCCTCATTATGTTTAATGGCTTGTAACACAAACCCTTTAACACGCTCGCCCCCATGACCTGCAACTCCAGGAAGCAGCTCCACCATCCTCCTGTGAGCAACGTATTCCCAGAGCCCAGCACACAGCTCTCCAACTGGCTCCCGATTTGTCAGCAGCTCGGATAGAAACATTTTAATGGATGCCATGCAGCACACACCCTGAGTGTCGCTCACGGGCCTCCCAAATGTCTTTCCTACCACATGGTGGGATGTGAGAGGCGTGAAATTACAGCCACTCTCTCAGCTTCATCTCTACCCAGAGGCCTCTGGGAGCAGCTGTGAGGGATGGATGGTGTGCAGTGGCTTTGATGGAGGTGGCCTGGGCCTTGTATGCTATGTACCCCACTTATGCCAGAGGCTCTCCGTACTCCCATATCTGGGGTCCCCTCCTGCCTTGCTGTAAGCTGGCACACACTCATGACACAAAGGGGACCCAGGCATTGAACAGCCTCTGCTCACTTGGAGGGTCTCTGAGATGCTGAGAAAGGATCTGGGTGGGGATACGGACGAGTGTACATCGTGAGGGCCTGTGATTTTGCAAATCAGCTCTGACCCAGATGTATTTGAAGAAAGTCATGGAGTTAGGGGCAAACATAATTTAGAAAACCTCTCAGGGCTGGGAGATGGTTCAGGAGTTAAAGAGCTTGTAGTGCAAGTGTGACAACCAAAGTTCAAATCCTGCCTCCTGCCACCCCAAGTCCATGTAACTGGCGGGTAGGTGTGGTGGCCCTCCTGGAATTCCCTAGAACAAGATGGACAGATAGGTCGATATCTATAGTTTAATCAGCAAGCTCTGGGTTTGATTGAGAGGCCTTGCCTCCATGGTAGTGCAATTAAGGATGACTGTAAATAACAAGCTCGGTATCCATATGCAGGTGCCCATGTACACACACTCTTCACATATGCAAATACGTGTGTGCTCACATGCAAGTGCATGCGTGCGCATGCACGCGTGCGCGCGCGCACACACACACACATGCGCTCACACACTCACACACAAGAAGATGGATAACTAAAACTAAAACCTCATTGAGCTGGATAGATGGCTCAGTGGTTAAGGGAACCTGCCATGCAAACAGGAGACCCAGAATTCAAATCCCAGTACCTCCATATAAGCTAGATCTGTTCTCAGAAGAGAGGGGCCTGCTGGCGCTTGCTGGATGCCAGTCTAGCTGAAAAGCTCAAGTTTCCAGTCCACAAAGAGACCCTGCCACTGGGCAGAGAGTGACAGAGGACACCCGATACCTCCTTCTGGCCTCTGTATATACACATTAGGCCAAAGACACATGACACACATGTGCCAAGACATCATTATACCCTCCCAGGTTTTGATTGATGGTTGCTGAGTCACTGGGTGCAGACCACAGAGAAAGGACAGGACGCTGCCATCGTGTCACGGTGGTTGGGTGGCACGAAATGTCATTGGAGGGGAGACTTTCACAGCTGGCATGGCAAGTGGGTGCTTGCTGCTTTCCTAAAGGCTGCAGTAGGTTTTGGTCCCTTCTCCAGGGCAAAACGGTTGGACATCAGAGTCAACGACGGGTGGACTCTAAAGAGGAGGCTGGGAAGTCAAGTAGGCAGAGCGCCCCCATTGCCCACGCCACTCCCAGAAGCACCCCAGGCTACCAGAGCCTTCATTCCTCAGACAACTCAAGGCCCTGAAGCATCATACACACTGGTCAAACAGAGAGGCATCTACACAATGCGCCTCGTAAGGCCAGGCGTGTGGCCAGGTGGGTAGGGCACTCGCCTTGCATACATGAAGTCCTGGGTTCAATTCCCAGTACCTCATAAACTGAGCATGGCAGCAGACACCTATAATCCCAGCATTTGGGAGGTGGAGGCAGGAGGATTGGAAGTTTAAGGTCACCATTGGCTAGGTAGCAAGTTTGAGGCTAGCCTGAGCTACATGAGATCCTGTCTCAAATTCCAAAATGAACAGAAATAAACATGGTTCGGGACAGTCTTTCCTTCCTGGCTAGCTGTAAGGAAAGAGTACCACAATGTGTGGATATGTACAAGGACCGAGCTAAGCGCCCAGTGGCCCCAGTGGGACTTGGCCTCCTCTGCCTCCGGCTCTTCTAGTTAGCATGGCCTTCCTTTGCAGATCCTCTTTACCCATCACTTTACTCCATCTGTCACAGTCACCTGACATCTTACTGCTTCATCTGCACATGTGTCTTATGCCTGGCTCTCCTGGCTCACACCCTATACGCCAGCCAACATCACCAAGGACAGAGACTTCATTCCGTTCAAAGTTTGGACCCAGAAAAGGTGCCCTGGATGCTTCACAAACATTTGACGAGTAATTAATGGGCCTGGACCACTCCTTGGATTGGGAGACCCTGGATGGTGTAGGTTGAGCTGTGTTTCTTCCCTGGGGTGGCCATTGCGCGGCTGGGCACTAGGCATGCTCTATCAGAGGAGCCAGCCAGTCTGTCCAGCAATGCCACCTCCCCCTCCCCAAGCTACCGTGGTGGAATCAATGTTGCTCCCAGGATCTGCAGCCTTTGGAGGTTTTCAATTTCCCCAGATCGAGGACTCTCCGCAGGGCCTTTGTGCTCTCATCGATTGCCAGGGTATAACAGGCTTTGTTGCCCTGACAAATATTATTTGATAGGAAAAACAGAGATGCGGAGGCTGGGTCAAGGCCAAACCGAAGAGTTCCTCCAGAGGACTGGTCACAGAATGCCACAAGAGCACGGTGCTGGTGGAACTGCCTGGGCCTATTCAGAGAAAGGCCTTTGCACCTCCAGTGGGGAAACTGAGGCTGGGTGACAGTCCATTCCGCCAATGCCTCATCAACTGGACAGATACTAGTATTGCCATCCCATGTCACAGATGCATAAACAGAGGTACAGAGCCAGAGTGAGACCCCCACACTCAGCGCAGAATGTTCTTTAACTTCCTGGACTTCGCAGAAAAGCCCCAGGAGGGAAATGGAGGGAGTCTCTGGAGTGTGGCACAGCTGAGGTGCGGGGTCCCCTCCCTGGAGGCTGCGGCAGTCAGGCCCTGGAGAGGATTCCCATAGCACTTGCTCCTTGGGGCTTGTCCTGATACAGCCTTGGCCTCAGCCTGGGGAAAGCGGCTACAAGAGCCACAAGCTCAGAGCCTCTATGCCACAGAGCCAGCCCTGGGTGGCTCTAGAGACTGACGTCCCTCGCCAACCTTCTGTGAAAAAGCTCAGGGTTGTGGTAGTGTGTTGTCTCTGGACACCAGTCCTTCTTCCCTTCATGACTCCTCTAGTCCAATCAGCAAGCAGCCCGTCACATACCTAGCCCATGAGAGTCAGGGATGAAGCACACGCTGGGTCCCTACAGCATGGGACAGGGAAGACAACGAGTCCCTAACAAGAGGCCATTGGGGCCAGTTTCCCCAATCGCAGCTTGCCACGGTCTGGCCTTTTCCTCCTCCCAGACGAGGGCAGTAGATGGTTCACTACATATACCACAGGGATTTTACAAGACGTCTCAGGACAGGCTGCTGCTCGTGCATGAACACACCCACATCCCTCCTTCCCGGGATATTGACTCACCCATGACATTGAGGAAGATGTTGCCTGAGGCAAGGACCACCTTCTCCCTCGTGGCTCGGTCGTAGATACCCACATGGCACTCATAGGGACCATTGTCTGAGATCCGGACCTCGGGCAGCCTGCAGAGAAGCAGATGAAGGGGTGAGGCTGGTATTGCGGGGATGAGTAGGCAATGTTTCAGGAGGCCAACCCCTGTACAAATCTATCCAGGCTTCACTCATCCACTTTGCAAAGACATTGCACACCTGTGGTCTAGACTGGGAGGAAGGACCGCATTTGCGCATCACCCACTGTATCCAGGCTCCGTGCCTGGTGCTACAGCAGCTCGGGAGGGGGTGTGGACAGTGTGTGAGCCAAATCTGTGCTCAGAAGCAGCATCTTAACTGCCGGGCTGGTCATGTGGGTGATGAGGGTTTAGAGTAGCTGGGTTTAGTTGCCACCAGTGTGAGGCCTAGTCGGACTCATTCTTTAAAACCACTGTTGTCTTACCCACTGTTCTATTGCTGTGAAGAGACACCATGACCAAGGCAACTTATAGAAGAGAGCATTCAATTGGGAGCTTGCTTACAGTTTCAGAGAGTTAGTCCATGACTATCATGAAGCCAGAGCAGAAGCTGAGAGCTACTTACACCCTGAGCTGAAGACAGGAGGCAGGGACAGAGAGAGAGACTGGGCATGGAGTGAGCTTTTGAAACCTCAAAGACCAACCCTAGTGATACACCTCCTTCAACCAGACCACACCTCCTAATCCTTCCCAAACAGTTTCACCAACTGGAGACCAAGCATTTAAATATATATATACCTATGGTGGGAGAAGAGCATTCCTATGCAGTTTACCACAGCCACAATGCAGGGATTGGTCATTATCATCTATAAACAGGGAAACTGAGACACGAGATGGTCATAACTGCCACACCCTGTACAGCTAAAACACCACCATGAGGCCATAGAGTCCTGCCTTCCATAGTGCCAAGGGGACCACTTTCTTCCCAGAAACACAATGAAATCCCTATCCCCAAGGAATCTCTGTCCTAGTGGACACAGGGAAGCTGACCTACACACCCATGCTACACACCCATGCTCAGCACAGGCTGGGCTAGGAGGTGGTGGCTCTGCCTCTAAGGTCCCTAGACCTGGGGTATGGGGTCCCCCTCAAGATTCCCTTTTTCGTTTTTACTGGAAAGGTTCAAGAACAAACATCTCAGGCTTTGTCCCTTTGAGGCTGGTCTTGGGGCTGGAGAGACGGTTCTGAACTTTAACAGAGGATCTACACCGAGTGACTCCAAACTGCCTGTCACTCCAGCTCCAAGGGGGGGATCTGATACCTCTGTCCTCTGTGAGCACCTGCACTCATGTGCACACCCACCCCAGACACAAATATACACAGAAATTCAAACAGACAGACAGACAGACAGACAGACAGACAGACAACCTTGGGGATCAGGAGAGATGGATCAGTGGTTAGGAGCACTCGTTGCTCTGGCAGAGGACTCCAGCTTGATTGCCGGCACCCACATGGCTCACAGCTGTCTGTAACTTTAGTTCTAGGGCCCCGGACACCACCTTCTGGCCACTACTAGCTCTGCACACACAGTGCACATGTGCAGGCAAAACACTCCTACCTACACAATTTAAAAACTAATCCAAAAAGTCTTAAAGATTATCTCACTTAACGTGTCTCTCTGTTTCCTCCTGGGACACACACAGTTAACAAGGGTCTGCCTCAGTGAGCTGGGGTTCTAATAAAACTTTATTTGTAATTGTCAAGCTTTGTGCTGCTCAGAACGTTCATGGCACAGAATACACTCATGCCTTTCTTTTTTCTCCTCCAACCATCTAAAGTTATTAAAACATGCTCAGTTCACAAGCATGGGTAAACAGAATGTAGTCTGATGAATCCTGATCTAGATCTTTCTACAGGGCCTATGGGGTCAGGCCATGCTAGGATGAGTTGGTATGCCATTATTTCTCCCAGAGGGTACAGTCACAAGTGTGACAGCCCTTTCTGCCATCTAGGCTGCAAAGAGCCCTGAGAACTAAGCTCAAATTATGCTCCCCCATCCCTGGTTTGGAACCCATGACTTTGGGGAAGTCATACCTTTGAATACCCACTTTCTCATTTAAAAAAATGGAGATGACGCAACCTGGGCCACCGCAACGAAGATGGACTCCAGTAAGCACGCCAGAGTGTTGCATGCACCTGTCCAGAGGCCATGGGTGGCCCTCATCCTGTGATGCCCTAAGAGCAGAGAATTCTTGCCAAGAAGTATCCAGGCACTTTGACTAGTAGGAGCCTCAGCTTGGCTCTAAGCTGGGCAAATTCAAATTTCATCAAGTCCCAGGCTCTATTGGCCTGTTTTCAAGGACCCTGTGTTGGTATTGATCATCACATTCCCAAAGTGGACAAGAAACCAGGGGAGACACCCATATTTGTTCATGGTCCTGCTTATGGGGGATGGAGAGGCCAGTGTCAGCCCCAGGCTCTTCCTGAGTGGCCCCTGAGTTGGGAGGTCCCTTCCGTGCAAGTTATTATCTCTCCTCCCTGAACTGAACGCTCTTTTTCATTTGTATGTGATGAACAGTTTAACCTCTGGCTCCAGTCTATCTCAGCTTCTTTTGCCTCTAAGTCACTTCTCTGCACCCCCACCCTTGCCACGTGCCACACGCCACTCCCCCCACCTGGGCTCCCAGCCTCTTCCTAAGCGGTTGTCACTTAGAGCTAGCTGAGCCAGCTCCCCAGCAGCCCCTCCCTAGCACAGCACCCAGCGCTTATTAGCATAAACAACACCGTCATTTCCATAGACTACACAGGGGTTGCCATCTGGTCTCCTCACTGTCAGGGAGGAGTGAAGTGTGGGGAGCGCCCTTTTTGTGGGGGGCAGATGCCACCCCCCATCATCCACCCAGCAGAAAGCGCCTTGACAGTGGGAACAGCAGGGAATCTGTCTCCCCTGGGAATGCGCTTCTTTGTAACCCAGCTAGATTGAAAGTAGCAATGTGCTTCCTGCGCAAAGGCACCTGAGTGACAGCCACCTTAAGTGACATGTTTCGACTATCCTCACAGGTGTCTATTATGCAGTCGACCTGCTTAAGCGACTTTCGAGGGAGACAGGTGCAGGGGGCGTGTAAAGGAACAGGCTCCACGGATGGGTGTAGCCAGAGGCTCCTGGGTGATGTCACCAGACGGTAAGGAGGTCAGCTGACGCATAGGCGGAGGCGCAAGGGTGACCACCCCATGGGCACGTCTATGCAGATGTGTTTATGTGATCCCAGCTCGGGGGACATGTTTAGGAATCATTCTGCTTGATGACACGCTCAAGGAACGTGTCATCAAGCAATATGTTGTGTGGGCGACATCTCACAGGTGGTGTGGAAGACAGCTCGGTGGATGTGCGGCTTGGTACTTTTAAGAAAAGACAGCTTGCCATCTGGGTCTATTCTTACGGCTCGGCTTGGTGCCCCTTGCTGGGCTCCAGGTTTCATGCCTGGCCTGGCTGCGCCATTAACCCACATCACTCACCCCCGAGCATGCCTGATAGCTCTTGTTCCACGGTCCCAGGCGGTGAGTGGTCTGGTCGTGGGTGTCCATCTCTTCATGGGTCCTACACTGTATTCTCAATCTTCCATTCTCACCTGAAGCCAAGCTCAGGATTTAAATGGGGTTTCTGTACCTTTCAATACCCCTTCCATGAAGAATCCAAACAAGGTCCTCGCCAGCCTAAACCCCTTCCAAAGCTGCCTCAGCTTTTGGGAGAAAAAGAAAAGACCAGGATCTGCCCACAGGGCGTCCTCCGGCCCCCTCACCCCCACCCTCTCCCTTACTCTGTTCTGGCTCTTTCTTCCTGCAGACACCTTGTTGCTGCTTTGTAAGATAACATTTTTACTTTGGATAATCTTACATCACGGGAAAGAGGCCAAGATAAGAGCGTCCGGGGCACCCCACACTGCCTTTCTCCTATCTCGGCTACCATCTGAATCCGGACAGACGCAGCCTCATCCCGTGATCTGTCTGGCTCTCATCTCCGATCCAAAGCTGCCAGGTCACCGCTTTGATCCAGACCTAACCGCCTCTTCTCCTTCATCGAACCCTGAGATCTTGCTTCCACTGTTGTCCTCGGAAAGTGGATTAAGTGGCCCAGAGCCCGCCCCGCCCCCAGCAGTGACTGACATTGATCAGCAGGCTGGGTAGAAGGCCTTCGCAGGCAGCTGGGGGCCGCAGGGGTGGGGAGGAGGCCGCTCTCATCAGCAATGGCCTGAGATCAGATCGATAAACTATTAATAACTACAGCGTTTGTGCGCAGATAGGGGCAATGCGGTTTAGAGACTGGAGTTTACTAACACTGACTGCGTCTCTGAAGGGCGAGTAATTGTGTTTTTGAAAAGCTGGGAACAGGTGGAGCAGAAACGTCGTTGTCTTTGCCTGCGGGCCTGAGTCTCATCCAGGTGTGGCTAAGGGCTGGACACTGCGGCTTTTGCAAGGGTGCGGGACCCGAGGGCCATATCTGCGCACAGACTTAGACCTACTGTGTGACCTGCATCTAGACCTACTGTCTGCCTTAGCATAGCAGCCTACTGTGTGCTCTGATATCTGGACCAACTGAATGCTTCAGCATTTGGGTCCACTATGTGACCTGGACTCTAGACCTACTATGTGCCCCGATCGATCTATGTCTATAGCATGTTCTGGTATTTACACCAGCTACGAGCGTCAGCATTTAAACCTTCTGTGTGTCCTGCAGGGTTAGCCTTGTGGCCGGTGGAGATACCCAGCTACTCTATCTCTCCTTGAAGTATCTCTCTCTTTCCTGTCCCCGTGGAAAGCCTCTGACCCCAGCAGTGTGGTGGAGTGGTTAAAAGCACGCGGGTTAAAACAGGCTGTTGGATTAATATGTGATTCCCAGCTCAGTCCTACTCCTGATTTGTACCTCTTAGGAAAACATGTGACTTCTCTCAGGCTCAGTTTCCTTCTCTGTCACACCGCTCTCAAAACTATTGGGAAGATTGCCAGGGCTCATCCAAGGGTACCACGTAGGGCTGGGGCAGCAAGAATGCCCGGTGACATAGATCCTGGGGATACATAGAACGCTCGAGCCGCCTCTGCCAGGAAGGCTGCCCTGACTGCTCATCCACAGAGTAGACAGGCCCAGCTCTTTCCTCTCCTGTCTGACCATTCACCCATATTCTCTCCCAGCCTAGGGGTTGCCTGAAAGCTTTTTGGCCACTAGCTAAGTGCTCCTGAGCATCTGAGAAGTTCAGGTCTACAGAAAGCTATTAAGAGCCAGGGTCTCTTGTGAACCTGGCTAGCTTATAGTGTTTGCTGAGTCCATTTGGCCTTCCAGAGTCTCAATTTTCCTATCTGATGATTGGGTGTGGCAATACCACATAGAATTTTAGCTCTAGAGGTGCTGGTCTTTGCAGATCCACAATGGAGGCTTCCCCATTCACTGAACCTCACTGTAGGGCGTGACCTCCCACTGCACAGATGAGAAAACTGAGGCACACAGACAAGATGTAGTGTGACCCCAGTCATGATGTAAGCAGGTAGGTGCCCTGGTATAAACTCCTCCAGCAGGTAAGGAGGCAGACGAACTCCCTGCCCCACTGTGTTCTGCCCTTGCTTCTCACTCCTTCCTGCGCTGAGCCCCTCCTGAGTGATTTGGCCTCCGTTGGCCCAGTGTGTTTCTATTCTGAGCCTGTCACCTCCCCAGGTAAGGAGAGCCATATGCTCCCTCCCTGCTGGAGAAACAATGACTTTGTGTTTCTCTGAATTCTCTTCAAGCTTTCAGGGCCTAGGGCACTCCCGTCTAGGCACAGTGGGAAGAGAGTCTCAGCTTCTGTCCAGAATCTCCCAGGACTTAGGAACCTGACCAGGGAAAGGATGTAGGATTCAACCGTGTGGCCTTGCTGGGGAGCTGGGAAAGCCAGCGGTGGACATTTACAGAGACCCAATGAAGGGATGCACAAACACACACAGAACTGAGCCTGGCAAGCTCTCAGTGCGTGCCCTACTTTCTCCTATGCCATTAATTGATTAAAATTTTAAGACAAATTATTAAGCCACAGCCTCATGCTGTTTTCAATACTCAGTCTCTAGTCAGGAGCCAGACAGAGATGCACGCTTGAATGGAGACACCAGGGACTTGTTTTTCTGTCCTGTCTGTGAGGACACCTCCCTCCTTCTCAGAAGGATTGAGCTGGACAGTAATGAGCCTGCCTCAGGAACAAGGTCATCATAAAATAATAATAATAATAATAATAATAATGATAATAATAATAAACAATAAAAGCCAGTCCCACCTTGTCAACCTTTGGGGCTTCTGTATTGTGCTAGGTTAGTTTTACCGTTGTGTAGCATGTATCCCAAGAGTCTTACCCTTCTGCTGGGGTTTTCTATGCTTTATATTTTGCTACATTATTATTGTTTATCTTTGATTATGTGCACGTGTCTGTGCACAGGGGTGCAGGTGCCCAAGGATGCCAGAGGCAACAGATGCCCCTAGCCGGAGATACTGGTGGTTGTGAGCCATCTAATATGGTGCTAGGAATCAAACATGGATCCTCCAGAAGAGAAGTGTGTGCTCTTAACCACCACGTCATTTCTCTGCCTTCCCTTCCTTCTGATTTTATTTCTATTGTTCATTTGTGTATGTGCGTATGTATGTAGGAGTGTGTTCACATGCATGTGACTGCACATGCATCTGGGGTGTGTGTGTGTGTGTGTGTGTGTGTGTGTGTGTGTGTGTATGTAGAGGCCAGAAGTCAACCTTAGACACTGTCCCTTGGGAGCCAGCCACCCTGTGTTTTGAGTCTGGCTCTCTCAATGGGGCCTGAGGCTCTCCAATCATGGTAGGCTCACCAGCCAGTGAGCTTCAGAGGTCTTCCCAGCTCTGGCTTCTCATTGCTGGGATAGCAAGCGGGCACTATCATGCGTGGCTTTCTACACGGGCATCAGGTTCAATCTCAGGTCCTCATAATTAAGCAGCAAGTACTTCGCCACCTGAGCTGCTTCCCCATGCTTGCTGGTTTTAAGTTTTGTCCTAAGCTTTCTTGAAGTACGACTGATGAACTTCATGGTGGGTGTATTTAACAGGTTCCAGCATGTTGAAACTATGGCTACCATCAACATAATGACCCCATGTGCTGCCCTGAAGCTTTTTCATGTCTTTTTGCAATCCATTCCCCCAGTGCTTAGAAGATCACAGATTTGGGGATGGAGAGATGGCTCAGGGGTTAAGAGCACTGGCTGCTCTTCTAGAGGTCCTGAGGTCAGGTCCTAGCAACTACATAGCATCTTACAACCATGTATAAGAGGATCTGATGCCCTCCTCTGGCATGCAGACATTCATGCAAAGATCTCATATAAATAGATGGATAGATAGATAGATAGATAGATAGACAGACAAACAGACAGACACACAGACAGATGATAGATAGACAGACCAGAGATTCACTATCTATCTCTATGGCCACAGATTCCTTATCTATCCCTAGGAAACACATTGCCAAGGATCTGCAATCTCTAAATTGTATCTTATAGGGCCTACAAAACTTGTTGCTTTTCTGTGTTAGTTTTGCTGCTGTAACAAAATACCTGAGACAATCACCTTAAACAAAAGTACGGTTCATCTGAACTCACTGTTTCAGAGATTTCAGCTCACAGAGTTTGACCTTGATACTCTGGGGCCTGTGACAGAATATGGGTGGCAAGGAGAAGCAGAATAATCCAGAAAAGACAAGTGAGGAAGAGGCAGGTCTCACCCTCTCCTTTAAGGCTATACCGTACATAACTTAAAGACCACTCACCAGGCCCCATCTCTTAAAGCTTCAGCCACTGGGCTGGGGAGGTGGCTTAGTGGGTTAAAGTGCTTGCTGAGTTTGATTCCCAAACCTACATGAAGAGCTAGCTGGATACAGTAGAGTGCATCTATAATCCCAGCACTCCTATGGTGAGATAGGAGAGGTACCGGGGAGCTGTGGGTCAGCTAGCCAAGAGTATGCTGCACAGTAGTTGTTAGCATCCAGAACCTGCGCAGATATGGGCGGGTCCACAGACCTGTTGCCAGGACAGCGGCCACCATATTCCCAGAATCCATCGGGTTCAACTCCCACCTTTACCTGGACTGCTATGTCACGACACACACACACACACACACACACACACACACACACACACACACGTGTGCGTGCACACTCTCTTGCTCACTCCATGTCTCTGACACTCTATCTCTGTCTCCCTCCACCCTCATACGTATATTAAAAAAAAAATTCTTTTAACTTGGTATAGTACCAATCTGGCTGGGGTCGGAGCTTTTAACGCAGAACCCCATTTTTCATCATTAGCTTGCCATTCACTCGTGGGTGGCCTCTGTCCACACCACCTCCATCCTGGTCATGACTGAGTCACGCATCATTGCGTGGACCTTGCGATGAGTGTGGCTCCGCCATATGGACATCTTTATCTGTTTGCCCACGGATGGGCACTCGTGTTGCTTTAGGCTCTCACCATTAGCCGTGCAGCTGCAATACATCCATGGATATCTGCTTTTGTTTCTCCTGTGTGATCACGGAGGGACAGCATGGCTGGGTGTCCTCTAGGCCAGCAGTGCTCGACCTTCCTAGGGCTGCGATCCTTTAACAGTTCCTCACATTTATGGACACCCCCACTCATAAAATTATTTTTGCTGCTGCTTTATAACTGTAATTTTGTTACTGTTATGAATCGTAACAAAAATGTTTGATGCTCAGGATGCCAGCCCCTGGGAATGGGTTGTTCAGGCCCCAAAGGAGTCGCTACCCACAGTTTGAGAAGCACTGTTCCGAAGGGATCTGATAGGTACCCCCTCTCGCACCTCAGGGCTTTTCGCCTTTATTTTTGCATCTAAAAAAGTCATCCTATTTACTTATTTATTTATTTGCTTATGGTTAGGGTGTGCCTAACCACGCACATGGAATGACACACGTGTAGAGGTCAAACGATAAGCAGCGGGGTCTGTTTTCATTCACCATAAGCTAGTTCTGGGCGTCAGACTCAGGCAGTCTGGTTTGACAGCAAGCACCTTTTGATCTGGTGAGTCAGCTTCCCGACCCTCTTAGGTTTAGTTATTTTTAAAGTGTATTTTTTTTGGGTGTGAGTGAGTGTATACATGTGTTCTGTGTGGGCCTGTGATTTGGGGCATGGACTGGCGGCTAGGGGGCAACATTGTGGAGTCGTTTCTCTTTTCCCAGGGATTGAGCTCAGTCGAGCACATGCGCATGTGGGGGCGTGGTCACGTGATGTGCGCCACCTTGCCTTTCCCCCGATGAGCCAGCTCCTCAGATTGAGCTCTGCCACTCGTGAGCCTCCTAGAAGCTTCTTTCTGGCACTACCTGTCCTGGACATCCAATCTGCTTCCCCAGCTAAGGGATTCACTGTCAGTGAGCTTTACACCCAAACTTCACATCCAGCGGGCAGCAGGGGTGCAGTGTGGGTGGAAAGGCTCCTGAGCTGTGGGCGAACCTCAGTGGTGGATTATAAACCTCGAAGGCCCGAAGCCCCAGGCTATAGTGGTACCAACCAGACAAAACAGGTTGGGAGAGTGGAGTGGTAGGGAGCTCTGGGTTTGTCTCTGAGATGCAAGCTGGTTCCTCTGGGCCCCTCTTCTCCATTCCTTGCACTGGTAGGGTACATTCAGGGACAGAAGTCTTCCTTTCCTCCAACCTGAGCCTTTCCTTGAACAGGACCTCTCTTTTCTGTTCTCCTCTCTTCAGTCTATCCCCCTCCCCCAGCCCATCCAGCCTGCTCCACCTGCATCCTGCTGCCATGGTGATCTCCTGACTGTGAGGATGCAACCCATCCCTCCCCTCACTTACAG
Source organism: Mastomys coucha (assembly GCF_008632895.1). NCBI lineage: Eukaryota > Metazoa > Chordata > Mammalia > Rodentia > Muridae > Mastomys > Mastomys coucha. The sequence goes on from NW_022196900.1 coordinate 96,619,725, forward strand.
CCTACTCCGGGCTTCCTTTCTCTTAAGGATTAAGTCCAGTCTAGCTGCAAGCTCAGATCTGGCTCTGGCCCAAAAAGGAGGAAGGAGGAACAGATGGAGGGAAGAAAATGGCGTGTGGCCTCACGTCTCGTGCCAAAATCCAGCAATCAAATGAGGAGACTCTTCAGGACCAAACTTGTATAATGCACTCTATTTAAAAGGCATTTTGTAATTCAAACGTCTTCATTTATACACTCGCGGCACCTCGTTGCAGGCTAGGAGTGCGGATTCAGGTAGCAATGGGTCCTCTGAGGCCGCACTTTAATGAAGAGATGAGAGTGCCTTTTCATTTGGACAGCATTGTTTGCATGGAAACAGAGCCTCTAAGGGGCTGGGAAGAGTTCTTTCTTGCAAGTAGGTTAAACACACCCCCTGCAATCTTATGAGCTGAGAGCCTGCCTGGCTCAGCTGTCCCTCACCCCTGCTGGAAAGAGACCAAGTGTGAGGTTATAAAGTTTGTCCGGCTCTTGAATCCACCAGGCTGCCTCCATTGGCTGCTCTGCCCCTCCTCTGCAGCCCCTGTGTCTCCCTCAAACACCTGTTTCCCTCTCAGTTCAGGGTCATGCCCTCTGATGTTGATTCGTGCTTTGCCTTGGCAGAGCTAATAAAAATGGCTGTAAAGTCTCTGGCAGCCTTGGGTGCTGTTGGGTATTTGCTAATAAGAGCTGCTTACTCCTTGTAGGAAAGAGAAAGGTGAAGTGCAGTTCCTGCCCTGTGTCTCGTGTTGGTGCCTGTGCAATTGGAATAGCTTGACCAGGAGCTGGGAATGGCTTAATGTATAGACCAGTAGTAGTCCAGATGTGCACCTGCTTAGCCAACCCCAGCTGTTCCCTGTCCCCAGCTGTCTCCCTGGCCTTCTATCTTCCGCTGAGAGGCAACCTCACAGTCCCTCTCAATGTCCTAGGCCTGGGAGACAGACTAGTTACTTGTGGGAGAATTAGGCCCCCAGGAAGTATCTGGGGCCAACGGGAAAGGATGCCGACAACTTGGCTGGGGGTGGAGGACCTCGGGTGGATGCTGGATACATGGCTCAACCTTAGGCAAGCACAGAAATCCCCCTGGGAGCCTGTCAGCCAAAGGTGGGGCAAGAATCTCACAGGCTCTGGATGGGGTGGGATGGGGGAGCTGAAGTAGCAGCTGGCCAGTGAACACACCTGGCGTCTCCTGTTCTTGGCTCTCCCTGTCATCTGGGACTCTCCTTCTCTTGAAATTTGCCCACAAACAGGTCAGGTGGTTCCAGGCAGAGGCTTCTCCAACTCCCACACTGGAAGGTAGAACTTGGATATGCTTGGACCATGGCAGGTACCAATGGACAGAATTAAATGACAGATGTCACAGCCCTCAGGGGTCCGCTCAACCACCGGGGCTGTCAGAAAGTTAATCTCTCTCTCTCTTTCTCTCTCTCTCACACACACACACATATACGCTCACACACATATACACATTCACATATACATACACATACACACACACTTGCACGCTCTCTCACACACACTCACACTCTTGCACACACATGCACACTCACACACATACTCACACACACATGTACACACTCACACACACTCACACACACACACACACACACACACACTCATGACAGCCTCTACCCTGCTCTCTGGAGCCACTTTGTTCCTAGCCACCTCTGCTCGCTTCAATGCTCCCCTGGCTTTCACTCCTCCGGAGATGGACTTACTTACAGTCAAGCCTAGACTAGAAACACCGACTCCAGACCCAGGCCAAGGGCAGCGTGTCTCATCTGACTTGATGAAAGCCACCTGCAGAGGCGACACTTGAGTCACCCTCCAGCAGAGTGTGGGCACATCCCTGAGCCACTTGGAAACAAAAAGGGAGGTTCAACTCCCAGCAGACAGGACAGAACAGTCTAGAATTAAAACTGATGATGGCCTTACACCTACACACCCCTCTTGTGATGCACCTGGATTTTCTCTTTCAGAAAGCCCTTTGCAAAAGCCCACTGGAGAAGGGTGGATTGATTCATGGAGGTGGCGTGAGAGGCAGATGGAGGAAGATGCTGTCCCAAGGAGTTGGGAAGACATCTTAGTGGTAAAGTGCTTGCCTTGCAAGAACCTAAGTTCAACTTCCACCCCAGAGCCCAGAACCCACATGAAAAAGCCTTGCATGGTGGGGAGCACTTGCCACGGTTGGGAGGACTTGTAACCCCAGCACTAGGGAGGCAGAGACAAGAGGATTCTAAGCTAATGGATGAACTCCATAAAGGCCCATGAGAGACCCTCTCAAAACACAGCGTAGACGGCATTAAGGAACAGCCCTTGAGATTGACCTCTGGCCTCCACATCCAGAGCCTGTCCCTTGAGCAGAGGCACCTCCCCTACAGGCAGGGAATGTAAAGGGTTTTGTTCTTTCCCTACCTGACTGCTTATCTAGCCAGGGTGACCATCTAAGTCCTGGGGGGTCTCTGATTTGCCCAGAAAGTCCTCAGGTCCAGCATGCCAGAATGGCTGACCACTTCACATTTATCAGGCAAGAATACTAAGGAGAGGGGTGTGACGCAGGCCAGCAGCAGAAGAAGAGAGGATGGGACCAGCCACGGCCCCCTGTAGGTGCTTGTGGAAGGGCGACCTGCTAAACAGTGTCAGGAAGCACTCCCACAAGGATGGATGCAGAGTGGCACTCAGGGCCCGGTGGCAATGGTTGCTGTGAGCAGAAGTCTCCACGACACAGAGTTCCGTGATCCAGTGCAAATGGTGTTCTTGACACACACAGGCTAGTGTGGTTGGGTCCACTTTCTCCCCATGCCCCTTCAGAACCACCAAGCATCTGTTGGAACTGGAGATGGCAGCGCTCTCTCTAGATATTCCCCTGCAGGAGTGAAGGGAGGGCTCTTGCTCCACACCCAGCCACTGAAGGTTTTTGTGAAACAAAGTAGCAAGGACAACAAAAACAACAACAACAACAACAACAACAAAAAAAAACAAAAAAAAAGGCACACACATCCCCTACGAAGTTTGAGGTAGTAAAACTCACCTGCAGTCGCAGCTGCTCAAGAGGCTGAGGCCGAGGGTTCTCTGGAACCCCCCTGACCTTGAAGATCAATAATAAAACGAGATTCCCCCCCACCCCATGCTAAAAATAAAATCTGAGGCTGGCAGGCTTGCCTTTTCAATCCCAAGGCTGCAGAGACAGAGACAGATCCCTGGGGCTGGCGTGCCAGCCAGGCTAACTTAGTCACTGAAACCCATGCTTGTGAGAGACCCTGTCAGTGTTGGACAGTTAGATCTCTGGCATCATACACACCCTACCTAAAGATGCAACACACACACAAACACACACACACACACACACACGAAAACAAACACACACACATATACACACACACAAATACAAACAAACACACCCAGAAGAAGTAAGGAAATGTTAAACAACTCCCTGGGTCCTGGGAACATCAAGAAAGGGGGATGAGCAATGATCAGAGGAGGATCAGCCACTGTGTGTGGCTTTTCCATGGGGGTCAGGGAGGCGAGGGACACAGGCTGTCCTGAAGGCAGTAACCGATGTTTAGGGGAATTGGGTGGCCTTGATAGAAGGTATCACAAATAATACCTTTGTTAGTGAGCAGGCCTTGGAGACAGGCAATGACTTGCGTGGAAGACTTTGTGCTCTGATCAGTTTAGTGAATGCAACCTTCGGGAGCAGACAAAGGCGACCGCTTTCCCATTTGTCCAGTCTGATCTTTGGACAGACAAGAACAATAGGAGCAGAGTCTGCTTCAGCAATAGCCACCCCAGGGTCAGGCCAGACCTGCAGCATCCTGCCAGGGCATTCAGGAGTATAGGGGTTATACCCCAACATGGCCCCTGGCTAGGCATAGCCCCAGGTGCTTGTGGTGGGCTATCCTGGGACCTGAGCTGCTCCTGCTGGGCACCCAGGGACTGCTGATCTGACTAGGGTCAAGTGAGCTGGTGCAAAGCTGAGCAGGTGTTCAGGTTTCATAAAAGCCTCTCTCCGTGGGGGCCTGGGTACCATTTTGCTGTCTCTTTCTCTTTTCTCCCCTTTCCTGGCAGAGGTTATACAAGCTCCTTTCCCAGGGCCTTTAAAAGCCACCAGCGTAATTTTCATCCCTTTCAACCTGAAAAGGGTTTCTAGCCACTCTGTGGGTACCGAACACTGAAGGTATCTTATCCCATACAGCTGGCCAGGTAGGGAACAGGATAGGGTAATGGAGAGGGACGGGAGAACAGGGTTGTGTAGAGAGGATACCCACTAGGCTGTCCTTCCCCAGTCCTCTCCAGGGACCTTTGGAGGACCTTCACCTGCCACTGATGGGTTAGACTAACAGATCTGTCCTGGACCATGAAGGCCTTTTGTCAAGAGTTTGAGGTGGCCTGGCAGTGGTGGCGCACACCTTTAATCCCAGCACTTGGGAGGCAGAGGCAGGCAGATTTCTGAGTTCAAGGCCATCCTGGTCTACAGAGTGAGTTCTAGGACAGCCAGGGCTATACAGAAAAACCCTGTCTTGAAAAACAAACAAACAAACAACAACAACAACAAGTGTTTGAGGTGTCCAATGGCTGCTACTCTCTGGCAGCCCCTCCATGAGCTGGGAGAGAAGTACCAAGAAGAGGCTCCTGTCTGAGTATCTATCAAGAAATACTGTCTGAAGTGGCCAGCAGGAAGCTGGGTGGGACGGTGCATCAGCTGCATTTTGGACCTTGGCTTCTGCCTTAGGTGCAGTGAACCCTTTATCCTGAACCCTGAGTGTGGAGCTCTTGGGGGTGGGGTGTGCCTGGAAGACACTCCCCTTTTCACCTGAGAGCACAGACCCTGATTTACTAGTGGGCAGCCTGGCCAGCACCTGCTTCCCTTTGGGAACCTGCCATTTTATTTTATCCAAGAGAAGCCCTAGAGAGTCAGCCTGGGGATTCCAAGTCCAGGAGGAACCCTGTGAGATGACAGACTGGGATCATGTAGAGGACTCTCTGGCCTGTTAGCTATCTGGATCCTTTTTGTCATGTAGGCTGACACTCATAGGCCCTCCCCACCTCTTCTGAAGGTCCCACCCTGATTTTCTGTCCACTCCCTCCCATTCAGATCCCATCCTACTCCTGGCCTCATCTGCAGACCTCCCTTCCTGGCCTCTTGCCGCTACCATGGAAACCACTTTCTCCTCCAGGTCCTGATGGATTCATTTAGCCCCTCACAGTCAGGCTGCTCAAGCCTGCTGGCTCTCAGCTGCAGGCAGTGGTGGAGAGGAATATGGTGGGGACAAGCGACCAAAGCCTCCTGTTCTTTCTTTCCTTACCCCATTGCACCTGGGCCCAGGAGGCACAGGGTGCGGGCACAGACTCTACACCAAAGGACACTGGGCAGGGACACAGACCAGGAAGTAGGCATCTGATCAAAGAGAAATCAGACGGAGGGCACTGGGTATCAAGGGAGCCAGAAATCCTGCTAGTTCTGTCTTTATCTCTGTCCCTTGTCCCTGTACAAGCCAGCCAGAGCAGCCTAAGGAAGGTCACAGGTGTTGACCAGAGTTGTTGGTCATCAGAAGAGGGGACGTGTGGCGAGCCTCTCGTCCTCTCTTCCACTTCTCCTCTTCTTCCTCTTCCTCCTCTTCCTCCTCCTCTTCTTCCTCTTCCTCCTTTTTCTCCTCTCCCTCCTCTTCTTCCTTCTCTTCTTCCTCCTCTTTCTCCCCTTCCTCCTCTTCCTCCTCTTCTTCCTCTTCCTCCTCATCTTCCTCCTTTTCCTCCTCCTCTTCTTTTTGATCATTTTGTTTTTCGAGATATGGTTTCTCTGTATGGCGATGGTTGTCTTGGAGCTCTGTGTAGACCAAGATGTCCTTGAACTCACAGGGATCTGCCTGCCTCTGACTCCTGAATGCTGGGATTAAAGATGTGCGTCACCACTGCCCAGCTCCCTTCTTCCACCTCTATCCTGGTTATCATTCTAACCTCGTTTAGTGAACACAACTGCCCATCTGTGTGTGAAGCCAGAATGAGGTCACCTGTCCTCAGGATGCCAGAGGACAGGTCTGCATTGTGTCTGCGCCTGTGCCCCGAGCCTCTGCTTCACAACAGATGAGGACTTTAAAAGCTGAATTCTTCCCGCCCTCTCCCAGAGCTCAGGCACCAGGACAATCATGACCACAGGGACAATTCTAGAACCTTCTGTGAGTGGGGAGCTCCCAGAGTTGACTGGCTAAGGGTGAGTGTCCTGGGACAGGTTATTTAGAGTTTGTACCTTTCTCCCATCTCAGTCCTCACAGCAGCTCCAAGAGGAAACTGAGGCACAGGCTGCTGATTGCCAGGGTGGGGTCACTATTGCTCAAAGTCATGGAACTCAGCTGGGCAGTGTCCAGAGGGGACGCCTGCGATGGCCCAGTCACCCACTCTCCTCAAGGAACCCTAATCTCCAGTGTGATGACAGCCACCAGCCAACCTGTGGGGTACAGCCAGGGTAGGATTCTTGCCTTCATAAAAGAGGCCCAGAGAGTTTCTACCAGGAGAGGGTACTGTGCCAGTGGCTAGAGAGTCACGAGGGCAAGCAGAAGGAGCAGAGGCCATGAGGCAGAGAATTTGTGGTTCTAGGTCAGTCGTAGCCAGCCATGAAAGCCTGGGGCCTGATGCCCAGCCTGCCCCCTGCCTTCTGGTCCCTGTAGACACCACATCTTATTTTATTTCCCCTGGAAGCAAACGCTAATAAAAACTCATCACACAAACTCCTCTGGCATGGGATGAAAGTCCTCACAGGTCATTCTGCTCAGCACAGCTGGACAAGGGATCAGAGGATAGGCTCAAAGTGAAGGGGCCCAACCCTGGCAAAGCCGTAGGACCTCAAAGCCTCTGACAACCCAGGGATGGAGGGTGCGTCAGGTACAGTTCACCCAGAAGAGAATGATGGAGCTCACTGAACTGACCGTACAGAGGCCCTGAGAGGACAAGCACTCACTCAGGGCTTCCTCCGCCAACAGCTGGGACACGAGCTAGATCTGGAAAACTCAGTTCACAGTGCGTCCTGTAATTGGGGGTGGGGATCTCTGCTTTGGGATGGATGGGTGAGAGGGATGGCATCTGTACAGGACCAATTACTCGGAGCAGCAAAGCAAATCTTAACTCTCCCTGCTTGGCAGCAGCTGGGCCTGGAGCCCCGCAGGAGGCCTCTCCCAATGAGGTCAGCTGATGGGTGACCCCGGGCCGAACCCGATTCCTGCTGCCTCATCAAAGCCAAGCTAAAAACAGCCTGGCTTTGGCAGTGGAAAATTGAAACTCCCATCTCCCTCTTAAAGCTCTTAAACGGGTCAGCCCACCAAAAACCCAATCCTTCAGTCTGCGTTCTGTTAAAAAGTAGGGCAGGCCAATTACATTTCACAGTCCTGAGCTACAGCAGCCAAAGGCAGAGCAGGGCAGGCCAGGGCGCCCAGGGCCGCAGCAGATGGGAGACAGGGGGCCTCGCTAACCTCTCCCATCAGCCTCTTTGTCAAAACAAAATTAAAATGCCTGGACTCTAGCCGGCGCCGAGATCCCGTCCACGGTAATAGGTATTTATCTTAGTGTGCTCGGTGCTGGGCTCTCTGCCATGGGAAGCCGGAAGCTGAAAGGTTGTTGGCTTCTTGGTCTGTCTCAGACAAGGAGCACAGCAGCGCTAGGTCCTGGAGGAGGGAGAGCATCCCCACCATTCATTATTATTCTGTCGGCATGCTTTTTCTGAGCACCTACTATGTGCTAGCCTGTCCTACGTCCTGGAGATACAGCCACAAATAAGGCAGATTAAAGCAAAAACAAAACAAACAAACAAAATCTACTGTGTAACCAGGCAAAGATGGTGCTTATCTATAATCCCAGTGCTGGGGAGTCAGGAGCAGGAGGATTGCCTCAAGTTTGAGACTAGCCTCATTTGCAGAACAAGTTCAAGGCTGGCTTGGGCTAGACAGGGAGAGCCTGTCTCAAAATCTAAACACAACACAACACAACACACACAACTTCTCTCCACAGGAGCCCACAGTCTAGCTGCACATGGCAGACACATGTAAAGTAAGCTTTAAACACATAAAGCAGTGGCTGGAGGAGATGGCTCCCGTCAGTAGAGTGCTTGCCTTGCAAGCACGAGGACCTGAGTTCAATCCCCAGGACTCGTGTAAGAAATCCAGGCATAGCTTATAATCCCAGTGGGGTTCACTAACCAGCCAGCCTAGCCCAATTGGCAAGTTTCAAGTAAATGAGAGACTGTCTCGAAACGCGGACGATGGTGCCTGAACAGCGCCTGAAGTTATCCTCAGCCTCCACACGTACACGTATGCACATACATCTGCATGCACACATGCACAGGCAGATACACACATATGCACATACACAATAACAGCGTGTCAGATAGCATCGGCATATGCTCATATGTACGTCTTGTAGAAAATACAGAGCAGGGGTAGAGCATTCTGGGAGCAGGGGGAAGCCTCAGTGTTGGTTTCCTAGTGTTCAGGAAGGAGGATGGAAAACTGAGGTGCCTGAACTGAGGGGTGGTCATGTGACATCCGGAGGGATGCATGAATGAAAGCGGCAGTCACCAAGCTTACTTTAAACTTCACACGCTTTGCTAGTCACACGCGTGTCCCTCCTGTCCTTGTGGGTTCCTCAGAGCAACTTTATGAGATGAACACTATGTAAATGCCCAGAAGTGACAGACGTGGAGAGACCGGGGCAGAGCTGGGTCTCACGCCTGGAGGAGGTAGCTGCATGATTCAGCATATCTCTTCTTCATGGCTGCATGGGCAGAGCATCCCGAACATAAGCATCTGGGGTCACTCAGAACACCATTGTAGAAAATTCAACCATGGAAGCTTTCCTCCATGAACAAAATTGTTTAAAAAGAAAAGAAAAAAAAAACATACAGCATATAGTTGCCTGCAAGCTGTGTATGCCAGGAGGATGGGAAACATGGATTACATGCTTAGACTTGAGATCCATCCCCAAGATATCTCATTAATACTTGTGCAAATATTCCAGAATCTGAAAATTTTCCAAACCCACAACAATCATGGTCCCAGGGGCTCCAGAGGACGACTCAGCCCACCGTTACCATGGATATAGGATGGCTGAAGTGAAAACTACATTTCCCAGGCTTCCTTGCAGCAGGGTGGCCTTGTGATTGAGGAGAGAAGTTCAGGTAGGACTTCCACCCCTGCCAGCCCTAAGGGACTAAGACTCCGGGGCTAAAGGGCTAACAGGAGCTGGTAGAGCCCTATTGGCAAAGAGGCCAAAGGTCACTGTGTGTCCTTGGGGGAGATTGAGACCTTGTCTCTCTTCCTCCTGTTCTATTTTTACTTCCTGATGACAGGAAGTTTACTTCACCACATATGTCCCATGTTCAGCCCCACCACAGGCTCTAGGGACAGAGCCAGGCAACCACAGACTGGCAGACAAAAAAAAAAAAAAAAATCTCCGCTTTTAAATTGTCAATCTCTATATTTGGTCCCAACAAAAGTCCACTGACATATAGGAGTATAGATATAATGGCTGGAGCTAGAGCAACCTCTTTGAGCTTTAAGGAGACCTTGAAAATGGAGATACCAAGAAGGAAGTGGCTGGAGTCCCTGACATCCAGGAGCCCTGACATATGCAGACCGAGAACATTTTTTTCCTGGTTTAAACTATCTTTTCCTCTCCTTCCTCCCTCCCCCTTTCCTCTGTTGCTTCCTTCCTCCCTTCCTCCCTCCCTCTCTCCCTTCCTATATATTCTCAAACTCATTCTATGATACAGTTCTGTGGACCGTGAGGAACGAAGAGGCCATTTTTTGATTTAAACCTCTATTTACGTGGTTGATGACTATAATTTGGAAATAACCACTAAAGCAAAAGCTCGATGTTTAGCCCCCTCACAGAAACCCAACACATACAGATTTCCAGGCGAAATCGCTCAATCTTCCAGAGTTTGTTATTGATTTAATTAAACAGAAATAATCAATGTGAGTCACAGGGAACTTGTCGACTGACCTTCAAGTTCCAGGCTGGGGAAAGAGGGACTCACGGGAGCTTCCGAAAGGTGAGAGGGGCAGAACCAGGGTGGTTGGGTGCTAAGGTGGCCACCCCTCAGTGGAACTGGGAGCAGCCCCCTCGCTCCCACTGTGTGTCCCAGTGGGCTCACAGTATTAGGGGAGTCGCTTGGGTTATCCCCAGAGCCAAGACAGAAAGTCTTACATGACCAAGCACACTCTCACACACGCACACACACACACATACACACACATGTACACACACATACATAGGCCCACCCCACCAGTGGAGACAAGGCTACGGAGGTGAGCAGCGGCCAATGGGCTGCTGTGTGCTAGCAGACCGACACTCATCCAAAGCCCCTGCCAACTTGTCTGTCGAGAGCTCCAGAGTGGGAGATGCGCTCTGTGGCAGTGTTGGGAAGGCGAGGATGGGGAGGTGAGGATGGGGAGCTTGGGAGGAGGGCCTAGCTGGATATTGTCCTCGTTCTTACGGCAACACCATTTACATCCCAGAGGACCCTACAAAAAGCCAGCACCAGGGTGCGGTGCCACCCACTATCCTGCCGCATGTACGGTCTACTCAACCCTCCCACTACCAGCATGAGGCAAGGCTTTTGCTGCCAAGGTTGCACCTGCTGTGCAGTATCCAGACCTAAGGAACAGATCCTGAGAGAATGCTATGGAGACTGGATGTTGGAGCAGCAGCCTGGCTTTGAACCTTAGACCTCCATGTTCTGACTGGCTGACTTGGAAAACGTTCTCTATCACTCTGTGCCTCTGTTTCCCCATCTAAAAACTGGCGCCATCATGGTATCTCCCCTAAGGGATACTGAGAGCGTTAAGCAAAATAACAGGTGGATACGTGTTACGGAGAGCCGCTGTCCAGAGCCAACATGGGCATGCGGCATCTTCCCACTCCATGCCTATGTTAGGGTTCATGTTTCTTTCAGCTACTGGCTCCGCCTGGGGGTCCTCGAGAGGCCCAGGGAGGGCGTAGATTTATGCCCAGAGGCCAGGTAGGTGTAGGGCAGTGAGGTCCTAGGAACCGGATGCTCAGCGGGAACTCAGGCAGATGCTGCTATTGACATATGGTGATCCAGATTCTGAGACCTTAGGAGTTTCCAGAACAGGATTGAAACTAGTGGCCTTTGTTCCTGCCCTGGAATTCAGCAGATTGGTGAAAGCTGAGCCCCACCACTAGAGGGCGCTGTGATCATTGCTGAACCCTCTGCCACTAGGGGGCGCTGTGACCCCGGACAGCTGGTTTAACCTGATTTCTAAAGTTAGGTTCTCTGCCGCCAACTGCACAGGAGTAAGAGAACAGTGAGAGAAAGACTAGAAGGTTCTTCCCCTAGTCATAGCCCCTGCAGTAAACCAGATGCAGACTCTGGAGGAACTGGCACGGGCAACACCACAGCTTACTTGAGACTGTATGGGTTCTGAGAGCATGATTTGTGGGATGGTTAATCCCCTATCCTGAGGAGCAGGCATTAGATGCAAAATCTCCAGGGATTGGTGGAAAGAGATGCCAATCGGCCCTGTACAAGGGGCGGTACCTGCCCTTTAAGGACAGCCTACGAGTTACTTGACTTAACCCCATACCTAGAGCTGGGGTGGGCACAGGGAATGGCGCCATACTTTCTGTGTAGCTCTAGAGAGAGCCTAGGGTGAGTTGGCAGTTGGGGAAACTGAGGTACAAGTCGCATGGTCCATAGCACACCCAAAGAATGATTGATTGCCTTCCCCACAAACATGAAACAAATGAGGAGAAATCGGGCTTTTCCTGGCAACCCTGAGAGAGACTATGGATGAGAAGCAGGAACAGCCATGACCTCAGGGACCTGACTGTAGGGAAAGGGGCAGGGGTTCTATGTGATGGAGACAACTGTCCACGTCTGTGCTGGAGATGGAAGGGGCTGAGACAGGCGTGCAGGAGGAGCACCCTCTGCGGCTCCGAGCAGGGCCAGGGTAGCTGTGGCCCAGGAAAGCGTAGGGTGGTTGCCCCTGTCGAAAGGAGATATTCCTTCATTGCCCCGCCTCCCCCACCCCCCACCAGTCTTCAGTTCGGGAGCTCATGCTGGAGGTCATCGGGCTGGCCAGGCCCATGCCAGGAAAGACAGACCAGGGGCAGCTCTGTTTTGACGGGGCCAAGGTTTCCAGGGCTTGGCCTTGCTGGTTGGCATCTTGCCTGGGAGAGTCCAGACTCAGTGACTGGCATGGCTGACAACCCCAATTGGCCTCTGTCATGCCTCAGGTTTGGGGTTGGCTTTGGGTCCTGGTTTCTCATCAAGGGCTCTGCTTTCCAGAAAGTGGGCAGGAGAGAAGCCGGAACCCCAAGTTAGAGCATGCCTGGGCTCTAACCTCATGAACAGGGAATGACTTTGCTATGCCAGCTGTGGGATGAGATTCCTACGTGGGGTCTTAGCATCTAGTGTAGCTGTCCATTAATCCACCCATCCATCCATCTATACACCCATCCATCCACCCACCCACCCACCCATCTACCCATACATCCACCCATCCATCCACCCATCCATCCATCCACCCACTCATCCATCCATCCACCCATCCATCCACCCATTCACTGTTTGTAACACTCTCACTATCCACCATCCATCACCCATCCATCAATCCATCCACCCACTATTTTCATCCATTCACCATTCATCCATTCACCATTCACTATCCATTCATGTCTACCCACCCATCCATCATATATCCATCCATCCATATTCACCATGCACTCACTATCATCTATCCATTGTGTACCATCCACCCACACTTTGTTCATCTGTCCATCATCCATATCCATCCACCCACTTGCTATCTGCCATCCATCCACCCATTGTTCATCTATCCACCACTATCCATGAATTATTAGTCATCCATGCATTAGTCATTCTACCTAATTGTCCATCTACCTACCCATTCATCATCCATTATTATTCATTCATTCACCTTCTACTTGTCATCTATCCATTCATCTACCTTATTCATCTTCCCATCTACCTAAGTTTCATTTAGCCATTTATCTGTCCATCTAGCCATGCAGCAACTATTCATATATCTATTCACCATCTGCCTATCACCTACCCATACATCCATACATCCACCATCCATCAATCCATCCATCCATCTATTCATCATCCATCCGCCCATGCATCTATCCACCACCCACATACCATCCACCATCCATCCATCTATCCATCATACATCCGTCCATCTATCTACCATCCATCCACCAACCATCCATCCACCGATCCATCCCCAAGCTACTATCCCTACATCTATCTACCTATCCATCCTTTTTGTCTGTCCGTCCATCCAGCTTCTTCCCTCCATGTGATAACACCACTTAGTTTACATGTGTCACTTCATGGTTCCCAGGTTAATGACTGGGACAGCAGTGACAGTGAAGTCATGCTCCCTGTCCCAGTGGAGTTTGCTTGCTAGTGCTGCAGGCGGGGATGGAAGGAGCCACCTAAATACACGTTAAATCATCAGTGTGACAGGCATGGTGGGTTTGCCCAGAGGAAGCCCTCAGTAGCTGGACAATCAAGCAAAGCTTAGGAAGGAAGGGCCATGAGGACGGAGATCCCAAGATGAGAGACTCTCAGATGACAGCTCCCAGGTCTCCGCGGGGTGACTGGTGACACCCTGGTAGTAGGTAGGAGAGAAGAGAAATGCTGTCTGTGGCTGGGATCTCCCAGTCATACCCCACTTCATAGCAGACGGGGATCCCTGGACACCCTGTCCAGCCTACACCTCTGCCATGCATTATAGCTAGAAGGTTGTTTTATTCCTTATCCAGCCTCATCTCACTCCTTCACGCCAACTAGGATCTTTGGCTAATGCACGAAGTCTTCATCCCTCCCTCACCTCCTCCAGTCGAGCCAAGATGACCACTGCAGACTCTGGGGGTGTCTTAAAATTATTTTCACCATGTACCTGCCCCTGAGCACACCACAGTCCTGCTTGCCCAGCCCTATCCACAGGGCTATGAACACCTCCCGTGAGCTCAAGGAGGTCTCCTAGCAGTCAGGGTCCCCAGTTGTTTGTGAGGCTGGAAATGCCAGCCATCCACATAGACAGCATAAGAGAGGAGGTGCACCCCCCTGTGGAAACTGGATCCTATCCAGGCCTCTGTTCTACTGTGTCACACTCTGTGTAGCCAAGTCGTTTGGTCTGGTCCACTCTTCTCTCTTGCAAAGTGCAGCTCATCTGAGAAGGACCCATACATGGTCCCTGTGTCAGAACTTTAAATGGATGCCCATGGGAGTCACACAGCACAGGGCCCCACACAGCTTCAGGGACAAGCACCACCCAATATTTGTGCCACCTACAAGATCCTCAGACAGTGCACTCTGGCTAAGAAGGAACAACCGCACTGGGCTGGGTTGACCCACACTAGAAATCGTTAGATTTGCAAACTCTGTATGGACTTCCCTTCCTGAGGGAACAAATGCACCAGAGTGGGTTCATGGGGTGCTTTTCAGCTCTACTGTATTTAAAATAAGTGAGTCAATTGAATGTTTATAGAGTGAGCTATGTCTTATTAGAGACACGGTAAGCAAGAGAAAGGTGGCCAAGGCGAAATTTGAGAAATTGGCCCCGGCCGGTGAAAGCAATTACGGCGATGCTTTAGTGTGTGGCCCCGGCCAGGGATATTTTCATTTGTCTAATTTATTAGTTTATTAGCTTTGCAGTGAATGGAGAAAGTTATGCCACAACACGGGCCTAATTTGATCAAAGCCAAATTTTCAGGTCGTCCCTAGATGGCCGCCACGAGGAGAAGACACTCCTGCTTAGGAACCGCGCCCAAGTTTTCCAGAAAGATCCAGGGCAGGGTTCCAGGGCTCTGAGTACGGGCGCTGAGTGAGGAGGGCTCAGAGCATTGTGGCTGAGAGGGAAGGTTTGTTATGCAAGCTGGCTGCTTGGCTTTTCAGGCAGCTGCTTGGCAACTTCAGGCCTTGGTTTTCTCCTCTATACAATAGAAGCCATGGTGAGCCTTAACCTTCTGGAGAGGGGGAGCCTTGGGTAGCTGGATTGTCCACAGTTGTCTCCCTGGAGTCCAGAACCGTGCTCAACTCACAGCCAGCAAGGGTCAGTATTCCCTGAGGCTTGTGGCTCATATACCGCTTCCCTGGACATCAGCCTTTTTCTTCATGTGCCTTGGGCCAGCCCTGGACACTGCCTGACTCATTTCTACCTGACAAGCCCTCTGTAGATAGGCACCCACCATCCCTATCTCGGTGGTGGAGGAACTGAGACCCTAAGAGACAATGATTTGCCAGGGCTCCAAGGCAGTCAGTGGCAAATCAGAGACTGGGGCTCCAGAATGGCTCTGCCATGTCACCTCTTGTCATAAGCCTCTGCTATGTTTTAGTTTCATTATATAGTTGTACACCTGGGACCTGGGAGGGGCCCATATGAAGGGTGTTGAGGGGAGATCCTGTCGTTGTGAGCGTCGTCTCTCTTATTTGACCTCTCATCTCCTCCTCCCCTCCTCCTTCTCCAGCCTCAGTTTCCCTCACTGGGGGAAGCTTTGTCCTGGCCCCACAAGGCCTCTTCAGCAGGGTGAGGACTCAGCCCCATGGATGTACACTGGATGTGCATGGATCCAAGCTGGCTTTGGTGGAGCACATGGGTCGGTTAGTGGACTCCTGCCCCAGAGGTGCCATGGGGCTTTTGTGCTGCACCGGACCCCATCAGAGGATCCAGGGTCGCAAGGGGAAGAGGGGAGCACTGTCTCTTCCGTTTCCAGTAAAGTCACCTTCCACAGAACTCAGATGCTAGAGTGACACAGTGATGCCCAGGGGACGTCCCCTCAGAGATGAGCGTGTCGGAATATGTCACCTCCTATGGCCAGAGAGACCTTGCAGGTGTGATCCTGATGGATGACCCAGGTGGCTGATGGATTCACAGAGGTCCTTGCTAGGGGGAGGTTCAGAGCTCAGAGGGTTCAGGGGTGGCTTCAACTCTAAGAGGCAACACATTGGGAGTCCCAAGTCATAGGCCTAGCCTAGGAACAGGTACGGCAAGTGTCTGATTCACTCTAGTTATTTGTTTGTTTGTTTGTTTGTTTATTTAGGTTTTTTGAGACAGGGTTTCTCTGTGTAGCCCTGGCTGACCTAGAACTCACTCTGTAGACCAGGCTGGCCTCGAACTCAGAAATCTGCCTGCCTCTGCCTCCCAAGTGCTGGGACTAAAGGCGTGCGCCACCACCACCCGGCTTATTTATTTATTTTTGAGACAGAGCCTCATGTAGCCTAGGTTGACCTCAAATGTGATAAATAGCCAAGGCTGGCCTTGAGTCCCTAAGCCCCCGTGTACCCATCCCACGAGCTGGATTACAGGCACTGCCCTACTCCGCCTGTCATGTTTATATAGCGCTGGGTGTGGGGTGCAGGGTTTTATCCTTGCCAGGTGAACTTTCTACCAACTGAGCTACAAGCCCAACCTCAAAGCTGCTTCCTTCCGAGCATGCGTGGATGATGGGGCTGCTGACATAGGCAGGAAGAGTTCAGGACAGCGGACAGCTACAGAGTGGCCAACTCCTGCTTCACCACTGTGGCACATATCAGCCTTCTGCACACGGCCCTCGAGGGCCCCCAGCTGCCACTACCTCATATTAGATTCACTCAATCACTGCAATCATGGCACTGACAGCCCCAGGCAGGCTTCCAGAAGTTAAGGATGGCTCAGAGAGCGCGGTGAATGAAAGAATCTGTTTCTAGTACATAAGGGACAGAGAATGAGCCACTGAGGGAGCTCCTGCCATTTCAGACCGGTGAGCAATGGGGTTATGGGGGAATCTGAGAGCAACGTAGAGGTGATCACACACACACACACACACACACACACACACACACACACACAGGACGCTCCCTTCCTCTGCCTTCCCAGGATAGGATAACAGACATGTACTGCCCTACTTGGTTTTTTATGGGGGTCCTGGGATCAAATTCAGGTCCTGATGCAGTGTAGACCACATGTACTTTACCCACTGTAATGGTTTGCATATGCATGGCCCAAGGAGTGGCACTATTAGAAGGTGTGTTCTTGTTGGAGTAGGTGTGACCTGGTTGGAGTAGGTGTGTCACTGTGGGTGTGGCCTTAAGTCCCTCACCCTAGCTGCCTGGAAGCCAATCTTCACTAGCCACCTTCAGATGAAGATGTAGAACCCTCAGTTCTGCCTGCACCATGCCTGCTTGGATGCTGCCATGCTCCCGCCTTGATGATAATGGACTAACCCTCTGAACCTGTAAGCCAGCCCGAATTAAATGTTGTCCTCATAAGAGTTGCCTTGGTCATGGTGTCTGTTCACAACAGTAAACCCCTAAGACACCAACCAAGCCATCTCCCCAGCCCAGATTGCTCTTTTAGGCAAGGTGGGCAGGGGAGGAGGCCTTCTGCCAAGGGGAGATGAAAGAACACTGACCGAGAGGGATCCAAGGAAGGAGCCATGTGGACATCTGGGTCAGTGCTTACTCAGTTGGGTGGGGGTGGGGTAGGGTGGGGCTGGGGGCGGGGGTGGAGGGGTTTCTGAAGTCCAGCTTGGCCATTGCTCAGTGAGCCTTACCAGCCACCTGCCGCCCAGCTTCATGCCTGGAGAGCCCCTGGCCAGCTGGGGTGGGAGTGGATATGTGGGTGCTGCCCTTAGGAGGGTGGGCCATGAGGAGTATCCAGGTTATCCTTCCATTCACAAAGCCATTCTCCTTCATGCTCCTTCCCCTCCCCGCCCTTCTCCAGGGCTGAGCTAGCTTTGCAGGGCCAAATGGGCACAAGGCCAGCCCAGACAGAAACCACAGTGTGTATGGGAGGGGATGAGAGGACCCTCAGTGAAGACCTGGGGGAGGGCTGGGGGTGGCTTATCCTGGGGGTGGCACATGCATCTGTCACTCACTGGCTTCTCCGTCCCTTCCTATTACATTTTATGGCATCCAATTTGCCCCACACAGAACACAGAACATTCAGGTAAGGCACAAAACATGCTATAAAGAAAAAAAAACCAAAAAACAAAAAAAAACCCAGCTGTGTTGTCTTCCCCATAGGCTTGCTTGCCAGAGCCCAGGAAGGGTGTTTGCAAGATAAGAACTCATCCAGTCCCCCACCGGCATCGTGGGAACCTGCTTGCCTCTTTTTTTTCTTTCTAGTGAAGCTTTGCCTCCCTTTCCCGCTCATCCTCACCACAGAGCACTCTTGGCAGCACTTGGCCTCACGTGCTCCCCCCTCCCGACCTGTACCACTGCCCAGGGCCTTGGGGCCCTGCACGGCCAACATCACCAATATCACTTAGCACTCACAGCACAGTGGGCGCAGTCTGGGTCCTGCTGGAGTGTTTGCCTCTCCTCGGTCACTTGCTATCTGGGTGACCTCGTGAAAACCCCACAACAGGACAGAGGCAGTCGCAGGGCCTATTTTGCTATGACATAAGGGGACATTCTTAAACGTGTGAGCTGTAAACGGTGTATGGCACATCCCGATATCCTTTTTTTTTTTTTAAGTTTTTTTTTTGAGACAGGGTTTCTCTGTGTAGCCATGGCTGTCCTGGAACTCACTCTGTAGACCAGGCTGGCCTCAAACTCAGAAATCCGCCTGCCTCTGCCTCCCAAGTGCTGGGATTAAAGGCGTGCGCCACCACGCCCGGCACATCCCGATATCCTAACACATTACCATGGTGCTGCTACTCCAGGCTGAGGACTCGGGGGCCCTCACGGCTCCCGAGCGGCAAAAGCAGCAGAGATGTTAGATCGGAACACTCAGAAGTCTTAAGTGGGGCCAGGGAGAAGATCAGTGGCTGGATTTGGTCCCTTGTTCCCCTCGAAATACACAATCACCTGGTAGGGAGGACAAGGAGGCAGGTGCACAGGCATGGCCACGGAGGAAGGAAAAAAAGGTCATCAGTTAACTGTGGTCACTTCCCCAAAATATCCACAATATTTGCCCAGCTCACAGGGAAATTGCAGCCCTGGGCTTCCCACATATGAGCCTCTGGCTCTAGGAAAGGCTGTGACCAGCCTTTCTCACTGCGGTGACCAGCAGTCTGCCCTGGAGGATCTTGCCTGCTTCCTCCTTCTGTCAACTGTGCAGGGAAGGGACGAGCCCTTCCTTTGGGAATTGGGTGAGTGAGAACCAAGGCTCAGACCAGCTGTGTGGCAGGCTGAATCTGCTTTCTCACTGGCCCAAGTCCCATGTAGATCAGGCTAGCTAGGCCCTCTATCGGGGCTGTCTTATTTGTGGATGAGGTAGCTCTCAGTCTCTGGGTGGGAAAGTGCTGTCTCTCTGCAAGTCTGGTAGAAGGGAACCAGAGGGAACAAATGATGGCTCACAAGGCATGTGCCCTGTTAGGGTCAAAAGGAAATATCTTCTGGTAAATCAGAGAGCCTACCAGAGAGCATCGGGACAGAGAGCACCAGTGGGACAGGGTAACAGCTGCCACTGCTGACCAATGGGTGGCCAGGGAGCCCGGGTGCCCATCTCTGCCCAGGTGGTTTGGTTCTGATCTGAGACTGGGGTAGAAGAGCTGGAGCAAATGTCCCGGGGTGACTACAAACCTGACAAGAAGGCCTGGGTGAATGGAGGCTTTGGTGAGGAGGCTGGGAGGGGGACAGCCAGGGGACTGGGACAGGCAGGCAGATCTGACAGAAGCTGAGCTCTGTGCCCAGCTTGTGTGGGGCCTTTGCAGGGCTGTAGGAGTGGTCACACAACATGATACCCATTTAGGAAGCCCCTCTGGATGCTGGGTGGGTATGGAAGGGTGCTGTGCTGCACACGAGGGACCATGATGCCCCTGGAGAGAACTGCAAAGAAACCCACAGCCCTCGTCCAGGCATTAGAAAGCCTGGCCTCTGGCCCAGCTCCATCGCACTCTGTGACCTGAAGCTGGTCACTTGACTTTTCTGGTTCTCTGTTTCCTTCTGTAAACTGAAGGACTGCCGTGTTCTTCAGCCTTGTGTGGTCTCGATTGAAGGTATCATTTGCAAATCGAGGCAATGACACCAGTTTTATTCAAGGCTCACCATCCTCAGGCCCTGGGGTGGGTTTTTCCTCAATTCACCCATCCATAAGCACCTAGCTACCTACCTGCATATGTGTCTATCTGTCCATCCATCCATATGTCCACATAACTACCCAGCTTTCCCGTCATCAACTGCCCGTCTATCCATCCATTGTTTTATACATTTTGTTTTATCCATATATCTACTCATCCATCAGTCCATGTTGCCAGTCATCCACCAAATTACCCATGCATCCATGCATCTGTCTGTCCATCCAACCATCTATCCATCTATTCAACCGTGCATGTGTACATACATACAAATCCTCCATCCATCCATCCATATATCCATCCATACATACATACATATATACATGCATATAAACCATCCATCCATCCATCCATCCATCCATCCATCTATCCATTCATCCAGACATGCATACATACAATTATCCACACATCTAAATCTACATAATACATACATACATACATGCATGCATGCATACATACATACACATACATACTATCACCAATCCATCCATCCATCCATGTTCTTACCAGTTCGTCCATCTTCCTGTCTGTTCAACTGTCCATCTGTTCCACCCCTCCCTGTTCCATCAACCTCCTCAACCCTCATCTCCACAAACGCAATTACCTTCCATGGCAACAGAGCTTCTCTTAGACCTGGAAAATGTTATTAGGGCACGGTACCTTATTAAGGAGGAGGTCTGAATCACCCGGCGCCCCTTCTAACTCACGGCAACACCTGCATGACAAAGACTTTGTTCTGAGCTGTTTACTAAATTAGGCCTTTCTGGGACAGTTTCAGCCTTCAGGTTTGGTTTTGTTTCTTTTTTTTAATACCAGCAATAAAATGGTTATATAATTAGTAGTAAAACTGGCAGTCTGTTACTGGTGTTTTACTTACAAGTAAAACGACTGTGTGTGTGTGTGTGTGTGTGTGTGTGTGTGTGTGTGTGCGTGCGCACACGCACACGTTTCTGATTGTAGGTAGAGAAATTATTTTCCATGTCAGCAATTCTATCCCCCAGGCTGGGATGTGGAGATACCAGCCTCGGGCGACTGAAGTTTGAGTTCTGACTCTGCTGCCCACTCACTCGCTGTGTGATCCTAGAGAAGCCGCCCTTAGTCTCTGGGCCTTGTCTTCCCGTCCAGAGAATGGAAGGTCTGGCCTGGATGACCCTGAAGGCTTCTGGCGGGTCTGAGAGTCCGGGAGGGGACAGTGTCTTTAAGTCCTATCTATGTGTTAGTGACTCCAGCGACTTCTCCCTGACCTGAGCTTTCAGTGGCCTGTTTCATCTTATGGGGGTTCACAGTGTGGTACCCCATATCCACACAGCACTTTCGAACCCTGAACCTGGCCCACACCTCAGCAGTCCCCACGTCAGGGAAGAGCTTGGCTCCCTGTCTCTCTCTGGGCTGCAGCGAGGCCCCAGGAGTCAGCTGAGCCTCTCCTCACATCCCTCAGCTCCACCCCATCAGGGTTCAGTGTGTACTCCCAGTTCCAATTCCCTCCCCATCACCCCCATGGTGACCCTTTACCTTTCAGGGGGAGTCGAGCTGTAATGAACTTTCCAGGGGCTCTTCCCCACCCTTAGAGCACAATTCAAGATTTCCCATGGCCCAGACTTTACCTGTTGGTTGAAATCAGCGTGGGCTCGTACAGACCTGACACCTGGGTCCCTGCCCCACTGGCTTATTTAATGGGATCAGAACTCAGAATTTTTTCATTTATTTTGAATTTATCTTTTTGAGACAGATTTTCACTCTAGCTCAGCTTGGCCTTGAACCCTCAGCAATCCTCCTGTCTCAGCCTCCTTGGTGTATCTGTTTGGCTTGAGGACCAGCAGTGTTGCCCTGTCTGGGCAGTGGATGAGTTCTAGAACCTTGGGCCTGGTTCAGAAGCTGCATTTCACAGAAGATTCTGTTCTGCAACACCTGGCTGGCTTCTCAGCCTCCCCTGGCTTGTCACTCAGCAGGGATACTGAGTCTCCACCCTCTAGGCTCTCCAAACACACACCACCTGCTCCAGCTGTGGTCCCCCACATGCAGAATACCTGTCCCCTGAGAGGTGCTGTCTGTGTCACTGTGTCTAGGTCACAGTGAAGCTGCAGCTCAGCCCACAGAGCCCAGACACCTCTCACTCTCCATTGTTATCAGTAGAGAGCTAGGAATGTCCACTCCAGGGAAAGAGCCCAATTTCCTTGTTCTCCTGTCTTCCCGTGCCTGCAGTTAGCAAGGAAGCTTTTCTTAAACGATGAGTAATGAGGTAGAGGTACACGGCAGGAATCAAGGCCACGTTCCCACCACTCACCCAGAGCACAGCCTGGTGCTGGCTAGAGGCTCCTGACAACTTGGGGCCAATGATGTCTCTGGGAGGCTCCTGGTTAGAGGTGTAACATCCCCCAGAGGAGAGATGGGGCTGCCCGTTAGTCTCCATCCATCAGCTCGGAGACAGGCTGCCAGGGAGCTAAGTCACTCGGTCCTCAGCTGGAGCCATGTGAAGGGGGCCTGAGGGCTGTATCACACAGTGAATGCTGGGTTTAATCAGATAGTGAAAACCACAGACAGGCTGATTGCTGAAGAGCAGTAGCTACCAGCTCATTAGCCTAACAACCCTTCACTAAACTGCTGCGCAGGGCACTGAGGACCTGGTGACAGCAGTGGGCAGAGGGTGCCTGCCCACCCTTAGAAATCTATCTTTGGAGATGGGGTTGGGTAGCACAAATGAGCCCTCTACTTGTAATACCCCAGTGCTTCACCAGAGGGCAGCAGACAGCTTTGAAGTGTGTTCTGCCCCTCCTGCCCTCTCTATCCATGAATTGGTGGTGGTTTGTAAACTCAGTGGTCTCCCTGAGGAAAGTGGGTAGTTGAGGCTGTCTTATAGCAACTTGGGCTCAGCAAGTACACTCCCTTTTCCTGCCTCAAAATGCCTCTACCCTCCCAAGATACAATGAAGAAGTACCCCAGTGCTCCTGTTATCCATGGCAACAGGCAGGTGCTCTATAGCCATAGAGATGTTGGGCCCATGGAGGGGTTGCAAGCCAGAGGTGAATGGGTTGCACATACAAGTGTGCACACGTGTGCATGTATGTGTGCCTGTGCATGCACGCATACACACATATGTGAATGTGAATGTGTGTGTGTTCAGGATAAAGACGGAAACACCCCTGCCAGCACTGGGAGTCCTAAGAGGAGGAGAGATTTAAAAAAAGACATTTGGGAGCTGGAGAGATGACTCAGTGGTTAAGAGTGCTGACTGCTCTTCCGAAGGTCCTGAGTTCAAATCCCAGCAACCACATGCTGGCTCACAACCACCCGTAATGAGATCTGACGCCCTCTTCTGGTGTGTCTGAAGACAGCTACAGTGTACTTACATATAATAAATAAATAAATCTTTAAAAAAAAAAAAAAAGACATTTGGAAAAGCCAAAGAAGGCCAACATCAGGGAAGGGATGGCGAGCGTCCACCGTGGGGGAAGGGTGGAGCGAGGGAGAAAAGGAGGTTGTATTAAACCTTTCCGGGTGTGGAGGAGCAGCCTGAACTATGCAGACAGGCAGTGTCCTACAGGGCTGCTCACGGTTCATGTCAGCAGTGAGGCCAGGAGACAGAGCGGTTGGCTAGAGAAGCAGCAGGAAACGCAGCAGGCTTCCTGCCCTGCAGGATGGATTGTGCCTACAGGAGAGGAGCAGGAAAGCTGCCCTGCTGCGTGGGTATCTGAGCTGGCCCGGAGTGGAGCACGGCGGGGTAAAATGGCGGGGAGGGCAAGTGCTTCCTGAGAAGGGGGACAAATCGGGGAAGGGACAGGTCAAAACCATAGGCAGGAACAGGAGAGAAGGCAACAAGGGCAGAGGAGGATGGGGCCCAGGAGATGACAGCTCCGTGGGGACCTGGGCAGCACAGCCACGGGCTCAGACGGAGGATTTCTCTTGCAGGTCAGTAGAATAAAACCCTCCAGTCTGGGCTGTGGGCAGGGGCGGCAAAGACAGAGTTCCTCTCCCAGTGCTGGGCTTCGGTTTGGTTTGCCTTCTTGACCAGAGCATTCGGAAGCTTTGTGTGTCTGTGCGCGCGCGCGCGCGTGCGCGCGCGAGTGCATGTGCGTGTGTGCGTGCGTGCGTGAGTGTGTGCGCGCTTGACTGCAGATGCCTGTGGAGTCCTGAAGAAGACATCAGATCCCCTGGAGCTAGAGTTACAGGTGGTTGTGAGCTGCCTGATGCAGGCGCTGGAAACCAAATCTGCCCCTCTAAAAGAGCAGGCAGTGAATGTTCTTAGCCACTGAGCCGCTTCTCCAGCCCACATCCACGGATCTTTTGGCACCAAGTGGCACACAGGAGCAGGTAAGGTAGTGTGTGGCGGTGGGCTCCGTAAGTCTCACTGCCAACATCACTTTAAAACCCGACTTCCTGGTTCCCTGGCTTAACTCCAGGCTTGAATCAAATTCGGCCCTGGTAGGTTTCTGGAATTCACATTTTTCAAGTAACTTCCAAGCACACCATGTCCCCGCCCTAAACAGAGGCCAGCTTTGGCTCAGGGAATGCAAAAGGGCAAGTGACTGAAAGCTCCCCCTAGTGGCCAGAATAAGAACTGCAACTCCTTCTAAAAGACAACTTCACCGTAGGGACAGCAAGGGCTCCAACTAAGGTTGAAGGCTGGGGTTTGTAGAGGCTGGAGGCTGCGGTTTTCCTGTTTATGATTAAAATAGAAATCTGCCATGCCCACTCATCTACTCCAGTAAAGTCTGTGTGTCAAGCTTGAAGTCCTGATCTCGGACCTGAGGTGTACAGCTTCAAAGGGAGCTAGCCTCCTGGGTATTCATTTCTTGGCATTTCTAACTCAGATGTGTTCCAGATTGGTCTCTGCAAAAGTCTGTGGAGAGTTTTGCATGCTTTCTTTGTTCAGGTGCCGTAAGAAATGATTCATAAATAGCTAAAACTGAGATTAAACATTATTTCCTGGCCTCCACAGTGTTTCAATGATCCTAATTTATTTCCTAGCTGGTATTAGCTTGGAATCTTTTTTTATAAGGAAGTTACCTTATCAGACAGGGTGTCTCCAGAGTTAGAGATAGAAGTCAGGCACTATTGCTCATTGTAAACATAGTTAGAATTATTGGAGCAGTCCCACACAAGGCAGAATTGCTTTACATACCAGAGAGAAGTTGATTCTTCTTCCGTCACTAATTATTTATGTTACAGCCAAGGACATTCTCAAGAACTGCTAGAATGGGACTTCCAGGTGCTTGCCTCAGACAGACCTAGAGAATTTATTTTGGGGCTGCCACGATAGCCCAGCAGGAAGGACACTACTGCTCCTCTGCTTTGCACCTGGCTGTTTGATCTTACTGACTTTGATGTGACCGATACCTGCCTACATGATCCCTGACATTTGCCCTGTTTCTGAATACTATATAAGCCTGACTTTTACTTTGTGCAAATAAACTCAGATTCAGCACTTCTCTGTGTCATTTCTGTTTGTCACTCACCGAATTCTTTGCCCACCAGGCCAGAACTCTAATCACCCCGCGGAACAAGAGGTCCCCACAGCAACCCAGTCCATGGCAGACATCAACTGTTATGACTTGAAGGGGCCCAAGGTTGTTCTCACCACATCATTCCTATCCAGATTTTTCAATGATCTTTGTTGGGACAGAGGCACCACTAAGTCATGACAGGCCCATAACTGGGTGTGCAGGATCTTGGGTGATCATCTCCAGAGAAACTGAGTCTGAGTTTGTCCTATTGCCCAGCAAGCTCTACACATGGTAGGTGCTTAATGTGTGCCTACAGAGAGTCTCATAGGCAAGCAGTTCCCATTACATATATTTTGGGGAAACAGGATGCATGACTTACAATTGAAACCATAGACTAAGAGACCAAGAATTCAGGCTTCCAAATTATCAAGGTTGGGATGGCATTTTCTTTGTACCCACAATGAGACAAGCATCCGAGCTGCGCAGTAACGTATGCCATCAGGGAAAGACATGAAAGCTCTCAAAGGGCCACAGATGCCTGGCTCTTCACACTGAACCGGTAATGTGTCTATTTAAAACCCAGAAGTATGTTTTCATTAGAACTGATTCCAGAGGGCTTCTGTAAGGACCATTGTCTACTTACTCGGAGTGGCCTTGTCCATCTCTGGGCACCTTCCCACCTCCACTGAACATAGTGTCCCTCCACTTAGAGCTCCATCCTCCCACCCCCTTCCTGCCGCAGCACCAGCCATTCCTGCTTTGTCTCAAAGCCACTTTTGATTTTAGATCCACTTTCAATGCCACTGTGGTCACCGTCTCCTCAGCCCCGCCAGCTGAGTCACCTTGGTGTGTGTCTGAACAACTCCTCAGACAGCTCCAGCTTCATTGTTGCACTGGTTAGCTATATATCTGTTTGGGCTCCACTTTCCCTCTTTCTAGACCCCACTAAATACTGTCCCTCTCTAAAATGTCAAACATACTCTGGGGTGCTGTACGGAGGAGGATGGACTGACCCCTGGGGGGGACCTTGCTGCCTGGTGAAAGCATGGGGAAGAACGGACAGGTTTTAATGCCTAGTTGGGACTCCATGGCGTCCAATTTCTAGTGTACATGTCACAGCCATTGGGGACAGTCACTTCCTTCAGTGTCCACCTGCCAATGCCCCACCCCCATCCTGCTTTCTGCTATCATCTAAGGCTATATGCTCAGCTTATGCTGTGTTCAAACGGCCAGCTGGTCTCTGTGAGTGAGAGAACATGCTCTCAATTGTTTGTGGAACTCTGGTACCAGGCCCCAGCCTCCTCCAGGGATCACTTTTCTTTCTTCTCTCTACTCAGTAACCAGTGTAAACTTTCAAATGCGGGTCACGGTGGGCCACTGCCCTCCGTGGCTTCTGGGGTGCTGTGGGTAAATTGCTACTTTGTTATTTCCTCTGCCCTGGCCATGCTCCGCCCCAGGCAGCCCTTCTCACCTCAGGGCCTTTGTGCTTGCTCTGCCTGCTTCTTGGGGTGACCCCTGCTTTCCTGCCTCACCCTCCCGCCCCTGCATGACTGCACTCTAGTCCCCTGCTTGGGTGACTTCTGTGACATTCGGACCCTATTCCCCTGAGGCCCACCCTTGATCAGGAGTGCCCCTATTTTTGTGACCCTCATTTGCATGGCCCCTATTTGCATGACCCCTATTTGCATGGCCCTCATTTGCATGGCAGACATTGCACACTGGAAATGGCTTGGATAAAGGCTCAAACTAAACCTGGCCAAACCTGTGCACTGGCCAGTTTTGGCCTGTCCTCCTTGCCATGGTGTGTCAGGAAACTGCACTTGAGAAAGTCGTCCTAATCAAAAGTACTTCTTCCAGAGGCTGGTGAGAGATGGTAGCTGTGCCTAAGTGTGCAGACTAGGGTTTGTCCCCAGAGCCAAATTTTTACTCTGTAAAAGTGGAGTTGCCAGGCAGTTCAGATGAGAAAGCTTGTTTGAGTGTATGACATAGAAAAAGTGGTTGAGGAAGCATCAGTCTGCATGCATGTGTGTCCCCACACAAGTCACACCCACACATGTCGGCCTTTGCTTACCCCTGTAGGTAGTACTCTAGCTAAGGCCCTGTCCACTCCCTACTCCTGTCTAAGAGGCGAATCCTCCACTGCTTACCAGTCCCTTCCTCACTACCCGGAATCCATCACACACGGAATGGACAAAACCTATGAGGTCCAGCACTGAGCCCAAGGTTGCATTACAAGGACTCACACCTGCGCTGCTGGCAGGAGGCAGACACCCTGTCATCGACCAGCTTCTGCTGATCGACTCCCACCAGCTGGGGACAAGCACGGGGAGTCCCTGGGGCTCCTTGAGGCTCCCCAGGAAATTGTTCTCTACCGGTTCCTGGTAATATTCCCAGCCTCATTCTCACCCCGCTTTCCCAGCTGAAGAGGAAGCCGCTGAGCAGCTGTGGAGCTGGGACTCTGGGCTGAGATGCATTAATTTGTAAATATCTTCATTTATATGTAAATGCGGAGCCCGGAGCCCCGCCGCTGGACCTAATGGGGCCCTGCAGCCTGGGCACGGGAAGATGTTCCCAACACTGCTCAATTTCACAGGTCTCTTCTTTCACTGGCCCCTGTGTTCCCTACATATGGTGGTTCTGCCTCCTGGGGTGCCCTCTGCTCAGGATACCCTGGTGTCTCAGAGTGCAGAAAGAAGGATGCAGAAACCCAGTATGAACATGGGGGACAAAAGGAGCCTGGGCCACAAACCCTAGGACTGGACTTAAGTCCATGCTGCTCTATGACTTTGGGAAAGTCCTATACCCTCTCTGGGCCTTATTTTCATTAACTGTAAAACAAAGATGGCGCTGTGGTATAGATGTAGCAAGAGGTGGTTTGGGGTTTGATCAAGTACATGTCATTCCAATGGAGACCCTTAGCTGGGGCATCCCTTGACCTTCCTGAACTTGACCCCTTCTGTAAAATAAAATGCAGAAAGGGGGGGATTCAAAAATAATGTTATGTTTCCAAGTTCAAGGGGTTAACAGTGAAGACTGAGAGCAGAGGAAGAGAAAGCGTGTACATAGGGACTTTGGGGGGGGCGTCCAGAACAAGGTGGGGTTTGCCTTGAGGTGGGGAGACAGGGTTGCTTGAAGCTTAGGGGCAAACATACTTGGCTCAGAACTGTGTTTGGAGACCCAGAAACTCTGACCCCGGGTCACCTGCCCACAGAGTGGAGCAGCCAGCATATCACTTGGGAAGAATGGGGATCAATTTCTACCATATTCTAGAACTACAGGAAGATTAATCTAGTCAGCCTGCTCTCTGGGAGCTGGGGGGGGGGAGGGGGGAGGAGGGGTGCAGGGTGGGGAGGGGAGAGACTGGCTCAAGGTCACTGGGCAGGAAGTGGCTGTGCTGGGCTTTGAAGCCAGGTCTTCAGGCACCTGCTGGCTTTCTCAAAGCTGGTGAGCACTGCAGGGAGGGGTGTGTGTGGCTGGCTTGGGGTTTCCTTCTGGTCTGAGGAATCAAAGCTAGGCAGGCCTCCGGAGGCTACACCTGTAGCTGGAAGCAGACTGCAGATCAGGGATTTGTTGCTGCTGGGTGCCCGGTTACCAGTGGAGATTGGGTTTCAGGAAGCCTGGCTACAAGCCAGGAAGTCCCCCGCCTAAGGGCGACTCCCTGCGGCTCCCAGGGCATTGCTTATTTTCCTCTCCAAAATGCTTTTTATCTCCGCTCTCATCTTGATGGCAACTGATTTATCCTTGGCCCTGGTTCCTTTTCAGAAAAAGTGGGAGCGGGGGAGATAGAGGCGTCTGCCTGCCTCCTGCGAGCGAGCCCTGGGAACACTCTGTCTCAGGTGCTCAGGGAAAGAACAGCTGGAACTGAGGTCCAGGCTCAATGGCTGGGAGGAGGAGCCTGGAGAGAGGCTATCAGGGCTCACTCCGCAGGTAGGAGGTTCCAGCCAGATCTCACTGCAGAGCCAGAGACACACTTTGAAAAACAAAACTTCTTCAGTCCCATCCTGAGATTTTATTCTCGTGCAAACCAACACCCCCAGCCACAGAGGAGCATCCCCAGGACTTCTACTCTATTCTTTGTGTAAATTCGCTCATGCATTGACTTGTGACCAGGCCTTGGTGGACAACAGGAGCTAAGTGCAGATGTGGGAGTAGGGGAAGGTCCCAGTTAAGGGTGGAGCTTTGTCCACCCCAGGGCTCAGCGTCTAAAGACCACATGACATCAGACGCTCATTGGAATGTCCCAGCTGCACCACCGACCAAGTGGAACCGTGCAAGTGTCACACAGGCTATGTCTCCTGTTGTTTCTAGTATAGGTTCTGTTGTAACACTGCCTTCTGAGAGCATCAGGCAAAGCATCTACCGCACAGTATGGAAGAGCACTGTGTGTGTGTGGTGTGTGCGCGCATATGTGTGTAGTGTATGTACATGTGTGTATAGTATATGTGTACATATATGCATATGTGTGCATGTGTATATGTGTATGGTATATGTGTATATGTGTGCATGTGTATATATGTGTGGTATATGTGTACATGTATGTATATGTGTGTGTGTATATGTATGTATGTGTGGTGGGTGTGGTGTATGTATTTATGTGTGTATATGTTTATATGTGTATATATGTGTGGAGTATGTGTATATATGTGTATCTGTATATGTGTTGTATGTTTGTATATGTATATGTGTGTATATTGTGTATGCGTTGTATGTGTTATGTAGGTATGTGTTATGTATGTGTGTATATATTGTATATGTGTGTGTATGTGTGTGCGTGTATGTGTGTGTGTGTGTGTGTTCATACCTAGCACACTAAGAAGCTACTTCACAGAGGTCATAAGCTGGTCCTTGCTGGAGGAGGGAGCCTCAGCCATCCAACCCAGGGAACTCTATTCTGCTAACGTGCTGGTCCTGCCTGAGTGGGTTCTGAAGGCTGAAGAGGAGCTTACCAGGTGACACAAGGTGGGAAAGGCCCTCTGAGAGGAGAGACTGCCATGTGTAAAGGGTCAGAGGAGTAAAATACAATGGAAGTCTTAGGGAATGCATAGGCTGTGGGCACCCACATATGCAGAGTGTGGGGCCCTGGCACGAGGCTGAACTATCCTGACTCGCTCACCCTGCCTTTGCTCGCCCTGCTCCATCCGAGAGTCCAGGTGACCCTGCCCTTGGGACCTTTGTGACCTTAGAGATCTCGGAAGACAATAATACTTGTTTCCAGGCTGGGCAGAGCTGCTTCCTTTCTGGGGTCTGTCATTCTAGGCTGTGTGACTTTAGGTAAGGCTCCACCTCTCTCTGGGCCTCAGCTCCCCACCTGCAGATGGGATTTGTGAAGCCTACCTTGCAGAATTATAGAAGGAGCCATGGCCTCACTTCTCTCCAGGGCCAGGCTCCGCTTCCGCAGAGATTCCCCAGCTCATGCAGGCAGGTACACCTCTCAGAGCAGTGGCTCTCAGCCTTCCTAATGCTGCAGCCCTTTAACACAGTTCCTCCCGCTGTGGCGACTCCCAGTCATAGAGTTACTCCATGGCTACTTTGTAACTGTGATGCTGCTACTGTTATGAATTGTAAAGCAAATGTCTGCTATACAGGATATCTGATGCGCGAACGGTGGAAGGGTCATGACCCACACTTGTGAACCACTGTTTAAGAGGGTCTAGGGGCTGAAAAAGCACATCCCAGGCCCTGCCCATCCCTCTTCCTGCTCACAGGCCTGACACCAGCTCAGGTGGCCTCACCTCACTGTGGACTGGTACACAAGATCCTCCCTCTTGCGGTAATTCTCCATGTGGGAGTAGTTGGTAGAGAACATGGCATCAAATGTGAAGATCTTCTGCTTGATGGTGCCACCATCTGTCACCTGCCAAAGAGCAGAGGAGCCACAGGTGAGTGCCCAGCCTGCCCTCAGGAGTTGCCCTTGGCCTGGCCCCGCCCTGGCCCTTCCCTCCCTCTCCTCTTCTGCTGAAGATACTGCAGATGCCTCTGATGCTTGATGTCTGCCGCCCCTCCTTTAGATCCAGGAGGCTGCCTGTCTGATAGCCTTTGCAAGGCCTCCCTGGTCTTTGAATCTAAGCACCAACTGAGAGCTTAGGAATTTAAAAAGAACCACAGGGAGGGCAAGATGGCTCAGCAGGCAAGGAGCTTGTAGCCAAAGCCTGACAGGTTGAGTTTGATTCCTGGGTCATACAGAGTAGAAGAGAATGGACTCCTGGGAGTTGTCCTCTGACCTACCTCCACATGTGGCATGTGGCACTGTGGTATGTACATACATGCCACACACACACACACACACACACACACACACACACAGAGAGAGAGAGAAAGAATGACAGTCTCTGGTCCCAGGAGTCCAAGTTCATTACCATGTCCCAGAGGAGCCAAAGATCACCCACCACTGAGCCTTCCTGCCCTGCTCCTCCCTCTCCTGCCTCTTGTCAAAGCCCTGTGCACTGTGGAGCCCTGGATGTAGAGCCCTGAGTCAAGGGCTTTCACATGCTCAAGACTGTGAGTGAACCTGGCTCCCTCCCTCCAGGGTTAGCCATCAGAGCATCAAAGCAGAGAAACACTGGACTTTCAGTTCTGCCAACCCTGGTAGGACAGGCCCTCTGAGGCCCTGTAGATATGGGGCAGAGCTGGCAGCCTCTCCCCACTGGGCCTTTTCATGCACTAGGAGCTCCTACCACCATGATGGCACTGCCTTGCAGACGTGGCTAGCAGGGCCCATGGAACTGTGGGCAGGGCCAGAATGGGCTGTGTAGAGTGAGCTATGGAATCAGGGCTGGGTCCCAGAGTCTCAGTCAGTAGGGAGAAGAATGGAGAGGGAGCAGGCTAGCTAGTAAGAAGGGAGAGATGAGGGTCAGGGGACCATCAGTGTGCAAATAACCTAGGGGAAGACAGCTACGCTATATGGTAACCATTTCAGCCTTTTTGTATAATAATATTAGCAACAATAACTATATATTATACTGTAATATATTAATATATAACTATATTATACATATAACATATAATATAATTACATATTGTCTTTAGTATAATTATATTATTATATAGTTATTATTATTGTTGTTATCACATATGTGCACATGACATGTGAGGGTGATTGTGGAGGTCAAAGGACAACTTTGTGAGTCACTTCTCTCCTCCTTCCCTGTGGGTTCCCAGGATCAGACTCAGGTCTGGCTGAGCCATCCCACAGGCCCAAGATATCCTGACAGGTTAGGCCCAGAGAGGCTTGGGAACCTAGAGAGGAGGAGCCCACTCTCTGAGGATGGGGAGCTTCCACAAGGGAGCGCCTAAGCTGCGGAGCTTCCACAAGGGAGCGCCTAAGCTGCTTCTGCAGGAGGTGCAGGGGTCATCCCGGTAACGCAATGGCTGTCCGGGCTGAGAGGTACTGAGAGCCAAGCCAGAAGCAGGAGGGGTCAGCTCAGCTGCCTCTGAGAAAGGAACTCTGTTCAGCGCGCGCGCCTGGAACAAGAGAGGGGACCCAAGGACAAAGCAGTGCACTTCCCCCACAGGCCCTGGCCACCCTGGGTCAGGTTTGGGATTCTGCTTATAAACACCCCTGATCTGCCCGAAGCAAGTCCAGCGGGGTAGCCAGACCCTGGGATGGGCAGAAAGGGTCTGTCAGCATGGGGCACTGCCTTTTTATTTTTCTGTAGCCACACCCTTGGGAGGAAGGAGGCCACAAGGTCTCCATTCTACCCGAGTGTTGCGTGGAGGCTGCTGGGGATGGAGGAGGCCTCTGGAGGTAGCAGCAAAATCAGTGCTGGGGTACAAGCTGCCACAGGGTCCTGCTGTTCGCAGCTGTTGAAGAGCCAGACCCAAATGTTGGGGGCTCCCCAGCCGCGGCCGCCCGAAGCGCACGCCTGGTCTCCACTGCCTCCTGCTAATGAAAGCGTTACTCCACAAAGCAGCAAGGTATGAGTTGTCACTGTTTCAATTATTTATCTGTTTACTCGGCTGCAGTTTTCCGCTTGTCTCAGCAACTCTATTATAGACCGGGAGCTTGCAGCCTCTCGCCGCTCAGCTGGGCTCCGCGCTAACAGCCTGCGACGGGTGGCCTCATGCCTGGGCCTGGAGAAGTGGAATTAACTCCCTGCGGCTCCTCGGGTGGACGCAGAAGAGGGGGCGCTACCAAGGAAGGTGGTCAGGGATGGGGAGATACTGAGAGTGGCTTCCCCGGGCATCTGTCCCTCGACCGGGAGGACTGGCCTCTCTGCGCTCATCTGCGCCCAGGCTGACTTAGACTACATCTGGGCGGTTTAGAAAACAGACATGGTGTAACCCAGCCAGGTCCTACGGGGCACCAACTGTGTGTTATGCACTGGCCACATCTGTTACCTGTCCCATAGACTAGGAGTAATCAAGAATGAAGAGCCCTCTGTGAGCATCGCCCAGGCAGTGGGACAACCCACAGCTTGCTTCTGAGACTAAAGTTTTAACCCAGCGCACGCCCTGCAGGGGACCGAGGTCCACCTCATGCAGGGTCTGGGGGTGGGAGGGGCTGAGCTACTTGGCCAATTGCAAATCAGAACAAACTTACAATCGCAGCCCTGCTCTCCTCTTCCCAACCCTTCAAGGATGCTTTGGTCCCTCAGACACACCAAAGTACTTTTCAACCAGGGCCCTCAACTAGAAGACAGTTTTGCTTATATATTTTATTATTTTCTGAGTATGAGTGTTTTGCCCGTGTGTATGTCTGTGCGTCATGCGCATGCCCGTGGAGGCCAGAAGAGGTCATTAGATCCCCCTAGTTGCAGATGGTTGTGAGATGCCATGTGGGTGCTAGGGACAAAACCCAGGTCCTCTCCAAGAGTAGCAAGTGATCTTAATCGCTGAGCTACCTTTTTCAGTCGTCCTGGGGGACAATTCTGACCTGCTTCTCTACCAGGGGACATGGCGTATTCTGAATATATGAGGTTGTCACCATGACGGTCCTGGACTATACCTGGCCCTTTTGATGAAGAAGGTCCCTCAAAGCATTCCTCCACACAGTGTTGCTCACTGGGAATAAGGAGGCCTCTTAAACCCCAGAGCATAGAAAAAAGCTGGGTGTTTATAATCCCAGCAGTGAAGAGGCAGAGACGGGGGATGGGGTGCCTCCCTGGTCAATGAGTCTAGCCTATCAGGGAGTGCCAGTGTAAGAACAAAGATGGGCAGCACTTGAGGAATGATACAAAGTTGGCCTTTGGCCTCCATGTGTGTACAACACACACACACACGTGCACAAGTGAACATGTACACATACAAATGCACTTATATACAAGTTCATGCACTGTACACATGTATGTACCTGTACACACATGTACATACATGTCAAGGTTAGGAGACTTTTCATCTCTCATCTGTGTGCTGTGCCCCCACCCCTTCGCCCTGGGAAGACAACTCAATGAGAACAACCTACTTTGCAACTGAAGACACAGCTGAGGCCCTACACAGGGGCCTGGCACTCCTGCCAGGCTGGCAAGGTGGCTTAACTGTCCCCTGGCCTCATCTTGAATGACAGCTGGAGAATGGTAGGAGGCTTCCCAGCACCCTGGATCCAGCCTTGCCTGCCTTCAGGTACAGTTTTATTTATTTATTTATTTATTTATTTATGTATTTATTTATTATTTTAGATTTCTTTATTTTATATGAGTACACTGTTGTCTTCAGACATGCCAGAAGAGGGCATCAGATCCCATTACAGATGGTTGTGAGCCACCATGTGGTTGCTGGGATCCGAACTCAGGACCTCTGGAAGAGCCATCAGTGCTCTTAACCACTGAGCCGTCTCTCAGCCCCAGGAAAACCTTTTTTTTTCTCCTTCTAAAACTCCCAGCCCTCATCGCCCCAATCTCAAATTTTACTCCATTTTTTTTTTTATTACACAACAGAGGAAAAAATCTGTCAGTAAAACTGTCTCCTCAAATTTATTCGCCGGGACTGAGGGTTTTATGAGTAGGATATACACTGCCCCCCACACGTCTGCACACCCCCACACCCCAGATAAAGCAAGGAGAAATTACCTGAGCTGTAAATCCCTGCTGCAGGCCACGGTGCAGGAAAGCCTCAAGGACGAGCCTGCTTTTCTTTGGTTTTATTTACATTCCCCCCCCCCCCCGCTTTTTTTTTCTGAGACAGTCTCTAGCTGTAGTGAAAATCAGTATGGGCAGTCCAGCCTGGCTCTTGGCTTGTGAGTGTGAGTCATGCCTCAGCCTACGGGCTGCTGGGATGCCAGGCGTGTACCGCCACGCCACTGCTGGTTCTTAGTCACAACTTTCCCTCTGGGGCAGGGGGCAAACTGATCAATTTTTTATCTTGACCCTTTGCTGACGGAAAGGGACCAGATATGTTCGGACACTACACAAGGATACAAGGATGCTCCCATGGGTCAGAGCTTATCCCACAAGATCCTGGGATAAGGCTGGGCCATAAGGGTAGGCAGGTCACAATTTCAGTCCTCGGGCAAGAGGAGCCCGTGGCACACCCACAGCCCTTCAGATCCCATTCAGGATCTGGTGAGGGTGGAGCTCAGTCCACAGCCATCTGGAGAGAGCAAGTCTGAAGTGACAGGCATTGCCCAAGAGCTACCCATGATGCTCCTGGAGGTGCAGAGAGTTCCTTGGGAGGGAAGGTGACCAGGAAAATCTTGAAGAGGGTGTGTAGGTTCAGCTAGACTGTACTGAGGAACGTATGAAGGCTAGAGAGGCACACACCTCCGTGTGGGTCTGCGCAGGTCATAGTCAGAAGTTCCCAGGGGATTAACTAAGGGGAAGGGCCATCCTACATGTGGGTGGTGCCAGCCATACATAAGTCTCCCTCTTTCCCCTCCCCTCTCCCTCCTCCCCTCCCCTCCCTCTGTCGGATTGCCATGAGCTGAGGGACTTGGTTCTGTCATTATGCCTTCCCCATCGCAAGCTTGCAAACCATCAGCTAAATGAGCTCCTTCCTTCCCTGAAACTGAAGCCTCCTCAGGCATTTTGTCACAGTGACAGACTGATTGCCTCAGCTAGCTAGGTCTGTGGGGACAGCTTAGACCCAAGTTGGTTCTTCCTGTCTAGGAGGACAATTGGGTGTGAAGCAAGCCGGAGCCCGCCCTCCCCCGCCCCTCCCCCGCCCCCACTCTGTCACAGATATGACATCATCATTAGCTCTGGGCATTGGGTTTACCTCTCAGATCTCCTTTCCTGCCTGTAGCCTGGGATGAGACTACCTCGACTTACAATTTCACCCCCTGTGAAGACCTACGAGGAGTGCAGGGGACCTTGTTTCTCTCCGCCCTCTTGCCTGGTGCTAGAGGGTGCTAGGCTCCTATCAAAGCCTGGAGCTCAAGAAGTCTGGAAATAAGCACCGGTACAGCCCAGGAAAGGCACCAGGAGGCCAGCGGTCGGGAAGCAGGCTCAGAAAAAGGTGCAGGGCACAGACCTGACTGTCAACCCTCCGAACATCCGGGCAGCCGAGGGTGCTCTAAGAAGAACCTGGAGAGGAGCTCTGAGAGACCCCCATGATGCCATAGTTCAGGGAGGCTGTGGGTGGACAGGGAGGCAGACCGCGGTGAGACATGTTGCAGAGCCCCACCCGAGGACCAGGGTGTGTATGGCTTCTTCCTTCGCCAAGGATGAGTCTCCATTGGATGTTTTCAGACTCAGTTGCTTTCCTAGCTGCTGTGATAACAGACCCAAGAAGCTGCGTTAGGAAGGGCTTTCACTCAGTCCACCATGGCGGGGAAGGCACGGAGGCAGGAGCTCCGGGCAGCGGATCACACTGCAGCCGCACTCAGAAAGCAGAGAGAGATGGACCCTGATGCTTAACTCAATTCCTATTCCTCATGGACCCTCAGCCCCTGGAATGGCGCTGCCTGCTTTCAGAGTGCGGCTTCTCACCTAGCCTCATCCCCAGGGGGCTGCCCAGAGGATGGATTCCCATGATGACTCTAAATCCAGTTATGCTGGTGGTAAAGATTAGCCCTCACACATGGGTAACTGAAATTACAGAGAATAGTGTCCTGGGTAGGGGACTGACCACGGCCAGCGTTTGTTGAATTCTTACCGTCTGCTCAACATTGCTTGTAAGCACAGACTCAGATGCAAACATGGTCAATAAATGTTAGCTACAATCAGCTTCCAGGGAGCCATATTGTTGTGTGGCTAGGTTGGGCACCCAGCACACAGTAGGTGCTTTGGGCAGCCAGCACACAGTAGGTGCTTTTTAAAAAGCTATTTTTCTCTGTGTCCTACCACGTCAACCTTTCTGCTATGCGTTTTCCGAGTTATTATCTACAAGTTGTCTCTGTACTCTCCCTAATCTAGGCTCAGTTTCCCTAAATGTTCTGCAAGGAAAATGAGGTCTAGTAGCCTCCGAATACCCTGTCTAATGCATGGCCCACTGGTGTGGCTCTAGATAGCCAGTCCTAGCTAACCACAACTCGTCACATCCCTCCACCATGCCCTCAGTGCCAGTCCCCTCCCCCCACCTCTAGCAACCCTGGCTATGGCCCAGCCAGATGGATTTATAAGCGGACTCATAGAATCATCGCCAATGGGTCCAGTCCAGCTAGCAGCAGGAGGCCCACTGGTCAGCCAGTCACGTTTTAATTTGAAAAAACAAATAAGTCTTCAATGTTAGCTTTCTCACCAATACCCCTAGATGCCACCATCCGCAAAAGGAAAAGAAAAAAAAAATGAAAAAGAAAAAAAAAGGGGATCACCTCCCCCCACCCCCAGCCTTTCTCTTTGTGTTCCACAAAACCAATTACAGGTTGGAAATAGCTGTAATAAACTTGATATCCCACTTACGGGCCAATCCCGCTGCGGCCAGGAAGTGTAATAGTGGCGGAGAGTGGAAACTGCGGGTTTGTGGAGCTGTTTAAATTGCCTGCCTACATTACTCCACTCCTCTCCAGCGGGGAAGGAATTCGCTCTCCTGGAAATGGAGCAGCTGAGGTCTCTGTGTCCTGGGTGGCGCAAGGGAGTGTTTGCCAGGCAGACTTTAATGAACTGATTAGATGTGGAGGAATGGCTAGCCCCTGGGAGCTTACATCAGCCAGGCACAGGTTCAAGTCCCTAGCAAGGCCACTCAAACCCTGGCTGTGAATGAGAAAAGGCGAGGCTGGCCTTCCGGTACTTCAGAGGGCGGAAAGAACACACATCAGGCCGTGTAAGTGACAGAACTCAGAACCAACCGTAGTGTGGAGCGACTCTCTGAGCCTCAGTGGGTAGAGGGTCCGACAAGTGTGCATAAAACCAGGCGGGACACCTATAATCCCAGGACTCTGGTGGTGGAGGCAGGAGGATGAGAAGCTCAAGGTCATCCTCAACACAGCGAGTTGGAGGTAAGCTGGGACTATATGAGACCCTGTCCTCAACGCTTTAAGAAATAGGCAGAAACTTGTAAAGACAGAAGGGAAATGGGTACTCCAGGTCCGGAACTTCAATTCTGATCTAGACAGAGATGTGGAAGACAATGAAAAGTGATTCTAGAAACTTCCATTATACAACTGTCATCCAGTGGTCACTTCCCTATGCCTGGCATGGGACAAGCACAGAGTAGGTCCTCAAAGTACATTTGTTAAATCAACAAATAGCTCAGCAAAGGAAGGTATGGACTCTCCAGGGCTCCTGTCCTTTTGGCGCTTGAACCAGTCGAGCTGAGCAGGGAGCCAAGATGACATCATGTGAACCGAGCTTCATCAAAGGATAACTCAGGTGAGTCGGGCCCAGCCCTTGTGTGCGTAAGATTAGCATCTTTCCTGGGAGGCTGGGTTTATGCTGAAGCAACTCTAGCCAAGCAGATGTGGACTGTGAGAAACTGGCTTCTCATCTAGCCAGCTCTGCATTTCCTGGTTCTTCCAGCAGGGTGGCAGCCTAGAGCTGGCACTATCCTTGTCCTCTGTGTGTACACTGGAGGTAGAGCGGGGAACGGATGGGGTATGGCCAGGAGCTGTGCATCCAAATTCTACAGTGAAGTCAAGCATGAGGCAGATACTCACTCAAACTCCAAGGAAATAAAATTGCAGCTGGAGAAGGAATATGACCTGCCTGGGCTGCCTGCCTGGCACAAGGTGAAGTGGATGTTTGGACAGTGAGTCTTATTCTGAAGGTTCTATAGGAAGGCCCCAGGGAGGGGACTTGGGCCAGGTCCAAGACAGGAACAGGTGATTTAGGAGACAGAAACCTGGACAAAGACGCTTGGGAAGGGGTGGACATTCATGAAGCCACTTATGGTCCTCCCGGTTTGGGAGGGCAGAGTTTCTGGTAGTCTTATTGCCATGACGACCCTGGATCACTCTTCCTCCAAAGCTCTGGCCCGCTGGGTCCCTACTCTGGTAGGAAGCTGTAGCCACAGACTCAGGGATGATGGAGGATGTGTGAGAGGCAAGGAAGGGTGGGAAACTCTAAAGTCAAGGCCACCCACCTCCCTGAGTACCGACTCTACCCTGCTGTGCCACCTCTGTGAGCTCCCACTCCTGGCAAAGCTGGGCTAGGGTGATTGGCTTCCCTGGCGTGTGTGGGAGATCCGGTGTTGACAGAGACAGCTGGTATCATAAATTGCCTTGTCTCATCTGGTTATGGTGTGATGGCAGACAGGCACTCAGGGACGGGACTAGAGGGGGGTGGTGTTGTAAACAGTAGAGGAGAGCAGAGTGGTTGCCAGCTTCCTTGTGGGTCCTGAGCTTGCCACGTGGGCAGGTGAGCAGACAGTGGGATGCCTGTACAAATGGGGGTGTGTGTGAGAGGCAGCTTCCATGGGTGGGCATGTGCACCAGTATGAAAGCCTGCATGCTGGGGGTGATGGAATGTGTCTGAGGGGCTCAGATGTACTGAGCTGCCATTGGTGTACATGTGCGTGTGTGTGTGCGCGTGCGTGAGGTGTGTGTGTGTGTGTGTGTGTGTGTGTGTGTGTGTAAGTGATTACACTTTATGGGGTATGTGCATATCTGTTTGTGGCACATGGTGAATGTGCCCTCACCCAGTGACAATCCAGTCATTATATCCCCTTATTCTGTGACACAAGGAGCAGGAACTGAAGGTACCCACTAGGGCGGGGTTCCCACAGGAGTTCAAGAGCATCAGATTGGCTGTCCCTACATCACCCACACCTAACAAGTCTCTCTGAGTTCTTTCACCCCACTAGATACACCAGGGTCCCACATGACTTCCTGTGCACCCTCCTCCCACTGCAAGGCTTGCAAACAGGAAGCACGAAACAGGAAAGGCACCACAGGACAGAGGCCATGCTCTTGGACTTCAGAGCATAGCACCAGGCTGCATGGGGAGTCTCATGGAGTCAGCTGGAAAGCAGCATGACTCCCAGGATGTGGTGCAAGAGCCTGAGCTGCAGCAGCCACGGGGAGGCCCTAACGCACGCTGCCAAGCTGAGTGGAGTAGCATTCGCCTTCTGAGGTGAGCGAGCACCTCTAGGTCCCACATTTCGCTGCCTTGCTGTTCTCAGTTGTAAGTCAGGGGTAGGAGGAGCACACCCCGGGAGCACTTGAAGATGCTCTGGATTCTGTGTGTTGGGTAGTGTCAGGCCTTGGGGAGGAGGAGCACATCCCTGGGAGCACCGAAGGATGCTCTGGATTCTGTGTGTCCAGTAGTGACAGACCTTGGGTAGAGTGGGAATCCCAGAGCCAGCTCTGGGATGTGGCACAGGTTGGCATTGTTTATTCCACTGAGGTGGAGGTGGGGAGCCACCAAAAGCATTAAGGAAGGCCTTAGGGTCCAAGCATATCAAATTGTCCCCCAACTGCTATACACACAGTGGATCTCTGACAGGTGGACATACAAGAGACCATTTTTGGGTCTTCTTCAGAGTTGCTCGTGAGATCTTCGGATCCAGGTAGGTGCAGGGCACAGCACCTGGTTGGGTCCTACCTAGTCCCAGGATCTGTGTATATGTGCCAAAGGCTCTGTCCTGGAGCTCTGCTGTGACACCCCTACAGTGTCCCAGTACTTGGTCCCCAGAGCCCTGTTCCACCCTGTCTGAGAGCACACCTGGGTAGACACTGTCACTGCAGGACAGCAGCTAGGTTTAGGCTGATCAGTCCAACTGCTGCCACCAGGAAGGGTGCCAGTCCCTGGGGAGGGGCCTTGTTGTAACAATGTGGCTGAGTCCCAATGCTCAGTAGTGCTGGAAGCAGTTGGGGCATGTCAGCAGGTCTTGCCGCCAGCAGATCCGTGACTGTGGCCGTCAGCAGACCATGCCAGCCTGTGCACCTGCTCTACCAGGCCGGCTACACTGCAGACAGTGCTGGCTGGCATCTCTTGCCCTGTGTAATTAACACGATATCGTAGATGCTCAGCCAAGCAGAGCCCGTCCGTCTGTCTATCTGCTGGCTGCTTCTGAGGATGGGTCCTTTAACACAAGCTCAGCAGCCTGCTAGGGAGGGCAGAGTCCTGAAGAGACCGCCTTCAGGAGGATCTGGTCCCCATGTCCATTCAGCCACTGGCAGGGCATGCTGGGAAATTTACATCCCACTTCTCCACCTCAGTTTCCTTATTTGTCCAATGGAAATGGGATGGCTCACCTCTGAGTTCGTGTTCTACCTGATGTAAGGAAGTTTGAGCAGTAGGTAGATTGTGGGTGGCAGATGTTTACAGTTAAGGGGGCCACACTGGACCTTGAAGGTTGTGGCCACTTATTTCTCATTTAATAAGAATGTCTTTGGGCAGGAGAGTTGGCTTAGCCATTAAGAGCACTGACTGCTCTTCCAGAGGTCCTGAGTTCAATTCCCAACAACCTCATGGTGGCTTACAACCATCTGTAATGGGATCCAATGCCCTCTTCTGATGTGTCTGAAGAGAGTGATAGTGTACTCACATAAAATAAATAAATCTTAAAAAAAAAAAAGAATGTCCTGGATTTCTACTCTTTGCCAGAGACTGTTTTAGAAGCAAGGGGTGTGGGTATGCAATCTCTCTCTTCTGCACCTTGTGTTGTATTGGGAGGGAATGGAAAGTTAACCAGATTAGAGAAGATGGGGGAAGCATATTGGGTGGGGGAGGGTCTGTGTCCTCATTTAGCATGGGTGGTGACCATGGCCCATCAGAGTGGGTGGCTGAGAAAGGGGCCAAAGCTCAGGCAAGGAGACAGGGACTGAGATCCTAAAGACATCTGCAGTCAGTCCTGGAGCAGCCCTGGGACAGGTGTGCACTCCACACCGCACAGACAGGGATCTGAGGCACAGAGCCCTGGGTAACGTTCTGCGACTTTGGGTTTTGGTTGATGCTCTCTGCTTCCTTCTTAGTCTATCCGAACATCCAGAAGAGCATGAGGAATTTAAAACCCAGTGGCAGTGTGCCTGGCATCTGCCTGGCCTCTGTCCTGAGACTGAACTCTGTGGATCGGCCTGGTCTCTGTCTCTTTGGGCATCCACCTGCCTCACTCACTTGATACATTGCCTGGCTCCTAAATCTCCTGCCTAGATGCCACAATATAGTTAGAGTTCATGGTCCACTAATGAGGCTTTTTTTAAGGTGATATGTGCATACAATGAATTGCAAAATCCTCAAGAGGTCCCTTTTGTGTGTGGGTGTGTGTGTGTGGGTGTGTGGGGGTGTGCCTGCATATGTGTGGGTACATGTGGAGAGCAGAGGTAAACCTTGGGGGTCATTCCGCAGGCCAGCCTGTCTATTTTGTTTCTTGATACAGCATCTCTACTGTCTTGGAACTTCATGAAGTAAGCTAGGTTGGCTGACCAGCAAGCATCTAGGGAGCTGCTCCTGTCTCCATCCTCCATCTTGTCATCCCTGGGGTCACAGGGATGCACCAAACACACACACGCACACACATGCATGCACACACGCACACACAGGAACACACACACACACACGCACACACACACACACACATGCACATACACACACACACACACACATGCACATACGCACACATACATACCCAGATTGTTGCTTGGGTTCTAGCAATTCAAACATAGGTCTTCACTTTGCCAACTGAGCCATCTTCTCAGACCAGAGAATCATCTCTGCGGCGGACCTTGTGGACATCTACCAGAGACACTGAGAAACTTGCCTCATGATGTACCAAAAGTTCATTAGTGATGGAGCTGGGTCTCCCAGAAGCCCTGACTCCCTACCAGAGCCCAGAGGGTGAACCTCGTCTTATAGGCCACAATGGAGAAGGCTCCCAGCTTGAGTCTTTGTGAGGAGTCCACAGAATTCCCACCATCCCTCTGCTCGTCAGGGGGCACATTCTCCCAGTTGGCCTGGGAAAGAG
Source organism: Mastomys coucha (assembly GCF_008632895.1). Classification (NCBI taxonomy): domain Eukaryota; kingdom Metazoa; phylum Chordata; class Mammalia; order Rodentia; family Muridae; genus Mastomys; species Mastomys coucha. Next base: position 96,663,433 of record NW_022196900.1, read on the forward strand.
TGCAATAGTCTGAAGGAAGGTCTTATTACAAGGAGGTTGTCCAATAAAGATCTCTCAGTATATTAAAAAAAAAAATCTTTACCTGGCTTTGAACAAACACTTGGTATTATTACAACCAGGGAAAAAAAAATCCCATTTGTTTTTCATTATAGATCTGTGCTATATTTTGTTTTCTTGTTCCCAGAGAGCCAGAACTGCATGGACGGAATGACTTAAGAGGGGGGACGGGAGGCATGTCGAATTTGTAGTCAGTGCAGCCTTGGATCCGCATTCCAGGTGGCCCGAGGAGAGACCCAGACTCAGCATCTCCCCATCTGTAGAATGGGGTGCAGTAGCCACCTACCAAGGTGAGGAAAGGACAAAATGTGTGATCCACAGTCACTGTCCTGTGTGACCTCTGGGCTCAGGGACTGGGGAGACAGAGCCAGGCACGCCTATAGTTGTCAGAGAGCCACAGGCCAAGGGAACATCAAGCTCTGGGCTAGCAAGTAAGTTCTTAAAATAGTCAGGTCCCAGAAGCTAAGACACGGCCTGAGGATTAGGTTTAGGGAACATGGATTTTCAGTAAAACCTGGGTAGTGAGAGGGACGTGGGGGAGTCAGGAGGGAGACTGGTGGTCAGAGCAGCTGCAAAGGCCCTGCAACGGGGCACAGCTGTCGGCAGTGAGGCTGCACTGAGCTAGACGGTGGAAATGGTGTGGTGGCACGAGTGGTCTTCAGGCTGCCATAGGAAGTTAGATTTAATTCTCACCAACTGTCGTGAGGAAACACAGGGAGGTTTAAAGCAGATGCCAGGTTTGTGTTATTAGATGACTAACCTCTTTAGCTCTTTTATTATTATTATCATTATTTATTATTATTGTTGTTGTTGTTATTATTATTATTATTATTATTATTATTATTATTATTAGTAGTAGTAGTAGTAGTAGTAGTAGTAGTAGTAGTAGTAGTAGTAGTACACTGTAGCTGTCTTCAGGCGCACCAGAAGAGGGCGTCAGATCTCATTATGGGTGGTTGTGAGCCACCATGTGGTTGCTGGAATTTGAACTCATGACCTTTGGAAGAGCAGCCGGTGCTCTTGCCCGCTGAACCATCTCTCCAGCCCCCCTCTTTCGCTCTTAATAGAGAAGGAACTGTTGGGTGTAGTAGGGGCAAGAAAGCCTGGCAAGGGGCTCCTCCAGCCTGGGGACAGACAGCAGCTACCCCTCCCCCCGGGCACAAGGGGCGGGGGGGGGGGCTTGTGGTTCCATCCTGCATGCCGCTGTCCACTGAGGAACATAAGCAAATCTCTAAAAGCCAAGTAGGACCTGTAGGTTCAAGTGCAGCTAGTGTCTAGCTCTGGGCTGGGGGAGTGTGAGGAGACCTTCCCACACCTCAGGACAGTCAGGCCTTGACAAGAACTGGGAGGGGGGGACTGTGGTGGTATCTCTGCTCACTGAGGTCCAGTGTCCTCCAGATCACTCACGCCATGCCAGAATGTTCAGAAAGGAGCTGGCCCAGTCGCACAAGTATAGGACATCAACATTGCCAGGACATGGGCGGCAAGAGTGACCTCCGGAGAGGTGACCACAGGCAGGGTTCTGTGCATAGCCTCTGTATCCATTCATGACAGCCCTTAGAAATAGGAGCTGATTATGTGTAGGTGAGCACGCTAAGGCGGTGATCCTGTGGTAGGACGATGTAGCCAGAGAGCCCCACCTTTCACGATTTGCCCCATGGGACACCTTGTGTATGGTCCCAGCCTCATATATAGCTAGATTTTTTTAAGGCCCAGAAGTCAAGGAAACTCACAAGTCTCAGAAGGCTCCCAAAACTTACAAGATTCAAAGACCCTGTCCCAAGGTTATTTCAGCAGGAGCAATTGCTACAGAGAGGAGGGTCTTGTGAAGAACTCTTGCAAATCACACAGGGAACTCCAGGGGTGCAACTTTGGTGAGGAGCCACGCATGTGGGAGTGGGTTCCTCAACGACACAGGAGACATGCTCCTGTAAGTAATGCCAAAACCTCTCATTGGTTCGCCAGACTGGACTTAGTGGGCTATACTGGAATTGTTTCTTTGATTTGTACTCTGCTTAGGAGTGAAAGACATCTGCCCACATCTTCCTAGGATAAAGTCTTAGAACCCCCATCCTCTCTCTGAATGCCCTGTCACCCCAGCCACTTGTTGAACCTTTCAGGGTCACTGGTGACCTGGGATATATTACCGTGACCTTTGGGAGCAGAACCATCTCCATACAACACGGGTCACGGGCTTCAGCTAAGGCCTCGTAGCTGAGGGCTTGGACCCAAGGCTGAGGCTGACAGGCAGTCACTGTAGCTACAGACTGGTCGTGGGGCCACTCTGGGTGTGTGGGGAAGGCCGAGGTGGGAAGGCAGGCAGCTTGGATGGAGTAAAATGCTTGCCATACAAGCATGAAGAGCTGGGTTCAAATCCCTAGCACCCCTAAAAGCTGGCCATGGTGGTCACGGCAATGTGGGGATGAGAGGATCCCTGGGGCTTGCTGAGTAGTCAGTCCCGCTGACTCAATGAGCTGTAGGCTCAGTGTGAGACTCTGTCTCACAATGTAAGGGGGAGCAGAGCCATAGCTCAGCCAGTAAAGCTGCTTGCTGTCCAAGTCTGACCGCCTGAGCTTGATCCTGGATCCAGGAAGGAGAGAAGTTACTCCTACGGGTTGTCCTCTGACTTCTGCAAGCACTCCTTGTCATGAACATGCCCATAGGTATATATGTATAAATGTGTATGTGTATATATGTATATGAGTATATGTGTTTATGTGTATGTATATGTGTATATGTACATACACAGGCACAAGTAAATAAAATAAAGCAGAGAGCAATTGAGGAAGAGACCTGATGTCAACCTCTGCTCTCCATATACATGATTCCTGATATACACACACACACACACACACACACACACACACACACACACACAAACACACTCACACACACAGAAAACCACTGCAAACTGGTCATTCACCCAGGAGCTTTCTGAGTTGAAACTGGAGAAAGCCCGGGCAAGCTGTCACGAGCTGGTTCCCTTAGCCCTACCCTCTCCATGAGGCACTTTGCAGTGATAGGATCCGTCGAGTAAAGTCAATGCTTCATCGCTGTCAGGGGCTCAAAGACGGAGCAATGCTTCTGTTCTAGATATTGCATGGGAGCCCACAGAGACTCACCCTCTGTCTCCATGAAGTGGGCAGAGGAACCAGCCCTCAGTGCCTGTCTGAACCTGGAGGATCATCATTCCCACGCTATGGCTTCTTTGAGACCTGATGCCCCAAGATGACACAGGCCTCTGCAGCCTGCAAGGTAGAGGCTGGAAACGCCTCGCACTGGCCGGTGACTCTCACAGTGGCAAAGGTGCCGTCTCAGCAGGAGAATGTTGCGGTTGTCAGGAAGGCTTCAGGGGCATCAGAGCCACACACAGCCTAGCATGGGCAGCAGTGACTGACAGTTTTGATGGCACCCGTGGGAGCCGTTTCTCTCCCTTTTGATATCTGATAGGCATGGCAGGAAGGGTCCGGGGATCTGCATGGGAGGTGAGAGGGAGAACCACCATTGCAGGTCCAGCCCGTTTCCAGTGCGGCTGACAATGTCACCCCCATCACTGTGCTCAGTCACTGCCATGAAGTCATCAGTGAATGCTAAGCGACCATGAGTGACACACGCCAGTGCTGGGTGGGTAGACTCTAGGTGAGTTAGGGAGAAAGGTGTCTACCGTCCTGGGGAATATGGAGTGGGTGGGCGGGGGACACCAAATACAGGGAGAACTGACCGGGACACAGGCAGCTGAGAATGCTGTTCCCTGCCCCTCTTCCTTAGACAAGCCAGGGTGTGGGACATGTATTAGCTTTGTGGGTATGTATGTACATGTGACATGTGCATGGCTACACGTGTATATGTGTGTGGATGTGCACACGTGTATGTGCACATATGTGTGTGTGCATGTGCATGCATGTGAAGAAGACAGGGATGATGAAAAGGGATGGATGTAAGTAGGTTTCTCCTCCTACTCATAATATAGGAGTCAGGAGTTCAGAGGAACGAAAGGAATCTTCCAGAGTGTTGGAACGTCCCTCAGCTTCAGCCCTATTGACAACACTCAGGCTCCAGTGTATCCACACCAGTGTGGCTGGCAGAAGGCAGCTGGTTCTGAGGGACAGGATGCCAAGGGCCAGATGTGTGCTCCTAACTGGCTGGAGCACTAAGTGTGCACCTGGATCTTCCAAAGATGACCCCAGTACATAGAACAAGGCCTGGGTGCAGGTCACTGTAGGTGGTACACACCTTTTCTGTTGCCATGAGCAATACCTGACAAGAAGCGACCTAGGGAGGAAGGGTCTGTGTTGAGGGCTTAGTCCACTGTGGAGCAGAAGGCACAGAGGCAGGAGCTGCTTGGGTCTGCGGCAGCAGGAACAGGAAGCTGCCGGCTCACACTTGGCAGACCAGGAAAAAGAAAGAGTATTTGTGCTCAGCTGGCTTCTCCCCTCTCCCTTTGTATTCATTTGGGGACCCCAGCCTGTAGGGTGGTGGGTCTTCTGTATCCAGGGCAGACCTTCTGGTCTTCCACTAATCCTCTCCAGAAATACCCTTTAGGATCTGCTCACCAGTGTGCCCCATGAATACACTGGCTTTTCTTTCATAAGTCAGTATGTGGTTGGACAAACTAGCCCCCATTTTGAACTCCCAGCAGGTGGGGAGGGAAGCCAGCTCATCCATCCTGCTTGTGGCACATTGCTTTAAGCACTTACCATGAGTCAGACACAGAGCCAGGAATTCTACCCAATAGCTGGTACAATGAAGGAGGCCCTCTGGTCCCGTAACTCCTGTCTGCAGCTAGCCAGACGAGTCCTCAGTGGGAACCATGAGGTAGCTGTCTGAAGCCTAGGGCCCCACTGTGCTGGCTGCAGCCATTTCATCTGCTGTTGTACGCGTTATAGTGATAGGTGCCATGGTGGCTTTCAGATAACCTTTCCATGGGCAGTGGGTGGCCTGGGGCCTGGGGCCTGGGGCCTGAGGCCTGGGCTGCCCGCTCCCTGGATCCCAAGCATCAGGCCCAAGGATCACTTCTTCCCACTGTGACCTTCAAGGCCTCAAAAAGAGCTGGTTACGCCATTGATGCTGTTCCCAGAGACTTGTGGCCTGAGGGTATCACAGGGCCTGCTGTAGACTCTGCTGTCCCCACCCCTCCTCCTTGGCTGTCTTTCCTCCCAGCTTTCTGAAAAAACCTCAGGCCTCCTCTCCCTCATCCTCACTTCCTCTCTCTTTCCTGAAGTACCTGTCGTGGAGAAAGGAAGAAAGGGAGCCCCAGGAGAAGAGTCTCAACCCTAGGTGGAGCCATGGGGAGGGCAGATTGGAGGCTCGGCAATGAGCAAGGACTCAATGAGCAAGGAAAAATCAGTTGCCTCTGTCCTACTTCCCCAGCACCCAGACCCCTGCCCCCACCAGCATTGAGCGAGCTCCCTCTGTGTCCTGAATGAGGCCAAACTGCCTCTTCCTGGATGCCTCCCAGGTGGACCCCGGATCTAGTCTCTTACGCAGCTGGCTATCTGTGTGTTACTGCTACTATATTCCGATTATGTGGTCATCCTGCACACTCTGTAGCCAGCCCAATACCATTAGAACAAGGTCAGTGCCTCCTGCATTAAGAGTCCTGCAAAGGAGGCTCTTGTCCTTCTCTGGGCTCTGAAGCTGAGGGTGAATCCCCTTCTTCATACATGTCTCCTATTCTCTGATTTGGGAGATCCTGGAGGCAGAGCATAAGGTGCTATTGATTCTGTGCTCCTGGGGGATAAGTTGGGACCTTTTCAAAGGCGGGGTCAATGGCTGTACAGCCAAGGGACCCAGGAGGGCCCAGAACTTGCAAAACTGATGGAGCAGAGACCCTTTGTGATGTGGTGAATCAAGACCCTGCTCCATCTTCTTCCCCCTCCCTGTCCACACTCAGCGTCTTTCCATCATCTGTTTTCTGACCGAGTTACTTGCTGCCCATGGAATGTGTTCTGGCCAAGAGGAAGATGTAACCAGAGGACATCAAACCCTACTTGGGCTTCAGGGACTGCGAATGAGCACAGGCATCAGAGAACCTGTTGAGCTGCCGACAGGGGACAGGGCTGAGCCACTGCTGAGGTCTCTGTTGGGCCAGCCTGGGTGAACTAAGAGTCAGTCAGTCCTAGACATGTGAGCAAGCACAGCTGCCCGAACACCCCCCCAGACGTGTGAGCACAAAGCGCCCATTGCTATTGCCGCTTGCTTAGGAGGCTCCGCCGGCATCTGCTGCACAGCATCACCATGGCAACAGATAATGACACATGGATGGTCAAGAATCTGGGTTCTAGAGTCCAGCTGCCTGAGACGAGCTCCTGGCTCCACCGTGGATGGGCTGTGTGGCCTGGAACAACTTACTTAACCTCTCTGAATTCGGTCTTTTTACCTTTCCAGTAAGAATAACAGCAAATCCCTGACAGGGTGTTGAGTGTATTGAAAGAATCCAGGTCATAGAAGCTGTTTAGAATAGGACTTGGCACACAGCCCGTGGTCAGTAGCATCGACTCGTAAGACCATGTTACTGTAGAACCCAAGAGTTATATTTCAGGGTCATCTCCACCAGGGTTGCATAACCTGTAAGAAAGGGACTCCCTCCCCCTAAACAGGACCCATGAAATGCTTAGTCCTCTCTCCTTAGGGAATGCCAGGGCAAGTCCGGTCTTGGACATAGCTGATTTGGCTGGGAGCCAGCTAAGCTTTAGGAAGAGGTAGTTTGCTGGGTGTTGGCGTGGGGTGGAGTGAGGGGAAACTTCTGTTTTGATCTCCCTGGCTGTGTGGATCTGGAGCTCAAAAAAATTCTATGTGAAGAGAGGATTGAGCCGACAGCTTGTGGGGGGGCAGTGAACCTGCGGGTGGCCAGCAGGGTGGACACCCTCAGCTCTAGCTTTAGGGAAAGGGACAGTTGGGGCAGCACTGACCTTGAACATGGAGACTCCGGTGTGTGTGAGAGGGGACAGGAGTGCAGCTTGCAGGGAGCAAAGAATGAAACTGCATGCAGGTGTGAATCCTCCCAGATTCAGGGGCCAGTTCACACCCACATTTGGAATCCAGGAGGCAGGACTCAGGTCTTATCCTGTATCAACATGAGGGTCTGTGTATTGTACACACACACACACACACACACACACACACACACACACACACACACACATATGCTGGCACACGAGGGTGGAGGGCTCACTCCTTAATCGCCACACTAATATTTCTGCAGCCCCGCATCTGGACAGCAGCAAAAGTGAGATAAATAGAGACTCCGGGAAAACCTCCCACTGCCCAGCTGGGGCTGGCATCAAGCGCTTCAAGTTGGGCTCCCTCTCGTCTGCCGTCACATTCCCCCCTCCCACCAACCGTCTCCCCCAAACTCTGCTTTTCAGCTTTTAGATATTTTGGGGTTTCCAGGTTGCAAGAAAGGGTTCAGGCTGGTAAAAATGGAGGCGTTGTGACTGATGTCAGCGGCAACCACATTTGCTGGCAAGCATAAGACATGTGTCACACGGTAGCTCCCGCTCAGAGGCTCGTTGGACAACTGCCCTGTTCCTCTGGCAGAGGAGGGGAAGTTGAAGCCACGTGCCGGGGCTGCTCAGAGAGAGGTGTGGAGGAGGCCACCCCAGCAGCCTCTGGAACTTAGGGCCTAGGAAGAAAGGGCTTCAAATTACATAACTCCTTCTAACAGAGCCACCTGTTGGAGATATAGCTTCTGCCTGTTCCCAGAATAAAAGGTGTCCTGGTCCACAGACTTCTGATCCTCTGTCCAAGTGCAACCCAATCTCCTGTCTTGTCAGGAGATCCCAAGAGGATGCCGCTCATGTGCTCTCTGCCCATTTCACAGCTGGAAAAACCAAGGCATGGGGCACAGCACCCGATAGCAGCCACTTAGTAAACATGTTCCACACAACATCGCTATTAATAGTAGCAGGGAATGGTGGCTGGGCACATTCTGTAGGATGGTGGGGTTCATGAAGGAGCAGGCATACTACAGGTGATCCGTAAAGGCTTCCTTCTTGCTGGTGGGAATTGGAGATGAGAAGCCCCACTGGAGATGCTAGGAGAGGGGGAGTGGACCATTCCCTCAGAGGGGGGAGGGACCCCAGTTCTCAGAATCTCAGATAAGAATCAGGGAAAGCAATCACTTCATTTGAATGAGTGGAGGAGCGATTTGGCCTCTCTGTGTGGGAGGAAGCAGTTAAGGGGTTTATTTTATTTTGGGGCCCTAATAATATTACAATCTCCAGGCCGGTTATTATCTGTCACTTTTCAGGGAAGATTGAAAAGGAAATAGTTTCATCCTCAGCAATTGTGAGGGCTCTGCCTGCCCGTTGTTGTTTTCACTTATGTATTACATGCAGCCCTGTCAGGTGACCTGCCCGGCTGGATGGCTTTGTTTAACTGGGGAAAGGGAAAAGAATGTGTGGGGAGTGGGGGGGGCAGGAATGGGAAAGCAATGGAGTGGAGGGTACCCGGGTTTTAGAGGTGTGGAGGTGCAGGCCCCAAGAGCGGTGGTACCTACACTTTAAACTAATTTTTAAAATCATTATGTGTGTATATGTGTGTATGTGCATGTGTGTGTGCAGGTATGTGTAGGTGTGTGTATTTGTCTGTGTGTATGTGTGCATGTGCAGGTGTGTGTATATGTGTATGTGTGTGTGCATGTGGATGTGTCCATAAATGGGTATGTATGTATATGTCTGTGTATGTGTGTATATGTGTGTGCGCATGTGTATGTACAGGTGTGTGTATATGTATGTGTATGTATGTGTCTATGGATGGGTATGTGTGTGTATGTATGTGTGTATGTACAGGTATGTGTATATGTGTGTGTGCATGTGCATGTGTCCATAAATGGGTACATGTGTATATGTGTGTATATGTGTGTGTGCATGTATGGGTGTGTATGTGTGGATGTATAGGTGTGTGTATATGTATGTATATGTGTGTGCATGTATGTTTGTGTGTATACAGGTGTGTGTATATGTGTGTGTATGTGTTGTGCATGGGTATATATGTGTCTATGGATGGGTATGTGTGTGTATGTGTGTATATGTGTGTGTGTGTATATGTGTGTATGCATGTATGGGTGCGTGTGTATGTGTATGTGTGTGTGCATGTGTATGTGTCCATAAATGGGTATATGTGTGTATGTGTGTATATGTGTGTGTGTGCATGTTTGTGTGTGTGTGTGTATGTGTGTGTGTGTGTGTGTGTGTTTGATCTATTTGGTAGCAAAAGTAACTAGACATGAGATAAAAACTCAGCACAACTCCGCAAGGATGCGAGGGCCATTTTATTGTGTACCTATTACATGCTGGGCATGCCCACTAGGCTGCTCTCCTGAAGTTCTCAGAATGCCTTTCCTGTCAGAATTACCTCTACCTTAAGGATGAGGAAATTGCGAGTTACAGAGCTTGTAGGTGTGGCCTAAATCACATAGGTCACTGGTCATGGCAGGACTCAGCTGGGGTCCTTTGGCCCAGACACAGGGTGCTATTATGCTCTCGTCCCTGCACAAGGCCGGCCAGAGGCAAGATCCCAGCTGCACTCCTCTGCTAACACTGGGGTGGGGACAGACACCAGCAGGTGGGGCCTCCCAGGGTGAGGTCACAGTGGCCCCTGGGCCCTCATCACCTGGCAGGGCCTGAGCCGGGAGTGTGGGCAAGGTCCTGGGTTCCTAGGTCCACCGAGTCAGGCTCTCTGGAGGTAAGTTCTGGGATGTTCCTTAACAGGCCTTCTGGGGTGATGTTTAGGTGTGCAGGAGTTGGAGCGGCTCTGGACGCTTCTCTCGGAGCTCAACCTCTTCTCCTCAGGCTCGGCAGCCACTCCTACCTGGTGGTCTTCACTTGCCCTCCCTCATCTGGTCTACCCCCACAGCTCTCCCTGGATCACATCCAGAATATGTCCTGCTGGTGCTGGGATCTCGGTCTCAGAGGCTAGGAGCGTTACCAGAAACCCTGCTGCAGACAGGCCCACCCCAGCCCTTCCTCAAGTCCGCAAGAGAGGGCCTCAGGATGTTAATGCTCACTGTTCCTCCTCCTTTCCCGTCTCCTCTCACTCTTCTCTCCTTCTCTCCCTCTTCTCTCCTTCTCTCTCTCTTCTCTCCCTCTCCTTCCTCTCCTCCCCCTTCTCCTTTTCTTCTCCCTCCTCCCTCTCCTCACTACTCCTCCCTACGACTTTCTTCCCTCACTCCTCTCTCTCCTTCTCTCCTTCCTCTCTCCCTCTCTTTCCTCTTCTCTCCCTTCTCCTTTTCTTCTCCCTCCTTCCTCTCCTCCTCACTACTCCTCCCTACTACTTTCTTTCCTCACCTCCTCCTGTTCTAACTAAGAGGCAAGTCTTCCCAGCTGGCCACCATGCTGCCTCATGTGTCACCTCATGTAACTGCCTAAGGTCCCCTGGAGCACTCTCGGTTCTCACGGGCTTGGTGTGGAGTAGATAAGATAGAGGGGCTGGAGCACAGGTGAACTGAGGTGAGACAGAACAGGGGCCCTACTTTGTGCTCTGGCTGATGGGTCAGCGTGTATCACTGAGGATGTGGTATTAAGACCTGTCGGGCTGTTCCTGTCCTCAACTCGAAGGACAACACAGAGTCCTCAGCCCTGGCCCTCTCTGTCCCTCACTGTCATCACAGATGGTTTTGAACACTTCTACTTAAGTGCTGCAGTTTTGGGACAGGGTAAACTGTGGCTTGTATTTGACACCTGCTGTGTGCAAGAATCACCATCACAGGGTGGGTGTGGATCTGCTCTATTGACAGAGGCTCAGAGTGGTCCCACTCTGCACTTTATGGTGCCAACACACCCGGGCAGGCTGGCCCCAAGCACGCTAATGACGCTGGTCCACTGGCCTCCAGGCGATCTGGCAGGCGCCCAGCCTGGGGTGATCTTTTCTCCTTTCCGACTTTCATTTATTCACTCAGAAGCTCAGCGGCCACAGCCATTTCCCTCTCTTTCAATATTTATTAGTGTTTTACCTGCTGTCACAGGGGCCCAGCAGAGGCAGGGTGAGGGAGGACAGTGGAGCTGTGCCCGGCTTCCTGCATGCCCTGTCCATTAGGAAGACAGAGGAGCACCCTGCTCTAGTAAGGGCTGCAGCTGCGGGGCAGGATGTGTCCCTGCAGCGCACATGTGGCGAGTTATCTCTTTGGTACCCAGTGTGGCTTCTCTTTACTTCTGTCATGGTGGTTGCCTCCCACGGATGGGCTCCGGGTCTTTGTAGGCACAATCCAGGCCATAGCCCGGGTCTGGGCTATCCTATGCTTCACGCCTCCCTCAACGAAGGGCACCCTCCTCAAAGGGTCTTTCACACAGGGCCCTTCGTTTTACACATGGAGAAACAGAGGCTCCAGTGGGCTTCCCCTTCCCAGTCTGGTGCCTCCTGTCACCCTCCCTGCCTTTGCCCAAAGCACCAAGGTCAAGGTCACTAGAATCCCAAGGCTAGAGACCACCTCACCTGTCCTGCTCACTGGGCCGATCCCCCCTCCCACACACACACACACAACATCCAAACACCGTATTCCTGAGTCAGGTAAGACAAGCCGAGGCTGGTGGCTTGTACTTGTAATATCCGCACTCAGGAAGCTGAGGCAGGGGGAATGCCTTGAGTTCAGGGTCAGCCTGGGCTACAGAATAAAAACAAAACCAACTAGACAAAAATGAGTGGTTCTGAGAAGAAGGGTGGGACAAGGAACTCCAGCATCTGGGCTTTCTCCCTAGGCCAGCATTTTTTTTCAGTTTTAAGCAGGTGGAGGGAAGCAATGGGGGAGGGGGAAGAATCCGGGAACTGGAGGGAGGCTCTAAGTCCAGTGCTGGGCAGAGAGAAGAGACCTCCTGGGAACTGGCACATAGTAGGCTCTCAGTGAAAAGCTCTGTGCCACAGAGTGGGTCAGCATTAGCTGGTTGTTCATGGGAACTACTGAGCTGTTAGTTGGCCATCAGGGAAGCCAGAGTCCGCTGGTCTCAGCTCCCACCCGGGACTTGACATTGGCTCCCCAGCTGTCTCCACCATCCCCCCAGGGGATGTGCCTGTCCTGGTAGCTGCTGGTGTGTTACAGGGCAGTGATAGATGGGAGTGTACTTTATCTCTATCTAATGAAAGGCAGTGTTGTTCTAAGGAGCTTTCCTACGCATTTAGGGCGGGGGCAGATGCTCCATGGGAAGTCCCCCCTTAGCTCTGACTTTCATCTCTCCTGCTGTGGTTCAGTGAAGAGGGTTGCCTTCCAGGAAGCCCAGGCAAAGGCATCCCACATGAGGATGTTACTGCCGGCCACGAGGAGTATGAAGATTAAAAATAATATGTATGACCTCTTTTTTTTTTTAAAAAAAAAAACCCTCCACTTTGAACGGCTGTTCAGAATCAACAGTATAATTTGCTTGACTGCCCTGGCCCCATCAGCTTATCACCAAGGGCCTTGCAACTCCAAGAGGGGAGGATTATGCAAATGGAAAATCAGCTTTCAGGAAAGTGGGCTAATCCAATATTACCAAGAGCAGAGAGAAGCCACTGAGATGGGGGAGACTGCTAGCAAGGCCCTTCGTGACAGCCAGGGCAGAGCAGTGGAGCAGTGGAGCCCAGGGATGGGCATGCTCTGCTGGCCCCCAGGCCTGATTCAGGAAAGAGGAGCTGGGCTCCGCCTCCCCGGCATTCTGAGGGGGAGCAGCGACTTGACCGGAGTCCTTAGGAAATTAATGTTCCATTGGCATGGCTTCTCCCTCCCAGGCACCTGGCAGACAGAATGGAGGAGAAAGGGCTGGCATCCAGCGAGAAGTTTTCACAGTGGACAGACCAGACAAGACACACTAGGCTTAAGGTCACATCAAGGCACTCAGTCGTGGAGGAAGCCCCGGGAGGCGGGGGGCACCAGCCAGCAGTTGTCTCAGTCTGGCTGTTCCTCCGTGAACTGTGAGAGAAGGGACCACCAGGAACAGTCCTTGAGCCACTGTGCTGGGGTGACAAGCAGTGTTCACACCCAGCTTTATGGCCAGGGACCTAGCCCAGCTCCTCATGCCTGCATAACAAACACTTGGCCCACAGAGCCATCTTCCAAGCCCTCTACTGAAGGAAGGACAGGGACTGGAAGTACCTGCCCTGGCACTTTTCCTGGGATCACTGCAGGCAGGGCACTGATGATGCTGAAAGGCAGACAGATGGCGTGAGCTAGCCCCCCAGTCTCTAGAAAGTCCCAGGCACAGTGCTAAGAACACAGTAGTAGAAGAAGCCGTACTCAAAAATAGATGCTAGACAGATGCGTAGATGCAGGCATGTGTGTGTGTGTGTGTGTGTGTGTGTGTGTGTGTGTGTGTGTGTGTGTGTGTGTGTGTGTGTGTGTGTGTGTGTGTGTGTGTGTGTGTGTGTGTGTGTATGTGTGTGTGTGTGTGTGTGTAGAAGGATGAGTGAGAGGATGGACAGATGTGTGCATGGGTGAGCGGGCAGGTAGGTGGATAATGGAGGGAAGATGGATGAATGGCTATGGAAGGGTTGGTAGATAGCCGAGAGAGGGGACTGATGCATGGATACCTAGATGAATGGACAGACAAGTGAATGTATGCGAGGAAGGATGGGCAAATGGGGTCGATGGGTAGATACGTAGAAAGGTAGATGGATGGGTGTGTGGGTAAATGGGTAGATGAGTAGGTGAGTGGTTGTCTGGGTGGGTGGGTTGATGGGTAGATGAATAGATAGATGAAATAATATGTAGAAGGATAGATAGATGGGTGAGTAGTTGGGGATGGATATGTAGGATAGTCGGGTAGGTGGATGCGTGGTTGGATGGATCGGCGGGTGACTAGATAGATGGATAGGTATGCAGTTAGATGTGTGTGTACATGGATATGTAGAAAGATGGATAGAAAGGTGGATGGATGGATGGATGGATGGATGGAGAGACACATGAGTGATCACTGTGCTCTTACGGGGTCTAGACACAGAGAAAGTCTCTTCAGAAGATCCCTGAATGAGGTGGCATCGTGAGACACCTTACTGGGACGTTGAGCATGGTGCTGACAGCAGCATCGTCATTGATCTGAATGACGTCTACTTGGTCGTCACTGAGGAGTCCTAGGGCCATCAACAGAACCCAGGGAGACCATACCACAGACAGCCCTTTAGGAGGCATACTGTTTCAATGCCATCTTCTAGAACAGGGAGGATGGAGACAGCCAGTAAGACACAGGTCCGAGCTGGACCAGTCTGGATGAGAGGCCCAGATCTGATGCCTGAGAGGACACAGAGAGATGTCCTGAGGGGAAGTTAGGAGGGAAATGGAGTTATGAACACAGACATTGCCTCACAGATGCGGCCCTCCTGAGACCTTCCGACTCTTCTCCCTACTTTTTAGTCTTGGAATTGAGAGCTGAAACCCTGAAACACCTGCCTAGCTCCAGCACCTGCCTGAAGAATGACTGGCTGGACCAAGCCAGCCTTCAGTTTCCCCATCTGCCGAAGGGTGACAACAGAGGACACGGGGCGGTCTGACAGGTCAGAGGTCACATAGAAAGTACTTGGCACAGTGCCCGGCACACAGGACTGCCTGGCAGTCATTCTAGATTAGTTCCCTCGGTCTTGACTTTGCTTGCAAGGTCTCTGACCCACATGTCTTCCTTCGTCTACCTTCTAGCGCCTAGCGGGTGACTTCCAATCAGAGAGTCTCAGAGTTCCCAGTTCCATGATATGAAAGATCTCTCCATGACATGGACGCTCCCAAGGAGTCTCCTACTCTCTGGAGCGCAGGTATAGGCAAGCTCCTGGAGAAGACACGTATAGTCCCTCTTGGAGAAAGCAGAGGGGGAGGTCTCGGAGCCTTCATTGTCTGAGTCTCCCTTCCAGACCAAACATGGGTAATAAAGTCATGTTGAACTGCCTGCCTCTCTAATTGGTACTTTGGCAAAGGATAGACTCCCTGTATAGCATTAAAAGCCTTTAAAATTCTCTTTATTGAACTACCTCTGAGCGCCCATGGATAATGACAGAGCAGTGGGGTCCAACCTGCAGCTTCCTGTGCAGGGCCCCAGAGTTGGGGAAGGCTCACACAGCATCTGATGGCCCATGAACTATTGCCGGCATCCCGGAGCCTGCCTCTGTCCCCCGTGACAGCTCTCTCACTCTCTCTTCTACACCCACTGAGTTTGGTTCGGGACCAACATCAAAAGCCTCGGTCCTTTTCAAGACAGGATCTTAATGTGTAGCCCAGGCCAGCCTTGAGCTTGAGGTCCTCCTGCTCAGCCTCCAGGTACTGAAGTTGTGGGTGTGTACCACCATACCCACCAGAAGCTCATCTCAGGCTTTCCACAGAGGCTAGAGAGAATGTGGCTGGCCAAGTGACTTGGGGGAGCTTGGCTTTCCTGTGGCTCTTGGGATCTCTGGCTAAGAGCAATAGAGTGTTTAGCTTCACCCTAAGGTAGAGAGATCAAGTCCCCAGGCCTCACTCCTGCACAGTGGACGGTGGTATGAGAGAGAAGCCCTCTTGATGAAGATCTCTGACACTTCTTATGCTCCTTCTGTTTCAAGGGGGATTTGACCGAAGGACAGAGCAGAGGCCTATCTATCTGCCTGGCTCCAGTACCCACCAACACCAGGCGGGGCAGAAAGACCTGGACCATGACTACAGCAGCAGGAGATGCAGAGGGTGGATTGCAAGTTTAAAGGGGGACATGTGAGATGCTTAACATAGTTCCTGGGACCCAGCACAAGCTGACGGGCCTTCGCACGTGGAGCGTGAGGGGCTGGGCTGCAGAGGGGCTCTGTATCCCCTGCCCTGTTCCCAGACCCATCATTGAGGACTTCTCAGTGTCCACTCTGGGCTTTGTCCTCTAGTTTCATCGTGTCCTGTGACAACCACGTGGGACTGGCTGGCAGCCTCAGCCACTTCAAAAGGAGAAGTCTGGGGTTTGGGGAGAGAAAATAAATAAGCAAGATAAGGAAGTGGCTGAGGTGGGGTAGACCCATGATGGCCACCAGACCCAGTGTCTTCTGTCCCTTCCCTTGAGTCTCAACAAATGTCACCAGGAGAGACACTCTACCCCAAGGAGCTTCCCCAGCCATTTGCACCCCTGGCCTTTCTGAGGAAGGTGACATTTGAAAGTTACTGCATTGCATGGGAGGCACATGAGAGACCTGGATTCAGCCCCTGCTCAGACACATTTGAAAGCTACTGCATTGCATGGGAGGCACATGAGAGACCTGGACTCAGCCCCTGCTCAGACAGTGAAAACCTCTGCAGCAGGGGCAAGTGCCTAGTCAGCTCTGGGTCACTACTTCCCCCGGTAAATGCAGAGATAAGACATGAACATCTTTAAATGCCATTACAGCACAACACTCCCGGTTTACGACTATCGCCTTTGAAAGCCTTGCTAGGAGAATGTCTCTGCCTGCTGACCTCCCAGAGGGAGAGAAGAGTCATTTGGAGAATTTGACCTCATCCTTCAAGAGAAGAGGACAATGTCCCCATTGTGAGGAATTACTATGACAAGAGTTAGGCCTAGTGGAGCTCACCAGTTAAGCCTAGCAGCAGGTGTCCAATGACACTGAACATCTGTCGGCCTCTCTGCATCCCCACTATCTCCAGTCATATGGGGCCATCATCAGCCCCGCTCTGGAGGTCCGCAGGACCCACCTAACCCTCCTCCGCATGCCCATCCCTGATGTTATCACAGATGGTGCTCTGAGCTTACCAGATCACACTGTGCTACCTTCTACGTGAGCAACTGGGAAAACGGTATTACCCAGCCTCCCTTGCAGCTATTGCCACATTGTGGCCAGTGAGCATGAGCTGTTTCTGGGACCACGAAAGCACACGTGGCTCTCGTGTTGCTGTGTGACACTCTTTTCAGATGGCCTCCGTGCATACAGAAAGGGAAGGGGCATTAGTGGGTGTCGTCGTTAGCATTTCTGTTGCTGTGACGAAACGCCATGACTATAAAGAACACAGGAAGGAAGGGCTTTTTTTAGTTTAGAATTATCAGTTCACAGCACATCACTGAGGCGAGCCAAGACAGGCACACAAGGCAGGAACCAAGAGGTGGCGACTGAAACAGGGGGCATGGACTGGCTTGCTCCCCATGGCTTCCTCAGTCCGCTTTCTTAGAGCACCTAGGACTACCAGCTTAGGCATGGCACCACCCACAGTGAGCTGCACCCTCCCATGTCAATCATTAAGCCCCACCTCTAGTGCCCACTGGCCAAACTGGTGGGAAGATTTTCTTAATTGAGGTTTCCTCTTCCAAGTCAACTCTAACTTGTGTCAAGTTGAATAAAACAGCACAGGTGGAATGAGCGTGGACCCCAGAGCCACCTCTCCAAGAACAGCTGCACCTCTGGTCTTGTTAATGAGAAGCACGGTCTGTTATATTCTGTCACTGAGGGGGGTTGTTTTGTTACTGTGGCACCACCTTGACTATCTGTCCAGACTCTGCCCACGGCCAGAGAATTCCTCTGAAAAAGTAAGTTAGATCCTATGAAATTCTTCAATGCAGGGGCTGGGGCGATAGCTCAGCCCATAAAGTGATTGCTGAACAATCATGGGAGCCTGTGGTCAGATCCCCAGCACCCACATAAAAGCCGGGTACAGTGGCTCCTGTCTGCCACCTAACACAGAGCCTGAAGTTCACTGGTCAGACAGTCTGGGTGAACTGGTGAATTCTGGGTTCAGTGAGAGAGGCACTGTCTCAAAAAATAAGTGGTGCCAGGCAGTGGTGGTGCATGCCTTTGATCCCAGCACTTGGGAGGCAGAGGCAGGTGGATTTCTGAGTTCGAGGCCAGCCTGGTCAACATAGAGTGAGTTCCAGGGCAGCCAGGGCTATACAGAGAAACCGTGTCTTGAAAAAAACAAAAACCAAAAACCAGAAAAAAAAAAAAGTAGTGACCCATAGAGGAAGACATTTGACCTCTGGCCTATGTACACACACACACACACACACACACACACACACGAATACATGTACACATATTACAAAACCACCCCAGGAAATCTCAAGTCCCCCTGTGCTAAGGATGGACCCTGTCAGGCCCACTGTGAGATAGCCCCATTTCTTCTCTGGTTTGAAGTCTTTTTGCTTTTGTCTCTCTGTGTTCTGGGTCCATGGCTTGAATTCAACAGTATGGCCACACTCATTCCTTGGTTAGGTAGTCCCCTGCTTGGCCTGCTCTCTGCTATACTTGTTAATCTCAGTCGTCAATTTAAGGACCCCTAGAACGACTTGGGAGATGGACCTCTAAGCAGACCTGTGTGGATTATCTTCCCTAGGCTGAGGTAGGAAGACCTGCCCAATGTGGGCGGCGCCATTCCCTAGGTAGGATCCCGGGGCTGTATAAATGGAGAGAGGGAGCTGACTGGCAACATGCATGTGTCCCTCTCTGCTCCTGACTGTGGATGTGATGTGACAGGCTGCCATCTCCACCATGATGGACGGTGCCATTAAACTGTGGGAGGGAGCAAGCCCTTTCTCCCTGAAGGTGACTTTATCAAGTGTTTTCACAGCAGCAGAAGAGCGACAAGTTACTCTCCTCCTAGATCTGTGTGCGGCTCCCTCCTTGTCATACAGTCCAGGGTGAATGTCACTCTCTGGCCAGTGCTTCAGGAACTCTAGCTATCGCACCACCCACAATTATCTGCAGCGCACTTATCACCGCCTGCTATTTTCTTGCTAATTACTTAATTAATGGTCTGTCTCCTTACCCCACCGGGGGAGGAGTTCTGTTTGTCTCCTCACAATTATATTCTGGTCCTAGAATAGTTCCTAGCGTGTGGACACATTAGGCAGGCTATGGATGAGGGGCTTTAACTTCTCTCCCTCAGTGAGGTTGGGAGCCTTCTCCATCCTGCACCCGAACCAGAGGACACGGAGCCCCAGAGAATCGCAAACGGGCAGCACCAGAGCTCAGATTTCAGCCGCCTGTGACTGGCTTTGCTGCCATCTTTCTGCTTTGTACGTTGAGCTTCTTTTAAAGGAATTAGGAAGAAAAATATCTCCCCCCTTTCTCTCTCTCTCTCTCTCTCTCTCTCTCTCTCTCTCTCTCTCTCTCTCTCTGTGTATGTGTGTGTGTGTGTGTGTGAGGGTTGCATATGCACATGTGTATGCAGATCAGAGGAGAACTCTGAGCTTGGTTTTTCAGGAACTCTCCACCTCCATTGAGACAGGGTCTGTCATGGGTGAGCCTGGAGCTCACGGATTAGGCTTTAGTAGCTGACTTGGGAACCCCAAGGATCCTCCTGACTCTGCCTCCCCAATGCTGGCATCTGTACACGGATCCCGGGAATCTCATTCAGCTCCCTGTGCTTGCCAGCTAAGTGCATAACAGAGCACCTGCGGTGGTTAATACTGACTGTCAGCTCGACAGAATCCAGTGTCATTGAGAAGATAAGCATCGGGGCATGCTTGTAGGGACGCTTCTGGATTAAGTTACCTGAGGTGGGAAGGCTACAGTGAGGTGGGAATGCACCATTCCCTGGGCTGGGGTCCTGGGCTGAATAAAAAGGGGAAGTGAGCCGGGTACCAGCATCCATCACTCCCTGCTTCCTGACTGCAGATGCGAGGCAATCAGGTAGGATGCCTCACACTCCTGGTGCAGTGCCTTCCTGCCATGACGGGACCATAGCCTTGAACTGGGAACCCAAATCAACTCTTCCTTCATCGAGCTGTGTTTGCAACAAGCAAGTAACCAGGCACTGTCTTCTCCCCAGCCTAGAAGACATTGTAACTGGAGTTTTTGATACAAAGAACGGAAGGTGTTCTATGTTTAGCCAATTCTCATACTTCCCGCCATTAGGGGTTTCTAGTCGGAGGGAGGAGGCACGGAGGGTTTTTCCTGAAGGGATGCCCATAGGGACACCAAGGGCAGGATCCCAGCGCCTGGGAGGCATAGGAGAGGCATAGGAGACACCTATGGGACAAAGGAGGAACTGAAGGACAGACAGGCAGGCAGAGAGGCGCAGGGCCTGCGCACTGGGTTCTATCTTTCCAACTCGTACCTTAGTCTTGCTCTTTCCACAGTGGAACGGGAAAGCACACACTCCAGGAAGAGGCACGAAAGGACTCAAGAGTCCTCCGGAGATCTCCCTGGAAACAGGAAGTAGGCTGAGGCCACAGGAAGTGCCCGAGGTCAGGAGCGGGTACGCGTGGGATACAGGTTCAGATCCGCACCAACTCTACCCACACAGAGCCGCGCCTCAGCCGCAGGGCAGACAGGAGGCTAACACATTGAGCAAACTCCTGACGACCCACAAAGGAGGCGGTGGCTGCTTTGTCAGTATTTTCCCAGCCTACCCTCTGACCTTCTAAAAAGCTACAGCCGCGAGCTTCCCAGTTCTAATGGAAAATCCCAGCACCACTTTCTACAGGGGCAGCCATCAATCAGGCCTCCGACCTCCACAGAGCTGAGAGAAACCGGCCACTGAGCACAGCTGAGGGAGCCCGGCACTGTGTGAGAGCAGGGGTGGGGGGGTTCACTCCAGCAGCTTGAATCTCCCAATTGGCCAGGTCTGCCAGGTCCTGGGGTGTGCACAGATTCATCTACCCCCCAGGTCGGGGGGTGGTTTCGGGCAAGCAGAAGAGAGCCAGGCTAGTGTCAGCCTGGGAGCTTTTAATCTCTACAAGCTGGCTGAGTTTCTTCTTCAGGGTCTGGGCAATTGTGTCCCTCACCAGTGTCCCAGGTCTCAGAGACAGCTCTGGGCTTTCAAAATTTTATCTCTGTCAGTTAATATATCTGTGTGTATAGGGGAGGAGTTTAGGGGAAGGAGGAGATGGGATGGGACAGGTCTGGCTGTTCCCTTAACCGTCTTGGGTTTTGTGTTCATGGTGATCAACTGAGGACAGACTGAAGATACAGTCAGGATACAATTGCTGTGTCTGCATTTTCTCCTTCTTTTTGTCCTTTTTAAAAGATTTTTATTTCTGTGTGTGCGTGTGTGCATTGCATGTGGGGACTGCATTGGACCTGCAGATGGCTGTGGGCCACCTGATGTGTGTGTTGGGAACAGTACCCAGGAACCATGCAAGAGCAGTAAGCACTCCTAAGTCCCTCCAGCCCCGTTCCCCCCACCCCCCAATATTTCTTAGAGTATAATAATATGAACTGGGAACAGGTGGTTAATTACATAGTCAACAGAAGTCACCCAGAGGCGACTCAAGCACACGGGGGTGGGGGGACTGTGTAGGATAAATTCAGATGTTGTGGCATTTTATGTGTTAGCTCATGTTTGTGTGTGGCTGAGCATAGGCCCCCACAATCCCTGGTGCTCACGGGGAGGTCACAGAACAGCCCATGTTGGTCCCCCCCTTCCATTTTGCTTTGAGACAGGGTCTCTGTGTTGTTCACTGCTAGTCCATGGGCTTCTGGGAATTCTCTAGCTTCTGCCTTCCATCTCCCTGGAGGAGTGTAGGGATGAGGGGCCTGCGCTGGCTTTGTATGGATCTGGAGATAGGAGCTCAGCGGCTCCCAGCTGCATGGCAAGCGCTTTGTGCTCTCTGAGTCATCTCCCAAGCCCTGTTGTGGAACGATGTAGAAGAGATTGGAGAACTCGGCTCCCAAGACGTGTCCTCCCTGAAGAGCGAGGGGGTGACTGGGAGGATGGAGAGTGGACATTCAGATGCTAAGCCATCAGAGTCTGGGTGTCATGCCAACCCATACTCGTTCCATCTTGACCTGAGCCTCAATCTCCACCTAGAAACTGGAGACAAGCTGCACATAACCATGGGCTGGGCGTGATGATTCAACGACCAGATCAAATCTTACAGTGTTCATATAAACCCTCTGCTATAAATGGGAAGCTGTGGGAGGCCCTCCCAGAAAGAGAGTGTGACTCTCTCAACACCCGACAGGGGGCGCTGCTTCCCTCGTTTCCAGCCAGGAAGGCTGCTTGTCTGGAGCCTGGAGTCTCTTGAGAGACCTGTCCCCACTCTGGTGAGGACTCTGGAAGCTCACTCTGGATGATTGTGCCCTCAGTCCAGGTCACCATCCAGATGAGCAAAGTGTTCCTTGGGTGGCACCTGGGGTTTGAGGCTCCCAGGTAGGGCTTTGACAGCACAGAGAAGGAAGGGTTATGTCTGCTGTACGTGTCTCAGCGTAGGCCAGGCATCCAGATGTGCTCTGGCAGCCCGACAGAACTGACCATTGTGAAGTCAAGAAGCTGGCTAGAGAGAGGTCTGGGATCGGAAGTGCTGGGTTCAAATTCTCCCAAGCCTGGTGACTTGCAAGAAATCACATCTTATCCCTGAGCCCTAAGAATCCCTATCTTACAGTGGGTGGGGCTTCAGGGGAAGCCCAGGTAGTTCTTAGCACTCAGTTCTCCTCCCTGAATGAGAACCAGCTTCCCACATTAGCTAGGATGGGTTTCCTACTATATTCCAAGAACCTAGGGCAGAGCGCTGTACCCAGAGAGCTGCTGAACTTGAGGATCTGTGCATGCAGCAGCCCTCTGCTGCCCAACAGGCACACTGGAGATGCTGCCTCAGACCCACATGGTCATTTGACGTGATTGAATGTGAGCTGTGCTGAGCACAGGGCCCAGCGACTGGAACACACAAGGCAGCAGCTGCCTCACTTGGTTCTCCTAGCAGGCACCCTTCTTCCATAGGGCTCAACTGCAGACACTGGGCGGTAAGATGTCATCTGTCATCCTTGCAGGAGACCAGAGAAATCCAAGAGACAAAGCCCAGAGTAGGCACTGAGAACCAGCCAGAGACCAGAGGTGATTAAGGTAACTGGGGCTCGGTGAGCAGGTGGGAGGACCCGGGTTGCCAGGTGCCGACACTGGGGAGAGGTGAGACAGGAGCTGGTCAGTGATGCCAGAACGAGCAAGCGGGAGGCCAGGAAGGCCAGGACTGAGGCACTGAGGCAGGTGGACAGAGGGGGGTCCCGGTGGGCATTGAGATGTCACCAGTGCCACTTAGCCTTGGAGAAAGCCCGGGAGTAAGGGAAGCTGCAGTGCTAGCCCCAGCCTCTAAGCCGGGAAGGTAATTCTCAGAGAGCATTATGAACGTTTAGGGTGAGAACATCTATCCTCCCGGTCAGTGCCAGCTCTGACCACTATGATCCCAGCTCCAGCTTCCCCTCTGGGTCAAGGTTAAGTTACTCCAGTTTCTCAAAGGGTGTACTGGCTGGTTTTATGTGTCAACTTGACACAGGCTGGAGTTATCACAGAGAAGGGACCTTTAGTTGGGGAAGTGCCTCCATGAGACCCAGCTGTGGGGCATTTTCTCAATTAGTGATCAAGGGGGTAGGGCCCCTTGTGGGTGGTGCCATCCTTGGGCTAAGGGAGCAGGCTGAGCAAGCCAGGGGAGGCAAGCCAGTAAGAAACATCTCTCCATGGCCTCTGCGTCAGCTCCTACTTCCTGACCTGCTCGAGTTCCAATCCTGACTTCCTCTAGTGATCAACAGCAATGTGGAAGTAAGCTGAATGAACCCTTTCCTCCCCAACTTGCTTCTTGGTCATGATGTTTGTGCAGGAATAGAAACCCTGACTAAGACAAAGGGTAAGGTACTGGGGGCGGGGCAGGGGAGGAGGCAGCTGGCTTTGCTGTGGAGTGATTTGAGGGTTATAGGACTTGAATATCAACCAGCCGGTGAGTGGCTTTGGGGCCTCCCCTCTTTGTCCCCCTGCTCTTGACACATCAGCTGAGAGATGCTTTTGCTGCCATTCTGGCCTTACAGGGAGTGACAGGATCCAGGGTCAGAGAGCCCAGCCCAGTACCTGGTACACAGTAGACAGTCCTCACACACAGATTCACAGAAAACCTCAGAGATGGAGGAGATAACATCAACTTGGGGAGATAGGGTGATCAGACCAGTCAAAGGGACAGAAAACCAGGAAGCCAAGCACATCTCATTTGTAGAGTAGATAAAAAGTATGCACAGAAAATCAATAGCCAGGCACTCTTACATCCCAAAGACTTGCAGAAAAGCCAACAAAACAGGCTCCATTTATAATACTAATAAATAAATACCAGAGAGTTCTTTTAATTTGGGGCACTAGATATTTGTTTAGCAAAATTATAAAAACCCAACAGAGGCTCCATATTAGGGAAACCATCAACATAATCTATCCCATTAGAAAATTAAAGGAGAAAAACCATATGATTACTTCAATAGGTTCTTAAAGAACATTTAATTAACTTTTCTTATTAAAAATCCTTAGGAAAATTGAAATAGAAGGAACCTTCCTATGCATGATAAAAAAGTATTTATCAGAAATCAGTGGTAAATAAATATTAGTTAAATAATGAAACCCAGAAGAAGTTTTTTGCAAGAATCCTGAAAGTTTCAGACAATGGAATAAATCAAGAAATGACAAGCTGGGTGGTGGTGGCACACGCCTTTCATCCCAGCACTTGGGAGGCAGAGGCAGATGGATTTCTGAGTTCTAGGCCAGCCTGGTCTACAGAGTGAGTTCCAGATCAATCAGAGCTTATACAGAGAAACCCTGTCTCAAAAAACAAAAAACAAAAAAACAAAACAAAACAAAACAAAACAAAAAAAGAAAGAAAAGAAAAGAAAAAAGAAATGACTATAAATTCACTAAGTGTAAAAATATTGCTTACATAGAGAGTTGCTTAATTTTCTATTGCTTTAACACCATGAAGAACACATGGAACTGGGTTTCCGGTTTCAGGGTTCAATACCACAATGGCAGAACAAAGGCATGGTGACAGGAACAACCGAGAGCTCACATCTTGATCCACAAATAGGAGGCAGAGATACTGGGAATGGCACTGACATCTGAAACCTCAAAGCCTGCCCTCAGTGAGAAGCCTCCTCCAACAAGACCACATCTCCTAATCCTTCCCAAACAGCTCCACCAACTGAGGACCAAGCATTCAACTGTATGAACCTGTGGCGGGCATTATCAAACCATCTTAAATAGTAAGATTTACTTATTCATTCACTTAAATATTCATCTGCTTGTTTGCTTACATGTGTATGTCATGTGAGTGCTGGTATCCTCAGAGGCCAGAAGAGGGTGCTATATCCCTAGGTGCTGGAGTTCCAGGTAACCCTGGGAAGTGGACTCAGGTAGCCGTCTCTCCAGCCTACCGTGGTAGAGTCACAGAGAGTCGAAGAAGAGGGTGAATTGGAATCCGAGCAGCTTGACTGCAGGATCCGAGTATTGATGACTTAGGAGACAATGCCTTTCTCATGCGTGATGCCTCCTCCGTGCATCAGGACGAGGAAGGTCGTTGCTATTTGCAGGTGATGTGATTACATAACAATTAAGAAAGTTGAAAGACAGCCTACTAGAGCTGACGAGTGTCAGTACAATGTCTGCCTAGATGGCTGGCCTGCATACATCAGCAGTTTCCTTCCCTCTCCACGGACCCCAGTGTACTATGAGGGGCACTGTGGGCTTCTGTGGCTGCTTGGGGGTGGAGGACAGAGACGGATCAGTAGGGGGGCAAGGTAGTCTGGGAGGAGCTAGGGGTTATTCACTGATAAAGGTAGGCTCTGAGGCTCTCTCTTTCCAGGTCAGCCTGCCCCAGTCACAGGGCTTCCTTCTGTGAGGCTGAAAGCCCCACCCTGCACTCCTCAAGCACCTGTCTACCATCACCTTCTTCCTAAGCTTTGGCTTAATGCTAGGATTCCCCCATGTGGGCCTCTTGTTTTATTCTGCAGTACCAAGCGGTTCCAGGGGATGGTGCTGTCCCGACTCAGACGCTCAAAGACATCCCTAGTTGCTCAGGGACGTGGATGGGGACAGGGAGGCTGGGCAAGGAATCAAGGGTGCAGTGAGTGGGCGGCCCACTCCAAGTGGTGACTAAGGCTTCCATGAGAGATGGACTCACGGCAGGTGTTGAGAGTTAGTTGACTAACAGGAGGAAATGTGAATGAGTAGTGGCAATGGACCCAGAGAACGGGAATGATCTTCGAGTCCTGGCTGAGGAAATCTGTGGGCGGTGATGTCATTTGCTATGACGAGGAAAGAGGGGGATGCGTGGGCGGAGCGGGGAGGCAAGGCAGAGAGCTTCGTGATGGCAGTGCCAAGCGGGAGATACTTGTCAATTATCTCTGTGCAAGGACAGCAACTTTATAAAATTGGATGATGACACGCCTGCTGCTCTTAAACATCTTGGATCACTCCTCGTGGGCTTTGTCCAAGCCCAACAGCATAGCAGGTGAACATAACGCATTCTGAACAGGTCCCCATGACCCACAAGACTTCTCCTCCCCTCCCTCTCAGACCCTCACTGAGGACCCAATGATGGAGCTGAGACGGGCCGCCCTTGGGCCCTTTGCACCTCCCTTCCCTCAGTGTGCCACACCTGACCCGGCTCTATGCTAAGGGATTCCTCTCTATCACCAGGACTCCATTATCTGTCCCAGCAGAGTGCATGCTGGGACAAGACCTCCGTGTGAAAATCTAAGCTCTCTGGCGATGCTTCTTCTCTACCGGGAGGGTGGAGGGGTGACCCGAGGATCTGGGGAGGGAGGGCGGCCGCCCTGGTTCTGAACTGACAGGTGAGATGGTCTTCCCTCTTCTCCTTGAGTGGTCTGCTATTCAAGGGTTAAAGGGGACCATGTGAGCCACTTAAGGAAATAAACAGCTTTCCAACATCCGCAATTATTTTGGAAGCACCTGCTCTCGTATAATTAATGTGCCAATTAAGATGATTATTATAGCCGTTAAAGCATATCCTCCAAGAACCACCGCTGCACAATACATGTTTACGCTCACTGGAGTCACTCCGCCACCTAACAGAAGAATAACAACAACAACAACAACAACAGCAACCACAACACAGCTTCGGCTGCTGAATTGTCTCCCAAGCAGGCTTGGTTGACCCAGGCTCCTGTCTCCATCCCAGGGGTGGCTGAGGTCTCTTTCTCTGTGTGTCTTATCTCCATGAAGAGTCACCTCTGGACAGTTGCGCCCAGCATCTTCTAAAGAAGCGTCCATCTTGGAGGAGTCTATAAGGATGGGGAGGGGAGGGGAACACTGCTGCTCTCCGCCCCGAGTGCTCATCTCAGGCTAGGTGAACCGTGCCGTGTCTCCCACACATCCTTGCTTGATGTTGACAATGTCTTCATGGGTCTGTGCTTCTGCAGACAGGTGGCTCTCTCTAGCCAGGCGCTGATGACAGCATCCTGAAGCCTCTGGCCCGGTCTGTTCCTCTGCTTGCATCCTCCTCATGTCTTTAGAGTGGAAGTGGATGGCCCAGAAACCTTGGAGATCTGCACCAAGATGACCAGACTGGCTAGTGTTCAGGTCTCTCCAGACTTTGCTGGACGGGAGACCTGGAGCCAGTAAGTTTACGTTTCTGAGGCTCATTGGCCCCAGTTTTTGAGTATTCTGAAGTGGCTAGTCAAACACCCAGCATTGCAGCTGACTGACATTGTGGTTAGCATTCCCGCTAGCAGGAGGGAGCCCCCTGCCTTGCCAACCTGCAGGCTCCTACTCCAGAGGGCTCAGCCCTTCCTAAGGGTCCAACCACTCTGAAGCTCTCACATCCCCTAGCAGTGGACCTGGCCTCTGGGGGCTCCCAGCAGAAAGGACTCAGTCTTAGAGTCTAAGCAGCCAGTCTCCTGCTTCACAGCCTGGGCAAGGTGCTTCACCCTTCCCGGCCTAAATTTCCAGAGCTGTGGTCCTTGCTCTTTCTCTGGAAGCTCCAGGAGGTCTCTGGATCCCCTCGGCTTCTGTATCCATGGAAGAAAAAGCTCATGGGGAGGAAGATGGGGATGCAGGCTGGGTTGGGTGCCATGGGGCTCTAGAGGATGACAGGGAATGGCCCTCGTCCTCCGACCTGTGGATGGCACTTGATATGCTTGGAGCGAGTACCACAGACAGAGGTGAGCTTTATTAGGGCCACAGCGCCAAGCCCTCTTCAGTTAAAAATTCCTTCCTTTGTCATCTCCTCTCAACTCCCAGGCATGGTTGGCCTCATCCGTGGATGTCCACTCAGAGGACACCTCTAAATGACTGGTTCCCAGAGCCAACGGAAGTCATCCAAACACCAGCTTTCTGCAGGACACTACCCAGTCACCCTCAGCGAGGCTGGCATCAGTCCTTCCATCCCTACCACGATGACACTGCAGGGTAGTGCAGCCTGGGACAGTCCAGAGCCCCAGATCAGGACCACACAGACTCACTCACTCGGCGTTCAGCTGGCTGTGAGCCTCCCTTACTGCTGTGCTGGTGTGTGGGCCACTGTGACAGGCGCTTAGACACCTCCAAGCAGGGAACCCATCCATCCCAAGATATCCCATCTGTGGTTGGAAAGCTCATGCTGTAATGCAATTCTTGGTTTGATCAACTGAACATTAACTTTTACTTTCCCCCAGAAATCTCCTCACTCTCTCCCTCCCTCCTTCCTTTCTTCGTTCGTCTCAGCTCTGGAGAGGTGGAGGCAGGAGGTTCACGGGAGCTCAGTGGCAGCCAGGATAGCCGCGCCACCGACCTCAAGACTCCGTGAGAGACCCTGCCTCAAAACAAAGGTGGAGAACATTGAAGAAGCTGTCTGGTGCCATTTCTTCCCCTCCCACCCTAAGCCACATGCTCAGGACCACACTAGACTTCAGGGGAGAAGGTGCAGGGTGCAGCCCCAACCAATCAGGAGAGTGTGTTTTGAGTAAGTCATTTCACTGATCCAGTTCATCCTCTGAGTCCAAGCCCCACCCCAAAAGATGGTGGAAGAGCAAAGACTGGCACGTCCTAAGCTCAGGTGACAGCTTAGCCCATCTTTCCCCATGTGTGCAAGAGAAAAGAGCCAGGAACCTGGGCTGAACACCCTGCTATGTGGCCTCGGGCCAACCACCTCCCTCCTCTAAGTTTTTAGTCAGAGGACACTTGTCCTCTTAGGGACAGTCGGGATGGTCTGATGCCTGTGTCGAGCCATACGAGGGGCTCTGTACATGAGGGTCTAACTCCGTCAAGGTCAAGGTGGCAGGATAAGGAAGAGGATGGAAGGAAGATGGGGATTGGTCCCTGGGGGTGACCCTGAAGCTGAGCCCTGAGGGAACATCAGGGTTTGCCAGACGGAGGGAGGGAAGGGTACTGTGGTAGCAGATGCAGCACGGGGAGGGGGTGTGGAACGTTGGCACAGCTGAGGATGAACCATACGATCGATCTGTGGTGTGCCCACCGGGGGCCCTGAAAGCGGTGAGGCTAAAGCCAGAAAGGTCTGGCAGCTGGGTTAGGTGACCTTGAACCTGACCCTGAGAGTGATGGAGAGCTTTTGTGTGAAGGGTGGGGCAGAGAGGGTAGCAGTGGTATGGTCAGATGCGTGTTCTAGAAAAGCCCATGGTTATGGCTGTCTGCAAGGAGACCCACTGCCAGTGAGGCTTAGCACCCAAGGAGAACAGGCAGGGCTAGGGGGAGCAGAGGCTGAGGCGGGATGGAGCTGGATGGAGCTGGATACAGCCACTTGCTGAAACACCTCATTTCTGCTGTGGTGTTTTATTTCTCTGGTGTGCTGGAGTGGAAGTTTGCCTTTAATCCTTCTCTGACAAGTTAAGTCAGCCCCTTGTCATTTAAACCCAGCAGGGCGTGAGTCAGGCAGAGACATTGAAAATCACACTTCAGGCTTAATATAGCTTCGTACTCCACTGGCTCAGAGGCCCTGCAGCAGCTCAGGCCGGGACTCCCACCTCAGCTTAAGGGGGTGTCCTGGCTGCGCAGCTCTGAGCCCAGGGCCCTCTGGGAAAAGAAAGAAAGCCAAGGCAGGCTGGAAGGTGGGAAGCTAGCAACATTGTTTCTACTCTCTGCCTGGGATTAACCTTAGGTTTTACAGGAAGATCCCGAAGCTCAGAGAGGGGAAGTGGTTGGCCCAAGGCCACACAGCAGGGCACTCTGTGCCAGGTCCTGGCTCTTTTCTTTTGGATGCTTTAGGTAAATGAGGATAAATACCAGACATACTCAGCCATCACCCCATTGGCCCCGGATTTTCCAAGTTACCCACTTCTGTTGTCATCCAATAAGAAAGCCCGTTGTTCGTGGAGTCCATGTGTGGGCCAATAGAACATCCTGATATTCTCGAGTCCATGCCAGCTGTTGGCTCTCCCTCCTGACAGCTTGGAAGCCAAGGGCTCTTATCAGGCCTGTATGGGGCAGGGAGCGATCTCATTGCCAGTATCGGGAACTTGATCTTAATCCCCAAGAGCAGAAGGATTTTTTTTTCCGGTTAAAAATTCCTCTCCTGGTGCCAGAAAGGGCAGTGATGAACTGCCCACATCAAGCTGTCCTTTCTTTCCTTCTTATCTCCCTCCCCCGGCCAGGAGCAGCCGTGTGCAAACCCAGGCTGATGGAGCTGGGGGTCTGGTTTGATCCCAGCCTCTGGTGGTGGCTCTTCCCACCCATGATGATTATGGCACCCATCCCTCCCCACCTTGGTCCCTGGAAGCTCATGACAAGTGGCTCTCCCAGCCTGACAGGTCCCATGGGTATCCTGACCCACCTGCCCAGACACGTGATACAGCAGATCCTGAGCTTTGTAGAGGGTAATAACGAGATTTTGGGAAACTGCAGTCTCTTGATCCCCCTAAATTGTACAACACAGTTTATGGAGATCACTTAGTAGAGTACTTATACCCCCCACACACATACCCACCCCCCCACCCCTA
>NW_022196900.1:96694054-96762923 GCF_008632895.1 Mastomys coucha
TCTGCTGACACACACTAACGGACGCCATTGCTGTGAGAAAGTTTCCGATGGAGGCGTGTACTCCGCCACTTCCCCTCGTGGACACAGACATGGTCTTGCTCCTGTTGTCCTGTGAGGCAGTAGGAAGGAACTCAGCCTCATATGTTGGGCTTCTTAGCCCACACAAGCCATAAGCCGACACACACCACTGTGTATCAGAGGCCCAGGACTTGGTTTCCTAGTGACAGGGATTCCTCATAATGTGGTTCTGAAGCCATAAGCGTGGCAGGGATGGGCAGAGTGGCCAGAAAGACGAGAGATATAAACCATAACTCAGCGCTGCCACACTAGAGGCTAAGAGTCAGCTACATGAACCTTGAGGATCTCCATTATCACCCCCAGGCTTGGTCTTCCTCCAGAACTCCACAGCTTCTGCTGTGACAACTTCATTACTGTATCTTGGTGATTTAATGTTAGTGACACAATCTCTGATAGCTGTCCCTCCAACCTTCTCTTCTGTCCTCCTTGCCTCAATGAACAGCAACCATGACCCTCATCCAGCTGCCCCAACCCCACAGCCATGAGCCATCTGGAAGCCCCAGTCCATCACTAGTTGAGCGTCAGCAAGTCCCCTGACCTTACTGCAGTTCATAAGCGGAAGTTCAAGGTCAAGTCCTTTTGATGGTCACAACCTCAAGGCCACACCCTGATGGTCACATGTCCCCTATAACACATAATGCGTAGGATGAGCTTGCACCATCATGGCCCTCAGCTAGCCCCCAGCCACCTCTGGCCTCAGTGACCACCACGGTGACCTCTCTGTGACCGATCTCACTGTTCCATTCCATGTTCCACTATCAGAGGTTGATAAAGCAAGCCATCCGCTGGGAGCCTTTTCTCTTTGCCTCATTCCAGAGGATCTCCCCCTCTGTAAGATTGGGGACCAAGAGGAAGGAGCCCCAGGCAAGGGCCATCCTCACTCTATTCCTCCTCCAGGAATTGGTAAAATTTGGGAGCCCAAGGTCAGGCAAGGGACAGCCAGGGCAAGCAGCATTCTTGCTGGGCTCCAAATGCCAGGGTCCTGGGATTGGTTAAGGCTCATTCTTTGGGGCATACACTGTGGTGTCCACTGGCCACTTGAGAAGGCAGTGGATGTCATTGGGTTGTGGCACTGTCTTTTGGGTACTGCCATCTATTTGCCTTCAGACAGAACACTACGGAGGATTCCAGTAGCAGCCAAGACCATTTGAAAGGGTTTCCTGCTTCAGGAAGAGCCATGATCCACAGACTGGCTTCCTTATGGGAGGCTGACTCCAGGTATTGGAGCCTTTGAGGTCACACAGCAGCACCACCCAGGGACGAAAGGTAGTGTTGCTGACTGTGTAATGAGCCCGGGGGTGATGATCCTCCCCAGACATCATCCATTCTTGTTCTAAAATTACCTTATTTGGACTTCTTAGGTCACTAGGAAACAGGGTCAGACAATGGCCACCATGTAGAGAATAGATGCCATGGCGAGTCTGGTACCAAGTATACGCATCTATGCCCAAGAACACACAGGGTTTCCAAAGCATGTACCACCAAGGTCCAGCCCCCAGAACCTACTGTAGACATCCAGTTACCAGGCCTTTCTCTCTCTATGCTGTCTCATTCACATTCAAGCTCAGTGCCTTACCTCGCTGTGCTGTCCCCAAGGGTTTCCATCAGATCTCCCAGGGAAGTGGAAGAGCCTGCCTGGCCAGGTAACACCATTTGGACCTCAACAGAAACCCAGCCCCAGCTGCCAGCATCCACAGGTGAGGGAGAGAGATGGGAGGATGCAGAAAGGGGCAGGAGAGATGGCTCAGCAGTTAAGAACTCTTGCGGAGGGATGGGGATTTGATTTCTAGCACACACATTGGCTCGCAACTGCCTGTAACTCTGGTTTTTGAAGCATGTGATGCCCTCTGGCCTCCTTGGGCCCCCGCAGGTATGTGGTGCACACAAACTCACATGGAACATACATACATATAATAAATCAATCAACAATCCTCGTCTAAATGGAAAAGCGGAGCACTGTGGCCTCGTGTTCGTCTCCTTCCCCTCCACTTCCTTCTGTGGCTTTTTTCCCCCATGGCCTTGCAACCTGCGTTTGGAGCAGATCTTGGGAATAAATAGTACAGGAAGGAGACAAAACAAAGATGTGATGATAAAAACCACCATGAAAGGTTAAATTCCCATGATTCCCTGTGGTTGCTTAATGGATTTCTATGATATAAACAGACCTTTGGCTTTGCCTGCTGGGCAGGTGACCCCCAACTAAATGAGTTTAGACAGGATTTCCTAATAAGAAATGTGCCTGGTGCCCACACTCCACAGACAGTTTGCAGAGACCTGCATTTCCGCAGACAAGACTCTGTGGACACATATGCATTCAAGACAGGAGGCTGCATGGATGGTGAGTGTGTGTGTGTATGCGTGCATGCGAATGAACTTGCACACGCGCATGTGCACACTCATGTGCATAAATAAGGTCACATGAATGCAGAGATTAAGTTTAGTTGCTGGTCTTTGGCCTTCATCTTGTTTGAGATGGGGTTTTTTCATGGCTTTCTGCTGTTCATTCCAGGCAAGCTGGCTGGCCCTCAAGGATCTGGGGATTCCTGGGGATTCCCTTGTTTCTGTCTCCTGTCTCCCCACAGGAGCTCTGGGATTACAGACATGTGCTACCATACCTGGCTTTACTGGGTTCTGGGGATTTGAACTTAGATACTCACACTTGCAATGCAACCTCTTTTACCCACAGGTCCACTGCCCCCAAAGCCTGGCCTTTGCTAACATAACTAACACTACCAAGGTGACTCTGCAGTAGCTGCCCAGAATCACAGGAGATATATCTTTACGCTGGAGGTGCCGAGAGGAGGGTGTGTCTAGAATTTTCTGGAGAAGTTGGGAGGTACAATAGGGTCCGAGACCCAGTATTTTATTTTTTATTTCCTTAGATTTTAAAAGATTTATTTATTTATTTATTTATTTATTTATTATATGTAAGTACACTGTAGCTGTCTTCAGGCACTTTTTCTTCTCTCTCCTGCCCACTCGCTCTAGCCCAAAGATTTCTTTATTTATTATATGTAAGTCCACTATAGCTGTCCTCAGACACCCCAGAAGAGGGCGTCAGATCTTATTATGGGTGGTTGTGAGCCACCATGTGGTTGCTGGGATTTGAACTCTGGACCTTCGGAAGAACAGTCAGTGCCTTAACCACATCTCATCAGCCCCCAGAGACCCAGTATTTTAAATGTCCCCGGTTACCTCCCCTGAAAAGGAGAATTCACAGTATTATTTGCCTCATGGGGACAACATGAAATTCAAGTGTGAAGCCCTTGACTCTGTCCTCAGCTCCCAGGAATGCCATGCTAATGTCAGCCACTCAGGTTGGCATTCATCTCATTTCTGAACACGACCCCAGTGGACAGGAAGGACAAAGTGAAGTTTAATGTGTAGCATTCATCTGGAGTTCTTCCTTGAGCCCTAAGGTAGATGGGATGTCAGATTGTCTGCCCCTACTGACCATGTATGGAACTGCACCTCTACCCTAATAACTACCATAGGTTGCTGAGAAAAGAAAAAAAGAATTATGTACCAGGGCTTGCAGACGGAGACTGGGGGACTCCGGTCTAGACAACGAACCCATGTAATCGCAGAAAAGGAGGAAGTGAGGCATCATTAGATCACACGGGACTTTGACAGAGACCACAATAACCAAGACCCCAGGCCTGACCCCTTGGCGTTATGTTTTCAAACGTATTTTAAGAGGGCTAACAGCTTCCTTCTTCCCACCCTCCCTCACCACAGACACACATGCTGTAATGGTGATAGTGCGCAAAATCAATACAGTTCGCTTTGCTGGAACTCACCGTGGCGTTGAGTGTGCCAGGAAATGACTCTGAGAACAGCCAGTGCCTCTGACAGACAAGCACAGCTTATTCTAGAGGCTCTGGTGGGGAGGAGGTCTGACCGTCAGAGGCATTCTGGGTTCCCTCACAGGGATGGGAATGTCCTATGTCTGTTCTGTTGTAATCTGATGCCACCAGCTCTGGGTGGTGAGCGCTGGAAACAGCTCATCTGGGTGAATGGGGAAAGCATTTTGCCCTTAGTTTCAATCAGAACAGCCGTGTGTGTGACCAGTGGCAGCCACATGGATGGCGCAGATTGGCAGGGGGGAGGAAGCGGGGGACTCTCTGATCACTTGTGCTCTCTTAAGACTATCCAATAATTTTTGGCACTATTACCAAACTGGCCTGAGTTCTTTTCCTATTAGCCAGACCTCAGGCTAACAGGTGTCCAAGTTCAGGCCACTTCTCTTCACCTTTCTTCTCTCTAGGCTTTCCCAGATGTCTAGCCAGAGGTCGATGCTGTTAGTGGCTTCCCACTCTCCTCAAAGAACCAATCTATGCTTAGGAGTCTCTCTCTCTCTCTCTCTCTGTCTCTCTCTGTCTCTCTCTCTGTCTCTCTCTCTGTCTCTCTGTCTCTGTCTCTGTCTCTGTCTCTCTCTCTCTCTCTCTCTCTCTCTCTCTCTCTCTCTCTCTGTGTGTGTGTGTGTGTGTGTGTGTTGCTGGGAATCAAACCCAGGACCTCGCACATGCTAGGCAAGTGCTCTGCCACAGAGCTACTCACCCAAGCGTCTATGCCTTAGAAAAACTCTGATGTCTACTGCTTAGACAATTTTCTAGAGCAGAACAGAGCAGAGGTACAAGACTCGACTCACACGCTGCACTGATTTGTGCCCACTGGGCTGAGTGAGTGGGGCAGCGATGGCCTGTCACAATGCCTGGGCTTTTCCCTTCTGAAGCAGTTGGAGGCCTAGGCCTGGCCAGGCCTGTGGAGTCTATTCATCTCTTTCCAAGCTAGGCTCTATAAGCTCATTCAGAAGATGGGGGAGGAAGGAGGAGGGGCCTGGAAACAAAAGGCTCTGGGCGGTTTGCTGTGGTGGCCAGACTTTTGGAGGGGGCGCTTAACGAGGCAGGCTCAGGGGCAGGGCTGGGCTAGTACTGGGGGATGCCCATTGGAGAAGGCTGGGGCTTTCCTGGCTGCCTTTCCCAAGCCCTCTGGACACTCTGCCCAGCCCCAGGTCCCGCAGCCTCTACCTGGGTAGGTCAGTTCTTATCTCTCTCTCTTCAGCTGGCTCTGAGGGAGAAGAGAGAGAAGAGCAGCAGTTGGAGGGGAAGAAGGCTGGCAGCATGGAGCCTCTTTCCTGGAATTTCCTTCCCTCCCTACCTCCCTCCTCCCCATCACAGGCAGAGCACATGGGCTCCTCTGATCCCAAGGAGAGCAACCAGCCAGCCAGCCACCACCCTGTCCAGCTACAGAATTAAAAGGGCCCGGCATTTGGCTCCACTGGTTAATTTGCATATGATTTGCATACATCTGCATACCCCCACTCCAGAGGCCTTCAGTCAAAGGATGTGAAATGAAATAAAATAAATTAATGTAGCCTACCATAGCCCCATACAGAGGGCCTGACACTTGTCAGAGATGTAACCTATGCTTTAAGTAGTGTGTGTGTGTGTGTGTGTGTGTGTGTGTGTGTGTGTAGTGGGGGTGGGGCATGTAAACTGGGCTAGGCGGAAGGAAGATGGACTCCTCCAATCCAGCTTAAGAGCTCCTGACAGACTATGTCTCACGTTTAGGGAGCCACAGGGACACCTTTTGGTTGGGCCCAGCCTGGCCTGGCGTTGTCTCTCTTCTAAAAGCTGTCTCTTCAGAAGGACCATCTTCTCCAGCAGCAAAATGACTGATGGGGGCCGGAGAAGGCCTAGGGGCCCGTGGGCTCTTCCCATTTCTAACTCTACCCAAGTCTCAATCCAAAGGATGGTTCCTACTCATCCATGGCTACCTTTTCTCTTTCCTCCCTCTGATTCCACCCAGGAATTAGACCCACCGAGGGATGAGGAAGGGTGGGGTGTGATCCCAGAACCAACCAGAATCCAGGTTAGTTTGTCTCAGTCCTTCCATGTCTACAATCTGTGACAGCCAAGCAGCACCCCCATAGCCTGTGACCCCACAGACGACCATGGCAAGCATCCTGCTGGCCTTGACTGGGGACCATGGGTTCAAGTATGCAGCTCACACCTGTAGGGCGTGGGTGGAAGCCACCAGAGCTGGTTTCAACCAGGAGCAGTTATGATGTAGAGAAAAAGGACAGGCGTGGGTAGGTTCAAAAGAGCACAACCATGGCCAATGACACAAGACTTGCCAGCAAATGGTAAACCAAAGACCAGAAATCCAAGTTGGATGGCAAGGCAGGCATTGAGCAAGACGTGTGCCTGTTGGAAGGAGGGCATGGAGAGAAGCCTGACAGGCGCATTGTGGTGCCCCAAGTTCCCTCTTTCTTTTACCCCAAGTTTCTAGGATCCTGAGTGCCCAGGAAGAGTAGCCAAAGATACCCCTGAACTTCTGATCCTCCCGCCTCCGCCTCATAGGGCTGGGATTACAGATGTGCACGGCACCAGGTTTTATACAGCATTGGGGACCAAAACGAGGTCTCCGTATGTGCCAGGCAAGCGCTCTACCCACTGAGCCACAAGCCCGCCCCTACAGAATGGTTTCCATCGGGACTCTTTAACCAGGACGTCAGAGTCCACTCTGTCCATGTTCTATTTCCACATGGCCCACAGGCAAAGCATAGCTTTTACTTTTTTAACTGTTAGGAGAAAAAAGAAAAGAAATTTTCATGACAGGAGAAAA
Source organism: Mastomys coucha (assembly GCF_008632895.1). Taxonomy (NCBI): domain Eukaryota; kingdom Metazoa; phylum Chordata; class Mammalia; order Rodentia; family Muridae; genus Mastomys; species Mastomys coucha. The sequence goes on from NW_022196900.1 coordinate 96,700,763, forward strand.
TTACACAGAATTCTAGCTGCTGGTTTCTACACACAGCATGTTTGGGGATGTGGCATGTCCTCTCATTCACACATTGTCCCCAAATAGTGTGGAGAGTTGCTACTCCCTGCAGTCAGCAGAAAGGAACTTGTTTACTGTCTTGGTCTCTATTGGGAAATGATACCAGTCCTTGGATTAGATCCCAGGAATGGAATTGCCTGTGGTATCCCTGGACATGTTCTCAGAGACCAGCCTCTAAGCCTGCCTTCCTGAAGCCAGGGCCCTGCTCCTCAAAGGGGTACCAGGCTGGAATACCCCATTCAGACACACAGAGACTCATCCAACCTTGACTGGAATGGCTTCTTGTGTCCAATATCCAAAGCCATTCTTCCTACTGTCACCATTGGCACCTGGGCCCTGTATCTTGAGCCACTTCCCTCCTCAGGCTTAGATATCTGGTGCCAGGTGCCAGGTGCCAGGTGCCAAGCTGGATCTTGTGCAGCAAACTTTTGTGGTGAAAAAAATCTCTGAAATGTATTATGCTTTGTGGTTGTTTGAAACAGATTTTTGCTCTGTAGCCCAGGCTTGCCCTAAAAGCAGCAAACTTCCTGCTTCAGCCTCCTGAGGGTTGAGCTATGCATCACCACATCTGCCTGAAAGGCTGTTCTAAAGACAGGAAGCCTTCCTGTCCCCTCTTCCATACCAAAAGCCTAGCCAGATCATCCTGCCTGGGACCAAAAGCCAGAGTATCCTGCTTGGGACATCAGTGCTGTTCTCAGCTGTGCCCTGTTCCCATGGCTCATGCATGTCTCAGAAACTTCTACTGGGCTGCAGATGGATTCCTGGGATTATCAGAGGCACAGAAGAGACCAGAGAGAGACAGAGAGCAGAGGATACCTTAGGGACAGCCAGCACTAGGCATATAACCTCGCCTGTGGATTTTGTCACAGCCCTGGGACTCAGAGACAGCTGTGTGGAGTGTGGAGTGGCCACTTACCCGGTACCACACGATCTCACGCATGCGGCCGTCTGTCTTGAAGTTGCACTTTAGGGTGACTGCGTCCCCAGCCACCACAGGGGGAAGGGGCTCAATGTTCACTGTCAGGTAGCCTGTGGAGGGAAGGAGACAGGAGATGAGACAGGCAAGCCCGGTGAGTAGCTTATCAACCTGGACCCCCACCTACGCCGAGCCATACCATCAAGCTCCAAATGGCGCAGTAGGCCACTTCTTCCTAGTAACCCTTAGCAACTCCCTTTTGGTGACCAAATACCTCCTGAAATTCAGGCCAGTGAGCCCATCCAGCCTGAACTGGTTTCAGACGCTTGCAGTCAAGGCGGCCAATGCTAGAATGGACCTTGAAGGAAATACCCCCATGTACCATCTTAGGCTTGTACATGATTGGCCGTGTGTATGATTGAGATCACATGCATTATGGGATAAGCCATTCACACGAATAAAGGCTTTCAGAGTCCAAGCCTGTATATCAAAGCCAGAATACGACCCCCACCCCCCCTGAACACCCGGCTTCCTCCTCTTCCTGAACCCTCAACGGAGCAGGGGTAAGCCTCCGCTGGAGCATAGCCCTGCTGCCTGGCCTGCACTTCCATTTTTGTGGCTCAAACTCCTTTCCATTTTGCTATTTATTTGAATTCTTAGATTCTTTGAGTGGGTTGCTGAGAGTCTAAGAATCCCCAGGGTGGACAGCGACCACTACCTGCAGATAGGGAACCGAGGTAGCAGCTACAGACTGGACAGCCTCCTGTGCCGAGGTCACCACTCACTCCTACCATGAGAGGGCGACCTCATTCTCCCTCCCTCTCACTGGTTTTTCCCTTCTGCCAGCTCCTTGGCTCCCATGGATCCCAGACTGTGAGAGCTCCTTACTGAAGAATTTTCCCCATAGTAGGACTTCAGTCCATCCACAAGACCCACAGAGAGCCAGCGAGACAGTTCAGTGGGTAAACACACTCGCCAAGCAAGCTTGACAACCCAGGTTCAATTCCTAGAACCCACAGCTCAAAGAGGACAGGCTCCTGAGAGCTGTTCTCTGACCTCCACATACCACAGGACATACAGTTGTACTCATACACACATGCACAGATACATACACACACACACACAAAGTTACACACACACAGATATAAACATACATACATACATACATACACACATACACACAGATGCATGTACACACATAAACACACACAGACACATGCACACAGATACACACACACACACACACACACACACACACACAAATTGACACAAACACCAAACCTCTCACTTCAAATGGGATAAGAGATAATTTATTCTGAAACCAAATGCAGGTAGCCATGGCCTGGGAACACAGATTCAGGTTACCCTGAATTCCATGTTCCAACACGGAAGCAGTTCCGTGAAGTTTTTATAGTAACAGAGAAAAGAAAAGTCACAAGTCAAGGTACTTTTGAAATATACTGGTGGAGACATCAGATGGCGATTACAGCAAAGGGGGCAACCTCTATCACAGGCCTCAGATGCCGGCTGGCAGTCGGCTTAGCTCTTTGGTTGGAGGAAGCTCGTGGTCTGCTAAGCTAACGAATTTCCAAAACGGTTTCATTTGATATTAGGGCAGACACAGAAGTAAGTAAGGGAAGGGAGTAAGTGGGGGTTAGGCACCCTAGAGAAACTGTAATCAGGCTTTGATCCTGCAACATCCTGCCCTCTCTACCTTTTATGGAAGGTGTGATTTCTTTCTGGAAGCCTTTGTTTATATAAACAAGAAATAAAAATGTAAGCCCTTCTGAGACCAAGGGGGGAAGGCTGAGATCCAGCACTGGCCCCTCCCTCTTCAGAGTAGCCACACACACCTGGTTGGTGCACTGGTTATGGCTTTAGTCACTGTAACAAAGAACTTGACAGAAGCAACGTGGGGGAGGAAGAGTTCTTTCTGGCTCGCAGTCTGAGAGGGCGCAGTCCTGGCTCATGGTCTGAGAGGACACAGTCCCTCCTAGCCAGGAGCTGGAGTCCACTGAGGTGAGAGTTTACAGCTGTGGCCTGTTGAACGCCAGCACAGACTAGGAAGCAGAGCGCTCCAGCTGTAAGTAGGGCAGGGCTGGAACCTCCCAAGGCTCCCTTTCCTTGCCTCTAGCCAGGCCCTACCTCCTAAAGGAGTCACAACCTCCCCCTCCCCCACAAAACAACAACAGGTTTATAGGGCCCGCAGAAGAGGGAACACACTTGAGCCAGTGTCTCCAAACCTCCTTGCCTGGGAGGCGCCTTCACTGGCCCAACACAAGATCTCTGAGGCACACTGGCATCTGCTCCATCCACTCTGCTGTCCCAGTGTCAGAGCTACTAACGCCTAGGAAGAAGGCCCTGCCACTGACTTCTTTAGCACCCAGCATTCTTACCCTCACATGCCCCAGATACGAAGGGAGGGCAGCTTGCCCATGCTAGGTCATGGGGGAGCCGACTAAAGGGTGCGCAGCTGGGGGATGCTGCTTCGTCCACACTGCCACACAGTCCAGTGAGACATCCGGCTCATTCCTCTACCTCCCCAGCTCCATCCCAGAGGGCCACATGTCCTCTCCAACTTGGCGGGGACTTCATTCTGGGGCTGATCAACCCAGGCTCATTTGATCGGCTTCCCACTGCTGATGTCCACCTATTGATTGACTAGATCAATCCAGTCCAATCATCTTAATGAGAAAAGCAGCCGGGATGGGCTGGGATTTCAATTGTGCAGGCAACCTGAGCGGATCGAGCCCCAGGGGCCTGACCCCTGCATGTAGCTTAATGGGTCCAAAACTCCGGGAGGCAAAAACAAGAGTAGACCTCAGAGATCAATGTGGAAGTGGGAATTGAATTGGACCTGCGTGGCCACAGCTCCAGAGCAGGGGCTGAAGACAAGGGCTCACTCTGGGGCTCTTTCTAATGTAAGCTGAAGTCATGTTCACAGCAAGCCACTGAGGCCATGAGGTCTAAGAATGTAGCCGCCACACCGTTGCGAAGCCAGTCTTCCAGTCATCTTGCAACACATTTGTCTATGTGCCCTGAGCAAGACCTGGGGTAGCACAGATATGACCACACCCTCTGAAACATACAGAGGAGAAATAGAGGCAAGCATGGTGTATTTGCCACTCGGGACCAGAGGAGAGGCGGAGCTATAAGAGGGAGCAGGCATTCTGGGTGCAGCTTCTGTGATCCAGGTCCCAAATTGTGACCAACAAGGAAACCTCCATCAAGCCAAAAGGACCCAAAGGAACTGAAAGACTCCTGGGCAAGCCAAGCCTGTATGAAGTAGTAGACATGATGTGCACCAGGCACTAATTAAATGTGTCACATGTGTCCGACATGGTGGTTCTCAGAAGAGGAATCAGTTCCAACACTTACAGGAGAACAGAGAGGTATATTGTCCATGTAAGTGTGGCTGGGGGCCCTCGAGTCAGCATCAAACTCACCCAGACACTAAGTTCTCGCTGCAAAGCAGGCTTATTAACTTGGAGGAACAAGGGGTGTGGGGAGTGCTTCTTCTGGGCTCGAGAAAGGCAGATAGGAAGTGTTTCACAAGAGTGGGTTTTTTACGGAGAAAAGGGGGGAAGTTTGTGCTATCGTGAGTTGGTATGTCCTGATTGGACAGGTTAGCCAGTGTAGCCAAATAATGAGTTTCGATGGCTGGACTTTGGTGTTTTGATAGCTGGACCTTGGTGGTCAGTCTCAGGAATGAATCGGTGGCCGAGAAAGGGAATAGACCTTGGGAGCTACCTCTAGGAGTGTCATCTAACAGCTTAGCAAGGGAGGGGGGAGGGGAAAGGGTGCCATGTTTGCCCATGCCCAGGCCTGTTAAGAGAGAGTCCTTTAGTCCCAGCTAGGATGTGCTGTGATGGAAGTGCAACCAAAAGCAAGCTGGGCGAGGAAAGGGTTAATCTGGCTCCCATTTCCACATCACTGTTCATCATAGAAGGAAGTCAGGACAGGAACTCAAACAGAGATGGAACCTGGAGGCAGGGGCTGATACAGAGGCCATGGGGAAGTGCTTGTTTACTGGCTTGCTCCCCGTGGGCTGCTCAGCTTGCTTTCTTATAGAACCCAGGACCTCCAGTCCAGGGAGGGCACCACTCACAGTGAGCTGGGCCCTCCCCCATCAACCACTTATTAAGAAAATGTCTCACAGAGGATGTTACAGAGGCATTTTCTCAATTGAAGTTCCCCTTTTTCAGAGAACTCTAGCTTGCGCCGACATAAAACTAGCCAACACAGGTATTAACTGACAGAATGACACACTAGAACTGAGATTCATATCCGGTCCTCTTCACTCCATGCCAAGTCCCATCCCATCATGTCATAGCCTCTCTCCAGGGACAGCAGAGATGAAGGGATGTGCAAGCAGACTCATGTGAACCTGCAGCCTGCATTCTCCTCCTCTGTTCGGGAATTCCAGGGAGCAGGGGTGTGAATGAGAAAATCAAACAGCCGTCCAGTTACTGATCCCACCAGACATGGCTTGGTCATCCAGCCCTCTTTCTTGCTTTCCCCACTTTTGAAATGTAGACAGGAGCTGAGCACCACCAGGCCAGGTAGCTGATAGGCTCACAACCAGAGACTGGAGGAGGAAAGGGCTGTGTTTTTCCATTAGTCAGATGATAGAGCAGGGATAGTTAGGGCAATGGTGGACCACTGTTCACTGCTGCGACATGGGAGAGTTGGGGGCAGGGATGGAATGAACACAGTTATGGATTTGGAGATGGGGATGAAGTGTTATCAATGCCCCAGATGATGTCATAAGCAATGGAGATCCCTGGGCATGACAGACCACCCCCTCACCCCTACTCCCTCACACGGGTATGAGGTGGACATATTGGTGCATGGTTCTCAGGGTTGAGTCTCCTTGGAGTCGGTAGAGATGGAGCTTCTGACTCCTATGTCAGACAGTCAATTTCTGCAGCCACCTACTTCTGAGAAATGATTGGCCAAGGAAATGACACCTGTCCCTCCTTAATGGGGTTTGTGACAGTTGGTACTAACTGTTCACTTGAATGAATCTGGAATCACTTCTGGACATGCGTGAGGGGTGTTATCTTGATTATGTTGATTGAGGCGGTGAGGCCCATCCACTGAGGGTGGCACCATTCCCTAGGCCCGGACTCTGGGCTTGTGAATGAGTAGGGAAAGCAAACTGAGCGTCAGCATTGTGTGCATGGATTGCTCTCTTTCTCAAGGGGATCGACGTGACTAGCTGCTACAAGTTCCTGCTGCCTCAATTTCCCCACCCTGATAGACTGCCCCTTGAGCAGTGACCAGCTTTTGATGGGGTATTTTATCACACACAGCAGCAGGACAAGAAACTAAGGCAGGGTATCTTGATGACGTAACACCGCCCTCCTTTGTGGAGCTGATGTTTCAGCAGACACAGCCATCATTGATTATCAAGAATATAGCACATGGGGATAGGTGTGAGGAGGAAGGATCTATCAGGGAAATGCCAGGGAGAGAAATGGAGGAGAGGCCCTCGGGACAGGAATTCCCAGGAAGCTTCTCTGAGAAGTCTGAGATTGTGGAATATATGAGCCAAGTTAGGGAGAGCGTGCCAGGCAGGACACAAGTGGAGCAGAGGCCTTCTGGGGATATGTGGTGGATTCCAGGCTTGGGACATGGTAGGAAATTCTCCCCAATATTCTACAACTTGGAGCAAGTCTTGGGCAGAGCGCTGTATGGGATTAGGGTACAGTGGAGTAGGCTGTGACAAGGGAGAGGCAGAAGGGAAAGGGCACCCTCTCTCCTGGTGCGCTCCTAAGAGCCAGTGGCCCATTGGTGATTTCACCAGGCTGCTGCTCATGTGCCCCGGCCCTCCACACACACACCGAGTCTAGGCACGCTGTGTGCTGAGGGCCCTGGACTCCACGCTCTGGGGAAGGTGGATCCCCTGTGTAGAACTCTTTCTAGTTTTCCCAGAACTTTGGTTTTCATTGTTTCTACCAGCTGGGGAGCAGTGTGTGCATTTGTAGGAACTCACAATGAAATCGTGCCAGAGTGCAACAGTCTGCTCATCTGTCTCTCTTCCTGGTTATCCCCAGAGCGCTGAAACAGGATGATGAAGAAGTCCGGTTTCCCAGCTTTCCTAACTCCTCGTGGCCCTGTCAACACAGGCTTTGCTCTTCAGAGGTGTGAAGCATTGCATTCCATGGTATGTGGACGGCAGCAGCCAGGCTGGGATTCGAACCCAGATCTACGTGACTTTCTAAAGCCAATCTCTCCTTCCCACCTTTTGCCACCACCCAGAGCAGAGCCGCATGACTTAATAAAGCCCACCAAGACTCAGTGGTTGCCCACCCCCAATTGTGGCTTTGTTGATGGCTAGTGGTGTATCTTCATTGGAAGCTGGCTCTTAGACCAAGTTTCTCAGGAGGACCGAGGGGAGGGCCCGGCCAAGCATCATTTCCTATCACTCCACGGAGACCTGGACAGGACATGGAACCTCTGTGAAACTCTCTCCTCCTATTGGAGGCAGACCAGGAAAGGCAGGCGTGGGCCTCACTCTGCTCAGTTACTGCCCACATGTGGGGTGAAACCAACTGTCCTATCCTCTGGCCTCTTCTCCCTCTAGATCAGCCCCAGGAAAGAAAGACAGAGGTCAGCATTTTGACAACAGGATGACAGAAGATGGAACAGTGGGGCTCATATCCTCTGGATATAACAAATCTGATACACGTATGGACTCATAAAGACCATGGCAGCAAACAGGACCTGCTCAGGTTCAAGCCAGACCTGGTCCCAGGACCAAGAGGAGAGGATTCCTAAACAAGAATCAATCACAACTGATACCTATTGGCAATGGGGAAATAAAATTTCTCTATTGTGGTGTCACTGGGTATGTCATTGGGTGTCATATGGTCTGTGCCCTGGGATCAGTGCCAAGGGGCCTTGTGGAACCCCCATGCTAACCTGGGCTGCATGTGGGTGGGCCAGAGGCAACTGGGCAAGTGTGATGGGGACACAGGCTCATCCCACCAATCTAAGGCACGGAGGACAGATAAAAGGGTGCAAGGAGCTGTATCCAGTCCCCAGCCTTGCTGCTGGACTAGCTCTGGGGGCCTCAGGCACATTCAAGCTGGCCCCAAGTTTCCTCATCCACGAAACAATGGATTTTTTTTTAGGGCCTTTCTGTTCTGCAGAATTCCTACTCAGATGCCAGGTTGGCCTGAACTGGTTCAGATGCAGAGGCCTGGCCGGAGGCTCATAGCTACCTTCCTTCCTGCACGGCCCTCATCACTTGTCTGACAAGTGTATCCACCAATTATTCCGAGAGCAGAGGCAGATGGACTCTGTGACGGGCAGGCATCCACTTCACTGCCAGTCAGCTCTGATGCTGAGCCCTGCTGAGCACGGTAGCGGGTGGGGGTGGACTGGGAGCGGAGCTGGCTCCATCCGAACTAACCAGACACTGCCGTGGATGGCTGTCTTCTGTATCTATGACGGTGCATAGGCAGATCAAGGTAAGGTACATTTAGCAAATTGTAGGGTTATTTAGGCCACACACATCTGCCTCGGGGGGGTGATGACTGAAGCCTCGTCCCCTGGGAAGCCCAGAAGCATCATGAAGTCACTCTCAGAGCACCAGGCTCAAAGCTGTGACCGGACTTGCCTCCGGCCTGACCCCACAGGGGATGAGTCAGCCAGGGAGCCCAGAGAAACATGGCCAACTTAAGCATGATCAATATCTGAGAATAAGGGGCTTTGCCTGCAGAAACTTGAAGAGACGTCTGCAAACTGTTGAGTTGGTCACATCTCTGTCTTGTCACCTGGTCCATGATTCGCTCTGGGTAAATTACTAAAGTTCACTTTCTAGTCAGGCCTGGCGGCGCATGCATGCAATCCTGACACCCAGGAGGTGGCAGCAGGAGAAGCAGGAGTTCAGGGGCATTGTGAGTTCAAGGCCAGCCTGGGCTACGTGAGACCCTGTTTTAAATGACAATACAAACTGGCTGTGGAACTGTTGCTGTCTGCCGTCAGTATGCTTAGAGATCTCACAGGGATGAAATGAATTGTCTTTTGAAGTGACTGTCCCATAGTCAGAGGGGACAAGGGTCTCAGGGACCATCAGAAGTACCTTGCTCTTGTAAACTGAGATCTCTGGTACCTTCGAGTCTGCTTCTGATTGAGCCTTTCGGGCCAGGTCTGTGCCAGCTGAGCACCCAGGGGCCTCTTATAGCTGCAGGTCAAAGACTTCTTTCAAGGAGAAAGCCAGCCCTTGGATGCTGAGTAGCTGCCTCTCAACCTCTCTCCTTTAGGATGCTGCACAACGTGACCATGGGTCAGCAGGCAGAGCAGAAGCTGGGGGGCAGTCAGTGGGACTCACTGGCAGTAGCCCAGGAAGAGCTTTCAGCACGACAGGCTCAGGACAGGGAGCACCGGGGGCCACCTAAGAGGAACTACAGGCCAGCAGACCCAGGGTGACAGATGGAGCTGCCACCCCGGCCATGGCCCAGCTTCTGCCAGTAGCTCTAGCTACCGAGCACCTGGCTCCACCACTCTCTTTCATGCCTATGCCAGGAGCCTTTGCCCAGAGAGACGCAGCCATCCTCCATGCCCACCCCTGGCAATAGAAGATACATCATGGCCTGTCCCATGGCACAGGTGCCTTCTGCACCCTCAATGTGTAGCACCTAAATGATGGGGAACTTCCCCTGCTCCTCAAGCACCCTGCTTCTTCCTAGTATACTCCTTTCCTTCTGTCTGAGGAGCCAGCAAGGCCTGCATACTCCAGGTACAACATCCAGAGTTCAACTGGATCCCTCCATCGTCACCTCCCTGCACCTGGTACCACCCCCTCAATGACTGCTCTACTGCAGCATCCTCCCAACGGGTCCCCCAGCCCTGCCCCCGCCTACCACTCTGACTTTGCTCCCCTCACCCTCAACTTGTTCTGTGCCCCCTCCTTATTCACCCCTACTGCCAAGAGAAGCCCTGCTGATCTCTGAGTCCACTCAGCACCCCCCTCAGGGACTTTGCCCACATCTCCTCCACCGCCCAGTGTAATGTGGCCTTCCCCATAGGGTTCAATGTCTCCGTTTTTTCTCAGTTCAGGCACCTTCTCTCTAGAGAAGTCTTCCTATTGACATGATTGCACACAAACTCGCATACCTGTCATTCTCTGTCCCTTGACCCTTATTTATTTCTCCAAAAACATATGCCCTTGCCTGTCTCCATGTACTTGTTTGTCATGTTGGCGTCCCTGTGCCTCATGTATGTCTCCATCTCTTCTCCCATGCTCTGAACCTTGTCTGGTGCCTCCAAGTTCACTTATCTCTCTCTCCCTGTCACTTCTGTTCTGGTACTCTCTAACTCCATGATCTCGTATGTGGTATTTTTGGGAGGGAAGTGTGAGTCAGAGAGAGCAAGTAGGAATTGGCTGCAGCCAGTAAACTCTCAGAAGCCACCCCAAGGTGAGGACACACCTCCTGAACTTCTCTAGACAGGGCCATCAAAGAAGGAGGGGACCAAAGTAGCCTGCAGAGGACCTTCTCGTTCAAACTGTCACATTCAGGAAGCTGAGAAGGAGAGAGCAGGTAGTGTCTGTCCTCAGAAATTCACTTCCCACAGGGAGACTCCACATCCCTCCCATAATCTTCCTGAATGACGCCGCCAGATGGAGATCAGATATTTAGACACCTGAGCCTGTGGGAGCATTCGTATGCAACACAGAAATCTGTGGGAGCACTCATATCCAACACACGAGCCTGTGGGGGCGCTCACATCCAACACACAAGCCTATGGGGGCACTCACATCCAACACACGAGCCCGTGAGAGCACTTATATCCAGCACACAAACTTGTGGAGCACTCACACCCAAAACACGAGCCTGTGGGAACACTCACATCCAATACACAAGCCTGTGGGAGGACTCACATCCAGCATATGAGCCTGTGGAACCCTCACATCCAACACACAAGCCTGTGGGAGCACTCACGTCCAACACACAAGCCTATGGGAGCACTCACATCCAACACATAAGCCTGTGGGAGGACTCACATTCAACATATGAGCCTGTGGAACACTCACATTCAACACAAGCCTGTTGAGCACTCACATCCAACACACAAGCCTGTGGAGCACCCACATTCAACATACAAGCCTGTGGAGCACTCATATTGAACATTGGATCTTGTGGGAGCACTCACATCCAGCAGCAGCTGCCAATCTCTGCTCCTTCTTGTCACAGTCCCCTGATGCCTGTTCTAGACAAATTGACTCTGGCCTTCTAAGTGCTGGTCACCTAAACCACCCATCACTTTTTAATGCCAATCATCTTTCAGTTAAGAGAAGCAGCCTGAGCTACCTGCTTCTCCACCTCAGGATGGGGACTGTGTTTGCCACCAGATGAGGGGGTTTGATAGGCACGGACACTCTCCGCTCCGTTCTGAGTAGAGTGATGGAGACAGTTTAGAGACCAGCATGGATTGTACTGTGACTCAAACTATGGGGGACATGTGGTTGGCGGCCATTGAACCTCCACCTGCTGGATTTAAGGCTGGTGGGGCACCGATCATGGGAATCAGGGCCACATCGGTTCCTGACGCCCCTCCCCCTGCCGAGGGTCTGGAATTTTTCTCCACCTGGCAGCAAGAGAGCTCCATGCATTACCACTCATGAGGCGATGAGGTCACCCCTATCTCATGAAGATAAATATCATATCGCAGAGCCACCGACAGGCTCCCCAGTCTCCTGCACTGCGTAATTACTGTCGCAATAAATATTATTACAGGGAACCAATTACTGCAGGCGCACCTTACAGCCAGGTACATGGGGTTCTGTGATATATGCCCTTCTGCGTGGCCTCACGAGTACCCCCAGCCACTGTCTCTGATGGCGCAAGGAAAGGGAGCCACTCAGAGTAGAAAACTACTCGCTCAGCCTTGGAGGCGATGGATAGGGACTGCCTCCTCTCGTGCTTTCTCTTGTTCCTATTCTCCCTCAGTTTGAGAACGCCACTCCCCAGGACCCTGCAGTGCAGACTGGCTGCTCTGTAACCTGCAGATTGGTTAATCTCACTCACTTCAGAGAGTTCTAAAATGCAAATACGGACGCCCCAGTCTCTGGTTAATGTCGCTCAATTTCCCCGCCCCATTGCCTTCCAATTCAGGATCAAGTTCAGAATCTGTCAAGGCCAACTGGGCCCCTGATGAGCTCCCCTCTCCCATCCCCTCAGACTCAATCAGTCTCACATGCAGCATTCGCTTTCCTGAAACCCACGCCAGTTCTCTTGAGCCTCCCCCAACCCCTTTCTCCCTCCTCCTCTTGGGTTTCCTTTTCTGAACTCAGCTAGGTGGCTCCAGTTATGAAGGACTAGCATCACACTCTCCTCGCCTGGGTTTACACCAAAAGGATGCTCCCCTCCTAGGAGCTCACAGGAGCCCGCTCTGTGCATCTCTGTAGGAGCATTTCTGTGGGAGTCTGCCTGAGTTCTACTGAATATAACAGGGGACTGACTGATTCTCCACTCTCAGACACCTTCACCTTCCTGGGTGAGGTGGGTATGTAGTGGCTGCACCAGTGTGATGTTGAAGACCCCATCCCACCCCATCTCACTCCCATCCCACCCTCTATCTCACCCCCAGCCCCCACCCTCACACACATGTCTTACTCTGATTTTTCCATTGATCTGAGGATGAAGCCACGGCCCCATGAGGCTCAGCTGAGGAGGTGCCCTTGTCATCTGCAGCCCATGAGCTCTCTGCCTGTTTTTGTTCTGAGCTTTGGCCACTCTGAGTTACTCACACCTCCTGTGTGCAGCGGGCTTCAGTCAGTGAAGAGATCTTTGTGCCCATCATCCCCTCTGCCTGGCAAAACATTTCCCGTCCCAATCAACTTGCATCAATCAGCTCGCATTTTATCATGCTTTCAGGAGGTAGCAGAGGACCCATTGGCCCTAGAGCTACCCTGACACACGTCTCGTCTTCATCCTAGACGGAGCCTCTTAAATCTGGGTCAGGCACCCTCCCACAGCATCTACCATGACCTTGGTGCACAACATGGCCACGCCCTTTCCAGCCAGCCATCCTGTCCCCCAGAGCCAGCTAGTTGTTCCTACAAGGCCAAGTGCCTGTCCCCACTATGCCACCATGTTTGCGGCTATTAGCTGACTCAAGACAAACTGGACGGGCAGGGAATGGTGGGATGCATATGTAATCCCAGCACTCTGGAGGTAGGGCCAGGAGGGTTGTGAGTTCAAGGCCAGCCTGGACTACACAGTGACAATACTTCATCTCCAAATAGATGAAGGCACAGATGAACACAAATATTCTACAGGCAGACACTATCTGATTCTGTTAAGGCTTAAGGCCTATCTGACAGTCTGTCTGTCTGTCTTCCTCTCTTTTCTTTTTAATCCTTCACACACACACACACACACACACACACACACACACACACACACACACACACTCTGTCCTGGTCAAACTCACTATGTCGCTAAAGATCACCTTAAACTTGTCATACCCCTGCCTCTGTCTTTCAAGTGCTGACATTACAGACTTGAACCACTAGCCCTGGCTTACACAGTGCTGGGAATCGAACCCAGGACTTCAGTCATGCCAGGCAAGCACTCTATTGCTGAGCCACATCCAGGCCCTTCTAGGCACTGTATTTGCTACCTCTATTTTGTTCTAGGCAAGAACATCCAGAAGTTAAGGTGCACCTCACTCTGCTAGGCTCCTGGTCCCTGATGCCCCAGCAGAAGTTCAGTTCAGCCTTGGGCTCCTAAGGACCAAAGCCCTTTCAGTCTGACAGAAACATGCCCGATGCCCTGGACCCTCCTCCATAAATCGGCTTCCTTGCCAGAACCTCCTCCGTATGATCTCTAGCCAGCTCATCAAGTCCCCTCGTCAAAGGCAATAGACGTTTGGAATCCTGGGTGTATTAATGTATTATTCATGGTGTATGTATTATTTATCATTAGTTTGTTTATTTATTATTAATTTGTGCTTCATTATTGATAATGATGTAGTTATACTATTAATAAGGAGACCCTGGGGCTGTTCACAGACACCTGAGGCTCCTTCATCCTCAGAAGACAAGTGAGGGACTCTCCTTCCCATTTTGTGAATAGGAGATGCTGAGGCCAGAGCAGGCAGGACTCACTCACTCCATCCTCCTGCCTCAGGGCCGGCAGGACCCTCTCAGTCCATTCTCCTGCCTCTGAGGTATCTCTCAGGGAAGATAATGCCTGAGAAAACTCTTTACAGGGCCACAGGTGCATAGACCTGCAGACTGCAGCTGCCACCCATGGCTCTATCTGGATCCTGTGGTCTTATGGCCACACCAGGCTCTCTAACCCAAGTTTATGTTAGGATCTTCACACCTCTCTTTTATGTGATATCTACTCTGTGCTACACATGTGCCTTCCTAACCACACAGACTGCTATGTGTCTACATACACACACACACACACACACACACACACACTCACACACACATCAGCACTCAGTCAGGAACGCTTCCCAGCCTCCCTTGCAGATTGACTCGGCCATGTGATCTCATCTAGAGAGGGCAGTGCACTACCAGGCCTGTGTCTGAGAACAAGCAGTTCCACACAGCCCTCTCTCCATCACCACATGAATGGAAAGGACTGGAATGAAGTGGACGAGGGCATGGCCACAGCCCAGGAGCCTGTGACTCTTCTATGTATGTCTCTAAAGTGTCTGAGACCAGGGGCGGGGCTGTGCATAAGGCAGGAGAGGCAGCTGGACATGGGGAGGTGGTGGGTCGACAGGAAGAAAGAAGAGAGGCTCCTCTGCTGTTTACACAGATGACCAGACAGGTCTGGTCTTCATTGACCTCAGTCAAACCAACTGGGAAATGGGCTGAGGTGCTTACTCCTCAGGATAAGTGGCAAGGCTGAGAAGGGAGAAGAGCGTGTTCTGGTATGGGAGCAACTGTATGTATGTATGTATTGTCAGCGACTTCTGGTGCTCAGAGAGGAATGATGTTCTCGGGTGAATTTGGGAGACAAGCTGGCCAATGTAACCCCGAGTGACTCATCCTGACTATCCAAGCCTTGGTTTCCACCTCTGTCAGATGACTCTGTTATGGCTGGCAAGGGGGACGCAGAAAGAAACAGCCCAGAGCTTGCCTGGTACGCAGAGACTTACTTGGTCAATGTGATGGAGCTGGCCTTTGCTCCTGACCTCTCTGTGTCTCCATTCTCTTCCTAGTGAGACTGCTTTATGGGTTGTCACTTGAAAGCTCCAGGGAGGGTGGATGAGGTGACCTTGATGTCTCAAGGGTCCACAAGCCACACTGTCCTCATTGGCTTCTTGCAGAGACTCCAGAGCAGAGACTGTAGAGGACATGGCTTGCATCCCCCATCTTTCCCTGTATCCTCTACCTGATCCCTCATTCTTCACCTTCTCCTGCATCCTCCACCTGCTCCTGCACCCTCCACCTGCTCCTCCAGCTGCTCTAGCATCCTCCACCTGCTCCTGCACCCTCCACCTGCTCCTCCAGCTGCTCCTCCAGCTGCTCTAGCATCCTCCACCTGCTTCTGCACCCTCCACCTGCTCTTCCAGCTGCTCTAGCATCCTCCACCTGCTCCTGCACCCTCCACCTGCCCCTGCACCTTCCACTTGCTCCTCCAGCTGCTCCTCCAGCTGCTCTAGCATACTCCAACTGCTCCTGCACCCTCCACCTGCCCCTGCACCCTCCACCTTCTCCTGCATCCTCCACCTGCCCCTGCACCCTCTACCTTCTCCTGCATTCTCCACCTGCCCCTGCACCCTCCACCTGCTCCTGCACCCTCCACCTGCCCCTAGATCCTCCACCTGCTCCTGTATCCTTCACTCTCACACATAGCATCACAGGGACAAACTTGTGAGCCACAGGGAAGAGTCTCCGACTTGGAATAAAACTTAAAATATGGATCATAAGTCATTACAGACTATCTTAAAAGAAAAATAGTTATTACTCAAGAAACACAGACTAAGCTAGGATATAAACTGGTCTTAATAAGTAAAATGAGGCAATTTAATGAAAAAAATTACAATTTAAAATAGGCCTCCATTAAATAATAATGCCTCATAAACACAGAAGTCCTTCAGCATATAAGAATTAATTGCAAGGGCTTGGGAGCTGAGGGCAATGGAAAGGGATCTTTCTTTAATGTTTTTGTCTTTTTTTTTTTTCTTCTCAAAAAAGCAACTGGCATTACACAGGATTACCTCATTCTGGCACTGAAGGCTTGGAAATTTGAAGAGTTTGCGTGGTGACAATTCTGCTTCCTTGACCCTGTTATTTTAAGATGTGATCTGAAAGATATGGCTTGCATCTGCTCCAAATGAGCTCATGTGACCAGAGTTTCCTGATGACCAAATGGAGATAGGTCTGTTTTTCTGGTTTGCAGTTATACCCCACACCCCGCACCGTGTGTGTGTGTGTGTGTGTGTGTGTGTGTGTGTGTGTGTGTGTTTATATGCAGTGTCTGCATGGGCACCTGTTTGTACATGTGCCTTGTGTGGGGGGAGGGATGACTATGACTGTCCATGTTTGCATGTGCATATGGAGGCCAGAGGACAGTGTTGGGTGTCTTTCTCAGTCATTTTTCACCTTCTTTTTTGAGATAGCTTTCTCACCAAACCTGGAGCTCTTTGAAACAATTCAGCTACATTGCCTGCTGAGCTGTCTGTCTCTAGGGATTCATCAGCCTGCCTCTGCCTCTGCCTCTGCCCCTCTGCCTCTGCCTCTGCCTCTGCCTCTGCCTCTGCCTCTGCCTCTGCCTCTGCCTCTGCCTCTGCCCCTCTTCCTCTGCCTCTGCCTCTGCCTCAGCCTCTGCCTCTGCCCTTCTGCCTCTGCCTCCCCAGAACTTGGGTTACAGACACATCCACTGCACCCCACTTTTACAAGGGGACCAAGTTGTATAAGTGCCTCACTACTGAGCTTCCCGCCCAGCCCCCCAGGTTAGACTCTCAATACAGTGCACCTGGTCTGGTGAGGTCTCACCCCTCTATTCTATACTTCTCAGCTAAGAGTGAGTTTTGACCCTCAGGGAACATTTAGAGATTACTTAAAGGCAGCTGAGGGGAGTTATTCTGTGAAATACCTTATGGGATGCAGCCCAGACCCAGACAACTGACAGTCACTTGGCCCCAAATGTCAGCAACACAGAGGGCGGACGCCCAACACTGAAGGAGGCATAGGCTCCTGCGAAGGTTAGTATGTGGAGTCAGGGGTCCTCTGGCGCAGCAGAGAATCTTCCAAACTCAGGACCAGCCACCTGGGCCTGGATATATCGACTGCCCAAAGTTCATCATCGACAGTACAGCATTGCATCCTGGGTAAAGTTCATTTCTACCCAAGTGGGTCAGCCCACACCTCCCATCGGGGGCTCCTGGCTGGATCTCTGTAAAGTGTGGTGATTAGACCACTCAGGAATGCTATGAGGAATGTCCTTTGCAGTCACCTTTGACAAAAGGCATTCATTCCACTAAAAAACAAACCCACTGGGACTCCCTTCTCCAGGGAGCATCGGCTCCTCTGTCGTCTGCAATCACAGTTAGCCTGCTCGATGGGAGAGGCAATCTGCTCCCCGTATTAATACTTTATTAAGTGCACGCAGCCTGCAAGATAAACATCAACCTATTACATTTGTTCCATGATCAAGTGCTCGCCTGTCACTGGAGGCTCCTGGGGTCCGAGGTGATTGTCACTGGACTTCATCTCTCTAGAAGCCAAAGTCCAGGTGGCAGGTGTTTCAGAACGGAGGGGCCAGGCCTGGAAAGGGCAGGCTAGACAGGTGAGCAGGAGACATTTGATTATGGCCTCCAACAAGCAGGTTGCTTGCCTCCAGTGACAGCCTGGTGCTCAGACAAGGATGCTAGAGTCAGGCATGAGAATTCAGGGGCAGGGCAGAGAGAGCTCCAGCAATCCTCCCATGACACTTAGAACGTTCTATGAACATTGAGTCCATAGTGTGCACTGTAGGTATGGGTGATGGTTGGATCCAGACCAGTCTGTACTGTTGATGGTCACAGGCTTGGGGTAGGCCTCAGGGAGCGGGGTGGGGTGGGAGTGGGGTTGGGGGATAGAGCATGTCTCCGTCTTATTTTAACACTTTCCTATGGGGCTCAGTCTTTTCATTTACTAACTGGGTGTCACCTCCTGATGCAGGCGATTACAGACAATGTCCCGCATCCTGTGGCCGTGTTCTCACTGTGATAACCACTTCTTATAGGACAGAGCTGACAGCAAGATGCACAGGTCCCAAGGATTCAAGGATTTGGGCAGACATACACACCCAAAGGACCACCGATAGGACAGCCACCAAGATGATCCCAGCACTGAAAGACTCCCTCCCCGCATTCCCCACAGCTCCGAGTGCAAGGACAGTGACCTCTGTTTCTACTGGCCATTAGGCTCACTTCCTTTCTTATTGACCCTGTGTAAACAAGGTCACTCAGCCGGAGCCTTCATGAACAGGTTTCACTTTCTCAGCATCATGTGCTTGGCATTCCTGTCTGTTATGAAGTTTCTAGATTGGGTTTAACTGAGATGGAAAAACCCCACCCGGAGTGTGGACAGCACCACCCATGGCCTGGGGTTCACGGCTGAATCTAGAGGAGAAAGTGAGCCGAGTTCCAGACTTGGGACCTGTGACCCCAGTGACCATGGGATCTGCCGACTCATGCTCCTGGTGCCATGTTTTCTCCATCATGCCGGACAGTATACTTCTTAAACCATGACCCAAATAAACCTTTCCTCCTTCCCCCTCCCCCCCTCTCTCCTGCCCTCCCTCCCTCCATCCTTTCTTCTTTAGTTGCTTCTATCAGCTTTTTTTGTCACTGCCCTGAAAGAGAAGTGACTAGGACAGCAGCCCTGGGTGGGGAGATCACTGCTGGGTCTGGAAGATCACTCCCCATACCTTCCTGGTTCCTTCCCTTTCTCTAGCAGGCACTTAGGACATCTCTACCATCACTTGCAGCAACCCCGCCCTCTCTACAAAAGCTTCCCTTAAGGAAATGCCCACAGGCTACTTGGTTGCTGGAAGAACCCTGCCCCAATCTCCCCCAGGAACTTCAAAGCCAATCCTCCCACACCCCCCACATCACGGCACTGTCTTTGACCCCATTTTGTCTCCCTGGGTCTGTGTGTGCCACACCTGGCTTTTTGTGTGGAGTCTGGGGATGTGAACTGTAGTCCTTCTGTTTGCAAGGCATCTCTCCAGCTTCTGTAACAACCATGGACACAGTGTATATCAAGTATTCCAGTCACCTGGATACAATGCAAACTACACAGGAGGGTGGGTACAGGTTACCTAAAAATCTTACAATACTTGACACAGGGGCCTGGACATCTGTGATTGAGAAGGGATCCCTCAAGGATGACTCAAGGATGATTTCTTATCTTACCCCAACTTCCTTGTGAGATGGCATTTCCTGTTCCCGTTTTTAATCTTTCCTACTACTTGAACTCTTAGGAATGCAGATGTGCTCAATAAACACTCATTGGAAGGGTCCAACAGAGACTGGCATTACCATCTTGACTTTATAATTTGAGATTTTCACTCTCTGTCTAGGGAAACTTCTACCTGCATGGATCTATTCCCTGTAAGCAACACTAGGCCATCTGTGATGCAAGTACAGGCAGAATTCTCAGCTTCTTTCCCAGAGCCCTGGACCCTCATCAGGAGGCTCTGTGGCCCCGAGGGGCTGTCATACTGTGACTGTTACACCATCTATCCTAGCCGGGAAATAGTCCTACCCTTGGTGGGCAGGTTGTTCCATTTTCAATTGTCAGAAATCAAGATAATCTCCATGTTCAGAAGTCGGTCTTCCAGATGATTTTAGATTCTGTTGAAATTAACCATCCCAGAATCTGTCACAAAAAATATGATTGAGGAAGATACTCAGTGCAGATCTCTGGCTTCAACAGGACATACATGTGCCCCTGTGTGTGTGTACACACATATACATAGGCACACAGGCATGCATTCTTTCATTCACACAGGCATAGTGGTAGGGCCATTAATGGGCCTGCGTGACTGCACCAGCCCACTTACAAGTGGATAGTGTTCTTCCACTTGAGACACAAGGAAGCCAGAGAAGATTCAAAGTCCAAGGACTCAACATACCCTTCCTTACTGGACACACTAGGAACAGCCAGCAAAGAGGCAGGGACCTCAGGCCTGTACCTCTGCTGTGACCCCAGTGGGTGTGGAAGCTCTTGCTCAGAGCCTGCAGTGAAAACCCAGTCAGACAACATGAGCTGACTTTAACTTTGTGAGACCTACACCAGAGGACTGAAGGGAGTTCTCCCAGACTTTGAACCCACAGAGCTGAGATAAGAGATGCAGCTTCTTGAATCAACTCTTTGTTCTTTGTATCAACTCTTTGTTTCAGCACCATAATGGACTCTGTGGCTCTAAGGTGAAAACAGCCTGTTGATGGATCAGTATGATTGTGTGGTCTCCATTCCAAGACTTTAATAGCTCCTGTCACATTGAACAGTCCTGGTAGGGTCATAACTTGCATATCAACCCTGTGTCTGTGTGTGTGTGTATGTGTGTGTGTGTGTGTGTGTGTGTGTGTGTGTGAGCAGATATACATGCATCTGTTGTATGTGTATATGTATGCAAGTACACATGCTTCTTTCGTGTGTATGTGTGCAGATACACATACATCTGGTGTGTGTCTCTGTGTGTGTACACAGGCGCAGGTACACATGCATCTGTTGTATGTGTGTGTGTGCAGATACACATGCATCTGCTTGTAAAGGCCAGAGATCAGCATCGGGCATCTTCCTCATTCTCTGTTTTGAGACAGAGTTTGTCACAGTGTCATCTGCCATTCTGACAGAATCTAGGATGACCTGGAAGATGGACTTCTAGACATGCTTAGGGCGATTATCTTCATTACTGTTACTTGAGGTGGGAAGACCTGTCCACTAAGGGTGGCGCCATTCCCTGGCTGCGATCCTGGACTGATGTGTATGTGTTCTTTGCTCTGTTTCTGACTGTGGATGTGATGGGACCAGCTCCCCAGGATCCCCCAGGATCCTGCAGCTGTGAATTCCCTGAGGTGATAGGTTTTATCCCTTAACCCCTTTCTCCCTGAGGTTGCTTTTGCCAGACTATTTTTATCACAGCCACAGGAGAGGGAACTAGAACAGCTCTCACTGAACCTTAAGCTCACTGATTAGCTAGCCTGGGTGGCCAAAGAGCTCCCCACAGCTGCGTATCTCCACTTCCCCAGTGCTGGGACTACAGACTCACTGGCACAGTGAGTTTTACATGTGTGTGGTGGGGATCTGAACTCGGCTCCTCGTGCTTTCGCAGCAAGGTCTTTTCTGACTGAGACGGCTCCTCAGCCTCCTGACTGCAGTCGGAATTACCGTTTCATTGCTGTCTTGAGGAGACTCCATGGCTGAAGCCACTTATAAAAGAAAGTAGTTAATGTGGGCCTTGCTTACAGTTTCAGAGAGTGAGTCCGTGATCATCGTGGTAGGGAGCATGGTGTCAGGAAGGCGGGTACGATGACGGAGCAGGAGCTGAGATCTTACATCTAACTCACAGGTAGGAGCGGGAGTGGGGGTAGTAGGAGGGAGGGAATGAACCTGGTGTGGATATTTGAAACCTCAAAGCCCAGCCCAAGTGGCACACCTCCTCTGACCAGGCTATGCCTCCTAATCCTTCCTAAACAGTTGCACCAACTGGGAAGTATACATTAAAGTATGTGAGGCTGGGAGGTGCATTATCATCCAAACCACCATGCCTTGATGCCTGCCACGCCCTCCATCCCAGCTACAAGGCTTCATTGCTTGACTGAAACCATCTCAAGCTCACTCCCCACCTCAGGGCCTTAGCAGGAGCTGCTATTCCCCTCTTCAGGAACACCCTCGCCCCAGCGACACACATGGCCCACTCACTGTGTCTAGCTCTCTCGTCATTGGCAAGTCCCCGCTGAGGCCTTGACAACCAAGCCTGAGATTCTCACTGGCCTGCCTTTCTTCTCCCAGAATCGCTTTATTCTTTACGAGTCTCTGCCTGACTGTACTTCAAGTTTATCTGTTGTTTATGGCCAATTATGTACACGCTTCAAACCCCAGCTAGGATGTCAGCTGAGAGGGATGGGTCTCATCTTCCCTCACTGCCTGCTGCATCTCTGCTCTGGGAACCGTATGTGGGGACGGGTCGGCACCGACTTGAGGGGCCTCCAGTGAGCCTGTACTGTGCCCCATGCTGCCTGTGCTTATAGTAAATGACAACGCCATGGAACGGTCCCCACGTTAAGACATGTAGTCCCCCACACAGGCCTTCCAAGGATCACTAGTCCTGACAGCTGTCACTCGTGGTTTCTCTTAAGTCTGAGTCTAGGTTATAGTTGAGTTCAGACCCTTCCTATGGGTCACCTTGAGTCCCAGTCTCAAGTCAGCCCTCCCCTGGTCTCAATGGGACTCCCAGGTGGCAGCTATGCCCAAGACAAGGCTTTTCATTTTGTCCCCAAGCAGAGCTGTGATCGGCTGTCACACTAGGCTGCTGGAGTTGTGCTCCAGGGGGTCATGCTCCGTCCCAGCTTCTCTTCCAACCTTCTCCCTGCCAGAGAGATAAGCAGAAGGACCCGGAAGGCGAGCATTCCTCCACATTCAGGGCGCATTTGCCATGGAGCAAGCCACTTCCTGAGTATGGTTCTCTGTTCTCCATGGTGTCTGCCCTCTGTGAGCTCAGGTCCATTGCCGAAAGGGAAAACTCACAGGAGTAATTACATAGAAAGCAAAAGTCGCCCTGTGACTCACAGTACAGAGAAGGACAATGTGAATACATTGGAGTTCTTTTCCCATCTGTCTAGGCTTGTCTTTTTTTCTCTCTCTTTCTTTCTTTCTTTCTTTCTTTCTTTCTTTCTTTCTTTCTTTCTTTCTTTCTTTCTTTCTTTCCTTCTTCTTTCCTTCCTTTCTCTCTCTCTCTCTCTCTCTCTCTCTCTCTCTTCCTCCCTCTCTCTCTTTCTCCCTTCCTTCCTTCCTTTCTCTTTCTCTCTCTCCCTTCCTTCCTTCCTCTCTCTCTCTCTCTCTCTCTCTCTCTCTCTGTCCTTTCATTCATTCCTTCTTTCCTAAATCTGGACTTTGCAACTATCACGTGGGGCATGTAAATACCTGTTCTCTCTACACAGTCTGGATCCCCAATGGCTCCAGCCCTGCTCAGAGGCAAGGAGCTCTCCAAAGTGTGGCTCCAGCCAGCCTCAGGCCACCGTCAGCAACACTGAGAAGGAAATGTTGATGGCTGGAAACAAGATATTTGCACTACTGGAAGCCACATCTCTAGAGACCGCCACCCTCCTTGGGCTCCATACTAGCCAGGGGCATTCCCCTCTTCTGTGAAGCTAACTAACCCCGTCTCTCTTTTCAGAATTGTGAGGCATGAGCTGCTCTGCTTCAGGGCCATCCATGTGCCACCCACAGCCCTGGGCTGCCACAGCCGCTCTACCCTGCCTTCCCTCCTCTCTGTTTCTCAGCCCCCAACCCCGGTTCAGAGATGCCAAGCTCACAGATCCAGTAACAGGAAGCAGGGGGAGGGGGCAGTGGGAGGCCATATAAAATACAGAAATGCATGCCCCATGAGGTGAGGCAGGCTTGTGTCGCCCATCTCCTGTGAGGATATGTGTGTTCTTGTGAGATTCACTCGGTCATGGGCAACAGAAATGAACTTAGCAATAATGACGAGAATTGCTGGTAGCTGCTGGCGTGGATGCTGGGAGGCCCAGCTGGGGTACGTCACTGGCATATGACCTCAGACAAGGGTCTACACTCCTGTGCCTCAGTTTCCCCATTGCTTAGTGTTGTCAGGCACATTCTCCCCGGTGTGAGACGGGGATTACCGAGTACAGATAAAGGCAATGGGCTTAGAGCAGCACTCAGCAAGCTGCATTCAGGGTCAAGTGTTGGCACTACCCGTTGTAGAAGGGCCCACCAGCCCCCTGGAATCACTTTGGCATCTTCAAATGCTTAGATTTTCAGTGCTTATATCAGTGCCTGGGTAGGTTCTCTTGTTTCACTTCCTGGCATACAGATCCTAAGATGGCTACCATCTGACTCTTTACAGGGGACATTTTCTGACCTCAGGCTCAGAATCTGTTAATGCTGGAGGCTGGGTTCTGATCCCTCCCATCTGTCCCCTTCCACGAAGCCTCTGTCACGCAAGTTCTGAGCAGAGATTCTGGTTCAGATCTTAATCTCCCCTGGAGGCTCCCATGTGGAAGGCATCGTCGCCAGAAGGTGGCACCGCTCAAATCAGAGGCAGGGCCTAGAAGAAGGAATTTAGGTCACTTGGAGGGATGCCCATGAAAGGGATGCAGGAATCCCAGCTCTGTGATGTGTGGAGTTTTTGTCTACTACCTGCTTTCGTCATGAGAGTGTATCTCTCTCACCACAGACAGATCGCTGAAACCATGAGTCAGAATAAACCTTTCAGTCTTTTTAGGCTGTTTGGCTCGGGGGCCTTTTGTCACAGCAACAGAAAGCTGACTTGTACAGTATCAATGTATTCAATTGCCATCATTCCCTCAATGGTGCCCATGGAGTTCCAGATGGGGTTCGGGCGCTGCTCTGGCCAAGGCTACAACAGAGGTCCTACACAGTGCTAGAGTCCTTCTTGGTGCTAGAGCCTCCTATAATATAGCCTCACACTTGGCGAGTCCCTTGGCAGGAAAGAGCTGGCGGTCTGCAAGTCTGAGAAGAAAACTCTCCCAACATCTGACGTCTGATGCCTCTGGAGAAAGCGCGTGTACCCGCCCAAGGATCGGGCCTTTGAAATCCCACTGCCAGTCACACCCTAGCCTTCCTCTGCAAAAACTCCAAAGGGTGTTTCCCTGCTCAGAGCCTAGCTAACCATGGGTCTAGAAGGCCAGGCACAAGGCGCCTCTCCCAAGACAACCAGCACCAGATGGTGCATGCTACAGTCAACCTGTGGTCCTTTTTTGGTGTTTAAACATTTCCTCTGCCTCACAGGGACAGCTACAATAGACAGACACTGAGTGAGAAATGGAAGAAAGGCCTTCTGGGTATGGAAGGTAGTCAACGAATGGCAGAGGAACCCAAGAGGCCAGGCTCCCAGCATTGTCTCATCTAATCTGATCCCCCGTAAGGCCTGGCATGTAGGGCGTATGATCCAGCTCATTGGCTCGGAGTGCGTGGGGCTGTAATAGGCTTGTAGCAATATGGGTATTTACAGCTTCCTGCTCATCATGGGAAAGTTGACATTAGACAAGTACAGGATAGCGATCTTGTGTACTTTGCAGCGTGTAAACAGGGTTAAAATAAGGCTGGCAGGAGGCAACGGGAGGAATGACTGGAGGCCCAGATGCAATTGTGCAGGGCTCAGGGTTCTCCTGCACCCAAGAAGCTGCTCTCTGGGAATGAGGGAGAGTGCAGGTGTGAGCTAAATGCTGAGCTCTTTGTGAATGGTGGTTGCCCGCTTACCAGGCCTGAGAATTGATGCCTGAGCCTTTGTGACCTAAACTGTGGGTTTCTGGGCTTGGGTAAGGGAAAAGCTTGGTCTTGGTGGTCAAAGTTAAACCCTCAGCCATGCAATGACAAGAAGATGCAGGCAAGGAGGGTTAGTTACACCTCCACCTTTGGGACTCTTGTTCCTGAGGGCAAAGGGGACAAGGTCAGGGATATGAATCCTTCCCTCTGTCTCCGGGGGAGGAGTTGGTTCCTGGGTCTCCCAGACCCTTTGTCTGATGCTCTTATGAGAGGAAGGGATAAAGACCAGGGAAGGCGGGATGTTGTGGTTGCTGCCACCCAGCTTAGCTTAAAGATCCTTCTGGTTGGAAGACGTCTTCTTGCAACCTCAGGGGTCACCGCGTGTCTGTGGCAAAGCCTTGCCATGAATTCATCTTGGAACATCTTTGCTGCTGGATGAATGGTCTGAGCTCGGATATGACACCTTTACTGGCTCCCCACTGAACGTCTCAACCTCAGCCTGACTCTCCCATGCTCAGTCTCCTTGGAGCTGGATCGTCAGCAGCCACACTCAGTGACTGACCAGCCCCATTCACAGACAGCAGCCTCAGGCCCCTTCTTCCAAGCCCTCGCTAGCACCTTCCCTTCACCCCAAGTGTCTGGTTTACCCTTCAAGGCTCAGCTCTGCTGGGCCCTTGAGACCTTTCCAACCCTCCCTCAGTGTGGGAGCCATACTGTATCTTGGCTTCTGCAAACTCTCTTCTCTGTACTGAATCCCTGTAAACACGGTTATCTGTTTACACACATCCTTCTGGCACAGAGCCAGGAGGGGCAGGGGACCTGGAAGGGAATTCCAGCACTCCCTGGGAAAGAGATAAGAAATGGGACAGTTCCTGAAGGGACTCTTCAGCGACAGGTTCCTGTCAAGGACCACAGGATCCCAGGGTTGGAGGACGACATTGAGGGACATAGTCCATTATTCATGACCTCCAATGCCAAATCTCTCAAAATGGCCTTATCTGGAAATAGGGTCTTTGTAGATGTCACCAAGTAACAGTGAGTGGGATTGGTCCCTGATCGGATAGTCTGACCTTACATCTTTGTAAGGTGTCTCTCTTAAGAGACCCATGGATGTGGTAACACACACCAAAGGAGGTGACCAGGGCCAGGCAGCCACAGGCTGTGAGACACCAAACATTGCCACAGACACCAAAACTAGGAGTCGAGAAAGGCTCTTTCCTCACAGGCACCCACCTTGACTTTTGACCTCTAGCTTTGTGACCAGGAGGGTGGGCATCTACTGCTTCAAGCCACCTTAGGCAGGCAGTGTGGGAGGAAGAAGCAGCCAGGCCACACCCAAGAGCTGTTCTGCCATTATCTCCCCACCCTGTGGTTTCTCTGAGGCTCTTCTGTTCTTAAGGCAACTGGGCTTGTTACGTGTTTTATAAATGAAGACACCAAGACCCAGAGAAGGGATATGGCTATTGTAAAACAACTAGGACCCAGAGGTGGGACATGAACCCAGATCCCAAATAAGGCTCCCTACCACCCTGCAAGGGACACTGTCCCAGGCTCCCTAGCTAGCAGGGGACACAGAGGACCCACATGCAGATGAGGAGCCGGAGCTTGGGGCCATTACTGGTTTCTAGACTCTACTTATGTTACTTGATTCAGTCACACCTCCTTGGATGCATTTTGGACAATGTATTTGTCTAGGGATGGGGTCCCAAGGACAACAGGGACAGCTTCCCAAGTCCCAGCTCTGCACCCCAAAGCTGTAGACTTTATCTGGCAGTGTAGTGTAGACTGTGAACCTGACACCATAACAACACTGGAAGTGAGTGGACCAGAAGTGAACCGTCTAGCGTAGATCCAGCCGAGATTACCCTGCGTGGTGTGTACAAGAGAGACCATTAAACGAAGTCCAAGCTGATGCTGTGTCTGAGGAGGTGAAGCAGAGGGGGCAAGGATGGGGACACCCTGGGACACCAGAGGCTCTACTGATCTCTTTAGAGCTGTGGACACCAGGGGTGCCAAGGATGAACTGCTTTTGAAGAGCTTGGTTTTGAGAGGGTGTGGCCTGTTGGGTTCATACCTCTCCTTCACCATCTTGGGAGGATTGAACCTCAATCCAAGGCCTGAGGGAAAGAGAACCAGTAGACATGAAGTCAGGGGAACTCCTTGAGAGCCTAGCAACCTACCCTTCGGTGCCCCACAGCACCGCACTGGCCCCTTCATGGGTGTAAGAACGTATGTGAGGATCCAGCTGTGGCTCAGGTCCCAACACCTACAGCTCGCCCCGACCCCGACCCCTAGACACTGACAGGCACCTACTGAGACACCATCTGTGTGCCCCCAGCTAACAGACTCTCAGGAGCCAGGATCTCTCACCTGAGAGGTAAGTTTGCATTCAAGGGGGTATTGGTGGCCACACATCTGTTCCCCACCCCTTCCCTGCCTCCTGTCTAAGAGTTAGGGAGCCTGGATTCAGGTTTGCAATGAAAACTTTTCCATCCTCATTAATCTCCAGCAGCTCTCTGCCTCAGTGTCCCCTTGAGCCCACATCTGAGACCCTTCATTCCCTGGCTGGTGGCTGGCCTCATCTCTGCCTTCAGTGGTTTCCCAGTCAGGGTGGCTGTTGGCTTCCCCCGGTGAGAGGGACACTCCTGGCAGGCTCTGGGCAGCATCCCAGGTCTCCCTGAAGACCATCCAGGGTTTGAAGGTCTGCTCTATGGCGAAGGCACACAAAGGATGGTGAATATCCCCTGGCAGACCAGGAGCCTGGCTGCAGTCCTGGTTGTCTGGGATCTGGCTGCAGTAGCTGTGCCCTTCTCTGGGATTCTTTCTGGCCCATGGTGAACCCTAGCACAGGAAGTGTTCATTACCAGGAAGGGCAGGTAGGCGAGTCCTCTACCTAGACTCCTCTTCCATGAATCCTTGTCGTTAGTTTTCATGGGATGGAACCACCTCAGAGACACTTGAAGGCCAAATGCTGAATATCTTTTTGCAAAAGAACTAGACAACTCTACAAGGGATAAACTCCCCACTATGTGCCGAGTGATTAAAAGGCTTAAGATTCTCAGCCCTTCCCTCTTTATAGATGGAGAAATCAAGGCATGGTAATGTTAAGAAGACAGACCACGTAGTCCAGCTAAGATGAAGTCAATACATGAGCAGTAGTGACATGCGTGGGGACATTCCCCATGCCAGACACTGTTCTGAGCCCTAGTTTCCCACAGACCCTCATACGGTAGTTCTGGTTATTTCTCCAGATAACAGGGGAGGAAACGGAGGTTCAGAGTGGCTAAGACACTTGCCCAAAGTCACATAGCCCATGAGTGTGAAAACTGAGATTTGAAGCCACTGAAGCCTCCAAAGTCTGATTTAGGGCATCCTGTGCCCCTCAGCCCACTCTTCCCCACTCAGCCTATCTGTGGGCACTGGGGATGATCCTGCTGCTACCTGGGAACAACTTCTGAGAGTTCACGGGCACTAAGAAATCCAGTTATCAGAACATCTGGCCTATGAATGGCTGGAAAAAGAAATTGAGAGATGCTAATACAGAAAGTGTCCCAAGTCTAGAGATGTCCAGGAACACAGAGCTTGCCGTGGGTTAATGAGATCTGAACCTGAGGTCAACCTTCCTCACTGGGCTGCTACCCATCGTTCAATGAAGGGATCTGTCCCGGGGTGGCCCAGAGTCTACTCGGCTCACCAATATCTCTCTGTTCAGCTCTAGGCTCCATGTCCTGCAGGCGCTAGCACAGTTGGGTTGCCTGCCCGTGACCTTGGGAAGGGACGAGAGTGGTTTTAGAAATCTGAACACACATCCTCCCTCGCCTGGAGATGCCTGACTGTTGAGCGATTTGTATGCTCTGAGCACGTCACCTCCTTTCAAGAGACAGAGAGGCTGCCTGAAAAGTCATTTTTCAGCATTTGACACAAAGTCTCTTTCGCTCTCTGGCGGAGCCAGATAACTATCAGCAGCTGAGCCGATTAGAAAAAAATATATATACCGGGTACCAGGAAGCCAGGGAAATCACGGAAGTCAGTTCGTCCTTCCTCCTTCCCTCCCGCTGACGGGCAGCTGCATGCTACCACTGGGCTCAGCTCTGCTGAGCTAGGATGACCAGCTTTCTGGGGACATCTCTGGGAGGAGGCAGCAGCCTGGGCTGAGGAGGCGTGAGAATGTGTCCCTGCTATAGTGCCGTGTGACCTGGGACACCACTCCCTCTCTAAGCTTGGGTCTCTACACCTGTCAGATGGACACCCCCTGGGGCTGTCACACACTGAGGTGGATACACAGAATCTGTCAATGGAGCTCTCTGTCCCAGAACAGCTCCAGAACTCTGGAGGACTCCCCCAGAAACTCAGGGTCCCACTACTGAGTTGCGAGAACAGACCTTGAGCTCTCCAGCTGAGCTCTGGTTTATACATTGTCCCTCAAAAATCTGACAGAAGCACCCGCAGCAGGAACTCGGAGCCCAAACTCAGCCTTTCTTCCCAGATGTGAGCCTAGGTAGAGTCCTGGGGAGTCAGAACTGATGGCCGTTCCAAGATCCTAGTGACATCCACTCTCTCCAGTCTCCACATCTGGCCAGCCCACGGGAGTCTTGTTGTTTAGGGTCAGCTTCCTCTCTGGGCCTCCCTGCCTCCAGCCTTACTCTGCTCTGATTGTACCCTAGGTCCCCTGTTTAGACACACTCATCTCACCCCACCCCTGTGTTAGAGCCTGGAGAATCAAACCCATCCGCCTCACCAGGACATTGTCATTGTCTTCCCTCCCCGTCTCTGCCACACCCTTAGGCCACAGCCAAGGTGCCTTTGGCTCTGAGGTTGTGAGCTCTGGCTCTTGCACCTGAGGGCTCAGCACCTGCTGCTCAGTCCTGCAGAGACCACCTTTTCTCTCTTCCCCAGCGCACTATGCAGCTAACTCATCGGCATGCTGGCTACCACCTCTCCTGGAAAACCTTCACGGCCTCCTTCCCTCCCACACTAGGTCTGAACCCAGCCCTCTGCTGGGCTTTGTGGACCCCTGAATCACCCCACCATCCCAGGACTGGAGTCTCCAGCTTCCAGGTCTCCACCACCCAATTATCTCTCATTTCAGCTTGGGTTCCGTTTGCCGGGGTGTTGCACTCATAGCTCTCTGAGAAGGAGAAGGGACAGCAACCCCGCTACACACCATTTCCTGCACCAAGCAGCAGCTTGGAGGAAGTCAAGAGTAGAGAGGCCAGGTGAGTGCAGCACGGTCAGAAGATGGGAAGAGGATTGCTACACGAGAGACACGGGCATCGAGGGCCCGGAGGAGGCACCCATCCAACAAGGCGCAGATGGAGAGTGATGCTCAGAAGGTTGAGAAAAAGCAGAAAGGGCTCCTGGACCTAACCTCATTCTAGCTGACCTCCTGCCTCAGCAAGCTCCAGCCATCTGTAGGCCTCCACCCTTTACAGAACTTTCATGACAAACGGTCCCTCTCCTTCCTGGGCTCAGCCCCTGCTGCCTTCCTTACCACTCACTTGCCAAGAATATGACTGTTGAGGGCTCTGTCTCTCCAGGACACCCTAACTGCTGTTGCCGCAGGGTCAGAATGCTGTACATACAGACCAGTCCTTTCCCACCCCGACACCCAGGGCCATGCCTCCCACTCCCAGATGCTCAAGTGAGATTTCCGACAAATGAATGGAACCAGGGTGCTTTGCACTGTGTTTTTCCAGAAAGGCTCATGTGTTGTTTCCTATCCAGTTCTCACCAGAGATTCCTCAAACCAAAATGGAAGTCAGGGTACGGAGTGGGTGGCCAGAGGGCTCTGAGCTCACCTCCACCTCCACCTCCACTCTCCTGCAACTCTATTCTTACTGCAATGTGCTCCCAGCAGGCCTGAGCCTCACAGGGGCCAGGAGTCCAGTGTTGAGCCCTGAGGAGGCCATTGCCCTCTCTGTGATTTCATGGTTGCCACAGACCAGGCTCCCAAAGACACTAGGTCGGAATGGTGACGATGATTGCGACTATGCTGTGTCAATGATATACCAGGCGTGGTTCTCAGGGCCTTGTGGACATATGAGCTTATCAAAGACTCCCATCAGCTCTAGGCTGTGTCTTCTCCCCATCTTCTGCATGAGGGAACTGAGGCTCAGGGTGTCTGCGTAGAACCAGATGCAGACATTAGGCTCAGAGCCCTACCCCTATCCACAGGCAGGAAGGATTGGGCCAGTCCAGGCCAGCTGTGTCCTGTAGTAGCTCAATCTGGCCTTATCTCCACTGCACAGAGACAAGGGACAGGCCACTGGAGGCTGAGCCCCAGCAAATGACAGAGCTGGTCCCATCTAGGCTTGCTGGCCCTAAGCAAGAGCTGGGTGTGGCCAATCTTTCCTGTTATCAGAAGTCAGGCAGGAGACAATGCTGAAGTGGACCAAAGCCATTGGCAGGCCTAAGGAAGGAGAGAGGAAGGAAGCTGCCTGTCGGGCTCTCAGGACAGGCAGGTGCCACTTGCTTGTGTCAGGAAGGTATAGGGCCATACCTTGCAGGAGGACCTGTCCTTGTCCTGCCCTCCCCCACTCAGCTGCTGGAGCTAGAATCACCTCCTGCTCCTGGAACAGATGCCAGGGTTGCCAACAGATCTGAGCCACAGGACGGGCCAGAGGGAGCCCCAGACAGATGCCAAGTTCAAAGGGAATCAGAGGCAAGCGGTGACAGTCGAGAGCTCTGCGCAAAAGGGTCCAAAGTGACAGGAGAAAAACAGGGCCAGATGGGCCCAGCCTCCCAGTGCCCAGCAAGGCAGCCTCAGATCAGCTTGGCCTGGGCCGTCTGCTCTCATGCCCCTGGCAGGGCCCACACTGGGGCCTGACCCTGCCCTCCTGCAGATGCTGACCCCTCTGCCCCGGATGCAATGTGTCTGCTTCATCCCACCTTCCCCAGAGTCCGTAGCAAATCAGAGCAGTACTTGCGGTCTTCTTGTCACTCCGGCTCTGTCACTCCTGTGGGCACGGCACTCCACAGTTTGTAAGGCAATTTTCACACTCATTGCCTTCAGAGTACCTTCGGATAACCTCATGCCATGGGTACCACTTTTCTAACTGGACACACGAGGTCCAGAGAGGACAGGGGGACCGGCCAGGGGTCACATAGCTCAAAAGTATGGGAGACTGAGTGAGGTTCTAGAACCAACCTTCGTTCTCCAAGACCAGTGTGCTGGCCTTTTAAAGAGGGCCTGGCACCCAGTAAGTACTTATCCAAGAACAGGTGAAAGTAGCGAACCAATAATGTAGACACTGCTTTCACTTTTCTTCTAGAATGTTCTACTGCTGAGTTCCTAGGGGCTTTCAGCCCCTATCCCCAGCTGCATTCCCGCTGCAGGGAGAAGGAGATAGGAACTCTACACACCCTAACAGTACCCACTCTAATATGGTGTCAGGCCTGGCCCCAGTGTCCCCGGCTTCCTCAGTGGACTTTCTGTAGTCCGACAGGGTCCCCTACTCTCCATCGAATCACGAGTCATAATCAACAGCACAAGGTTCCCCTTGGGAGCACCCAGGCTCCTTCTGGGAGATGGTATGATAGCAGCCATGTTTTACAAGCTCAAATCCTAGATAAGGCCAGCCAGACGCCTGGCTCTGGAGAGATAAGCTCGTGCCTCCCTCCCTCCCAGGGTCTCTCTAAGCACCCACACCAGGGGAGAACACAGAGTGAGAGCTAAGGTCTGGTGGGTGCCAGCTCCAGCCCCCCATGGCCAGCACAGCCACAGACAACATTACGGCAACCACAGGAGAGAATGTGAGCCCCTCTGCAGGGAGAGGGGGAAAATGATGGCTTGGGCTCAATAGTGTGTCAGGAACGTTCAGAAACACATAGTGTGCCCAGAACATGCATGCTTACACATACACACATGCACACGCACATGCACACAGTGCACGCATGCTCTTCCCTCTGTATATACACATGTGTACACACATAGCTTACTTGCCTGCCACAGGCCGGGGCTAGGTGCACTAATGGTTTCATTTCACAGTTGCATGCAAGGGTAGAAGAGTGGAAGGGAGGATACCAGCCAGTGGGGGTCTGCTATGGGCAGAGCTCTCTGAAAACAAACTATGTGCAGAGGAAAAGCTGTGTGCAGGGGCATTCTCGGGTGTGGGGGGGTGTCTCCTGGGACAGCAGCTGTGAGCCATGGAGAAGGAGCAAAGGGGACAGGGTTGGTCTGTCATGCTATGGAGAAGGAGCAAAAGGGACAGGGCTGGTCTGTCATGCTGTGGAACAGAGCTGAGCTTGCTGGTGCATAGTGGCCTGAGTGGATCCTGACACCGTTACTGGAACAAGGTCAGTGGTCAACTGTGGACAGTGCAGAGACAGGAACCTGTTCTGGACACGGCTGAGAGTGGCTGGCATGGTGAGCATTGTACCACCCAAGTCACATGATTTAGGTGTTAAACTGGAGCCTGGGCATGCTAAGCTATAGCTGAGCCAAGTGTTAGCATCTAAATTTAGGGTTTGTTTCTTCTCCAGAAAGGAGGAAGGGAGGGAGAAGACGGTGGCAGCAATGGGGAGCCAGGGATGAGACATGGAGAGGCAAGTACTTGCTATAAACCAAGACCAGACTGTCTTACTGTGTGACTCTGAGCCTGCGCTCTCATATTAGAGACTGGGCTGAGCCCTACAGGACCCCACATGGCTCTTCCTGGAACCCTTCTCCAGGAACCAGAGGAACCTGCCCAGGCTGAGCACTCATCAGCTGGATGGGACATGGGGGGTGGGGGGGACATCTCAGCACTCATCAGCTGGGTGGGACATGGGGGGACATCTCAGCACTCATCAGCTGGGTGGGACATGGGGGGCATCTCAGTTGCCTCACGCTGTCACCCAGCAGAGGACAGCACATGCTTTGACTTGCCAGTTCCCTCCCCTCATGCTGACAACTTTCAAGAAGTCCCCAAATGTCACTGTCATCAATTTCCTTCTTCACGCTCTCTCCTCCTGTACGGATTTCTATTTCCTTCGCCAGGCTGTGGTGAAGTCCCTGGTCCCAGCGAGTGTCCTTGCTCTCTCCACAGCGATCTGATCGAAGGCCGTATTTTACCGGCTTGCACCAACCAGAAAGCCATACTTCACCCCTGATCCAACAGTAAACTGTATTTCCAAGGTGGAGATGGAAATTCATGGTTATATCTCACGGCTTGAGATCTAATCGCCGGGCAATATTTCACAGGTGGGCTCGCATCCCAGAGGTGTCGTTTACGGCTGGGAGATCAGAGCAGTTCGATGTGACTTCCTTTCCTCCTCTGGTATTTTTTTTTTCAAGTGTGCTTCTATGTTTAGAGGAAAAAAGGAAAACTCTACAAACAACTGAGAGCTCTGCAACCGGGGAGGTGGCTGCCAATCAGAGCCAGCGCCTCTGTTGAATGGTGACTTGCCTTTGTGCTCGCAGACTGCTTGGGATATTTGAGGGAGCTGGGGTTCCAGTCCAATTTCAACTGCTATCCAAAAGGACTATTACCTTTCCCGTTTATGTTACTTTTAAAAGAGATTAATTTATGTGCTTATGTGCACGTGGCGGGGGGGGCCAGGAGAAGGCACCGGATCCCATGCACACATGTGTGCAGGTGCCTTGGGGGGTGGGGGCAGGAGAAGGCACCGGATGCCATGGAGCTGGTGTTAAAGATGGTTGTGACCTGCTTAATGTGGATCTTGGGATTCAAATTTAGGCCTTCTGCAAGGACAGTGAGCCATTTCTCCAGCACGCCCTTGACCGCCTTTGCTCTCTTTCATTTGGTCATTTGTCAGTCAGCAAAGGTCTCTCATGTTTCCTTAGTGTCAAGAATGGAGCTTGGAACCTGTGATCCAGAATGTTCTGCCTGCTGTCAACTGAATGTGCCATCCCAGGATTTATACATCAAATCCCTAGCCCCCAGCAGGAGGGGATTTGGAGGTGAGGCCTTGAGGAGGTGAAGTCCTGGAGGTGGGTCTCTCTGGTGGAGTTAGTGTGCCCATAAGAGGAAGACTAGAGCCCTCCCTACCAGTTCTCTCTCTCTCTCTCTCTCTCTCTCTCTCTCTCTCTCTCTCTCTCTCTCTCTCTCTCTCCTCTCTCGCTCTGTCTGGGGATACAGTATCAAGGAAGGGTCCTCATCAAGAGCTGAACTGCAGGGGCCTGACCATGAACTTTACCCTCCCAGAGCTATGAACTGTGGGAATGCAGTGTCTACCCTCTGTACTGCTGGGCTGTGGCAATTGAGTGGCCCCAGAGCTCACTGTGTGGTTTTGCTGGAGAAGCAGATGTGAAGCCAAAGGTCATGGGAGGAGTTACAGAAGGAAGACAATGGGCCCCAGACTATCCCTCGGCAAATGTGGGAAGGGTGGTTTGAAGGACCAGTCGATGTCACCCAGAGGCCAATGGTCACAAGAGGAGACAGAGAAGCCTGAGAAAGCAGAACCGAATGAGGGAGACTCTGAGACTGGCTGGAGCCTGTGAGCCCAGGGAGGCCAGGAGCTTGACATGGCTGAAGGCAGTGGAGAGACACAGAGGTGAACAGGGGCACAAGCTTGGCTCTGGGGCTGGGGTTTCTTGGCTGGCTTTCCCTGTCTGTAAAGTAGGGTGTCACCTGAGCTTTCTGTGGACTTTGGGCCTTGTTCTATAAATAGAAAAGTCCACTAGAGATTGAAGAAGGACCATGAGACATTTTGTAAAGGTCTTGCCATCAGCCGCTATGGGGGAATGAACCTCAGAAGTCAGAAGTCAGAAAAGGAGAAATGGGGTGGGGTGGGGCCACTGTAGACATCTAAGAGAGAAACCTGGATGAGTTCAAGCAGCTCGCAGAGGCTCTGGAGGGATACTGGGCACAGAGAGAGACATGAAAAGCAAGGAGGGAAAGGGGGAGAAGAAGGAAGGGAGGAAGGGAGGAGAGAGAGAAAGAGAGATGGAAAGTCTACAGTCCACTTCCCCATCACTCAGTTACTCACCATGGGACATAGTTACCTGGCCCCTCTCCCTTTGTGCCCTTCCCATAATTATGGCACCCTCCCCAAGCCAGCTCTGAGCCAAACAGTCTTAGACATAGCAACCTATTTTACAGGTGACCACATAGGGTCACTTACAAATGCACAAAGCATCCTCCCTGACTGGGATTTGAACCCAAAGTCTATGTACAAAGAGGCACTGCTGCTTTGTCCAACCTCCCAAGAAGGCTACAAAGCAATGGGCTTCAATCTGTGGGTTTCAACCCCTTGGACTGGAAACACTCTTTCACGGGAGTCACACATAAGTTATTCATCATATCAGAAATTCTGCCTATCAGATGTTTACATCACGATTAATAACCGAAGCAAAATTATAGTTACAAAGTTACAAAGCAACAACAACAAAATAATTTTATGGTTGGGGGTCATCAACATATGAGCAGCTCTAAAGAGTCGCAGCGTCAGGAAGGTTGAGATCATTGCTATAAAGAGCTCCCATATGTCGAGAAAAGAAACTTGGCACGTGTTCCAAGGGATAGATGGTGACCAACTGGTCACAGAGAGCTGGCTGGGGGAGGGGGTGTTTCTATAGCCCTGCTTCTACTTCAAGAAGAACATGGGTGTAGGGACCCCCCATCCCACCCCACCCCATCCCCACGCATCGAGGCTTGGACAGATATATAGGTGTTGGCTCCTGAGGCTCAGAGCTTCTGATCTCTATGTACACGCTCTCCTTAAGACAAGAACCCCGTCAGTGTGACAGCCTGTCCTGTCGGCAGCCACGGACGGTGGGAGCCCCAACATGCATCTCACTGGTGGAGAATGATTTAAGGTTCAGTAGGATTAATTTACGTGGAGAGATTAAAGCAAGCAAATCTCCCAGGCTGGGCTTAACCGTGACCGAGATCAGGGACCTTGGGGACATTTCCCGATATTTGAAGAGAGTGGAGACCCCAGGGATGGGGGGTGGTGGTGGGGGTGGAGTGGGAGGGGAGGGGAGGCTCAGGATAGGGAAAGGAGGGTGAGCGAGGGCAGAAACAATGGCAAGGGTGAGATCATGAGATCAGAGAGCCAATGCTCACTGGAATCACATCACAGGGATCCCACAATCAGACAGGCCGTGGTCAGTGATGTCTGACTCTGAAATGAGAGACTGAAGCACACTCAGGGAGAGTTCTCCATCCAAAGCAACATAGCTAGTGAGGATGGTGTGCCATTGATCCTAACCCCGAGCCACCGTGTGACTTCTTGGACCCTTGTTCAATAAATCTCTACTCCTTCCCTCTTCCCTTTGCCCATCTCATCAAGGTGGGGCTCGGTCATGTCACTTGCTTTAGTCAATGGGAGGGCAGGGGCAAGGACATGGTTCAAATATGCTTAGCGATGTGGCATCTCCTGTGTTGTTCTGAGAGGAGAGCATCATTGATTTGTAGACTCCAGAATGGACACATGGCCCAACCTATAGTCTTGAGCTTGGGCAACTGAACCCACAGTTCCGACAGCCCAGAGGAGCCCAGCTTCAGGCAGCCATGCCCACCTGACATCAACCCTGCCCTAAGAATACATGAGTGTGGGAGGTTTTTTTTTTTAGGTTGGCTTGGTTTGGTTTTGGTTTTATTTGTTTTTTTGAGACAGTTTTACCGTGTAGCCTTGGCTGTCCTGGAACTCACCCTGTAGACTAGAACTCAGAGATCCACATGTTTCTGCCTCCCAAGTGCTGGAATTAAAGGCGGGCATGGGCCGCCGCTGCTACTCCTGGCTCCTCCAGTGTGTTTGAGTTTAAGGCTGGCAGTCACGATGGCACTGGGATTCTTACCACACTGGCAGCTTTCCAGCTTACCTCTGACCTCACTCCCATCAGTCCTGATGGCCTCCTCCGTGTTTCTATAACATTGTTTGACTGTCATATAATCTTGTGTGCATGCATCCATTTTTTGCCAGTTACTTTGAGATGCCATCTACGAAAAGCTTTGCCAGTTCACAGCCATGGGCCTCCTCATCTGCAGGTTCCACACCGTGAGTGGGAAGGGGACAGCTCACAGATCTGAGAGCAAAACGGTGCTTTAAAATCCATGGGCTGAAGTCTCAATACTTTATTCCATTATATAGAACTGATTTTCTGAGCCAGGAGTGTGGCAGATCCAGGTAGCTTAGTTTTCACTGAATGCCCCATTCATGAGCTAACAGAGCTTAAGAGTGAGTTGTGTGTGGCATCCATTCACCATCCATCCATCCATGCACCTATCCATCTGTCCATCCATCCATCCATGTATCCATCCATCCATCCATCCATCCATCCACCCATCTACCTACCCATCCATCATCTATCCATCATTCATTCATTCATTCATTCCTTTCCACATTCATGTAACTATCAATCATTGGCCCAGACATCAATCCATTCATACTTTCATCCATCTACTCATCTACCTAACATCCATCCTCCTATACACTCACCCATCTATTTATCTATCTATCCTTTATCTATGTCTTTATATACCCCCACCTATTCATTTGTAATTCATCAATTCACCACCTATCTATCAATCTTCTCATCTATCCATCCATCCATCCTCCTTCCCATCTATCTATTTATCCATCCATTCATTTATGTATGCCTCCATTTATTCTCTCTTGGGTCTATCCATTATCCACCCATTCATTACATTGATATCCATCTCCTTATCCACCTATCCATTCATCCATTCACTCACTTATCCACCTATCATCCATGTTTTCATCTATTCATTTTCCTATCCATCAATCCTCCAATTTACCCATAATCCATCCATCCATCTATCCTCCCATCAATCCATCTGTCCATCATCCCTCTTTTCCTCCACCCTATCTATCCTCTGACCCATCCATCCAACCACCCATCAGTGATGACTAAGTAAGTATAAGTAGATGTTCATTTGAGACTCAGGAGTCACCAAAAAGAAGTTCGAAATATCCCTACAGGACAGCTTGTATGAGGTACACAGGACTCAGGAATAGCAGGATTAGATGACCCATAAGAGACACATTCCAGAGGTTGGGAACTTCCCACTTTCTGGTCAATGAGCTTTATCTTCCAGGCACTCCAGGTTTTGCTTCAACAAGCAGAAGACTCAATCCCCATATACATGGGTTCCTGACATAGAACAGATATCCACAGAGCCTTTTCTGAGTCCATCTTTGGAATGTACATGAATATATATATATTTTTTCTATGATATATATAAAATATACATACATATATACATAGTATATAATATATACATGCATATATACACACATATGTATGTATATAACATACACACACATATATACACATACATGTATATATGTGTGTATATATATACATGTGTGTATATGTATACACACACATACACACATATATATATTTCTCTGACTCCACTTTCTTCTATTTTAGAAGAACTCACCAGACAGAGTTGACACAGCCCCGTTATCACTCAGTGTGTGACTGGGTGAGCACTGTTTCACTGAGATAGAAGCTTGAGCTAAATAAAGGGCCCACGAGTGTCTAGGTCCAGGGACAGCATCCCATGGAGTCAGAGGTACTGGCAAGTCCCCCACACTCTGCAGAGATGGAAATAGGATAACGATCCCTAGAGAAGGTCTCTGCTGGACCACCAACACCTGCCATCTTTGGACACTTGGTGTAGAGAGAAGGAGCTGGCATTTTGCCTCTTTCCAGGGTGTGCTGGGAAGAGCCAGTGTCCATAGCAAGAAGGATCTGGGAC
Organism: Mastomys coucha; assembly: GCF_008632895.1. NCBI lineage: Eukaryota > Metazoa > Chordata > Mammalia > Rodentia > Muridae > Mastomys > Mastomys coucha. The sequence continues at coordinate 96,740,856 of NW_022196900.1, forward strand.
TTGAAGACAGGATGCTGCTGGGTTCTGGTCCCTAGAGACCAACGCAGGGTCAGGGTGTGTTGTAGTACAGTTAGGCACAGCCTTTTACACCCACATTGGCGCAGCCCTAATCAAACAATAAGCAGAGCCGAGTGGTGGCTCAGTCACTGTAAGTGGCAGAGCGGAGCAGAGCAAATGTGGAGGGTGGGGACATAAGGCTTGTGTCTCGCGATGGCAGGACTCATCAGCACCAATAGGCGTCAGGTTGTAAGCTGGGTCAGGAGGAACGGGAGGCAGAAGGAAGGCGGGAGGGAAGCTGGTCTCTCTGTGTCCGCTGCTGACTGGGTGCTTTCCCAAATTTCAGCAAAGGGCCTAGAGTGCTCAGAAGCAGACAGCGATAAGAACGTCGGATCTGGAGTGGGAGGGGAAACTGAGTCACCCTCCTTACAGCCTCGTCTTTCCCCGTGGTGACGCCTATTCTAGAGCTTGCTTTCTTTTTGATGTGTGTGTGGTTGCATTATGCACACAAGTCTCTCTCTCTCTCTCTCTCTCTCTCTCTTTCTCTCTCTCTCTCTCTGTGTGTGGTGTGTGTGTGTGTCTTTACGTGGTCAACCGTGGGTGTTATTCCTCAGGCATTGTCTACCTCAGGCATCTGTTTTTTGAGGGAGAAGGTCTCTCAATGGCCTGGAGCTCTCCCACTAGGCGAGGCTGGCTGACCAGTGAACCCCAGGGAGCCGCCCATCTCTGCTTCCTCGGCATAAGTGTACACAACTACACTGGCCTGGCTTTTGTAGATGGGTCCTGGGGACCAGACTCAGGTCTTCATGCTTGCACATATTCTGTCATGGGCAGCCACTGCTGTGTTGCCCACAGTTCCCTCCAGGTCACGTCACAGCATCGGTATCCCTGAGGACACCTCCTGCACAAGGTCAAGTGTCAGGAGCAAAACCCTTTGTATCTCATGCCTGACATACCTCTTCATTCATTCATTCATTCATTCATTCATTCATTCAATCTTTTTGTTGTTGTTGTTTTTTGTTTTTTGGTTTTTTTTGTTTTTTTGAGACAGGGTTTTCTGTGTATCCCTGGCTGTCCTGAAACTCACTCTGTAGAGCAGGCTGGCTTCAAACTCAGAAATCCGCCAGCCTCTGCCTCTCAAGTGCTGGGATTAAAGGCGTGCGCCAACACTCCCCAGCTGAGTCATTCATTCGTTCATTCATTCAAGGTAGAAGCTAAAGACTCCGAGTGGATGAGACCAAGTGTCTACCTTCATGGGCTTATGGCTAAGTGGGCTAGAACCTGGGAAACCATTGCAGTGCACACGGAGTCCTTAGATCTGCCCTACTCAGTGGTTCTCAACCTGTGGGTCACAACCCCTCTGGCAACCCTCTATCTCCAAAAATATTTACATTCATGATTCATCACAGTAACAAAATTATTGCAGTTATGACATAGCAACAAAAATAATTTTGTGGTGTGTGTGTGTGTGTGTGTGTGTGTGTGTGTGTGTGTCACTGCAACATGAAGAACTCCATCAGAGGGTCGCAGCATCAGGAAGGTTGAGATCCACTGCATCCAAGGAACAGATTTGTACGTAATGTAGTGTTAGGAAGTGGTAAGTTCCAGAAAGAAAGAGAGCAGAATTGGTGGCAGTAACGGAAGGTGGAAGGCCAGGAAGGGTGTCACTGGGGTGGGCACATAGAAGGAAAGGGTGCTAGGGGGATGAGGGACTGCTGTACCAGTGAAAGAGGGTTCCAGGCTCTGTGGCTTGAATGTGCAATGCCTGCCGCAAGCTCACAGGCTAAATTCTCTGTCCCTGGCTAGTAAGACTATCTTGATGAGGGAGGGGGCGGTGTGTTTGGAAACTTGGGGAAATGGAGTCTTGCTGGAAGAAGTGTGGCAGTGGCAGTGGGGTGGGGTACCTTTGAGGGTTGTTCCCAGTCTCTGATGTTCTTCCTCTCTGATCTGCCAGGCTGTGAACAGCATCCTTCTCACCCACTTATGCCACTGTTGTGCTTAGCTTCACCAGGGAGCAAAGACAGAACCAAGTGACCATGGACTCAACCCCTTGAAGTCATTTGCAAACTAAATCCACCCCTCCCCCCCCAACACACACACCGTCCTTCCCTGTGAAGTATTTGGTCACAGGGACAAATGTCTGAATGGGTCACAGGAGAAGGAGGTCAGACATCAGGATCTTGAGTCTTGGGGATGCCGGGTAGTTTCCATAAGCCTTAAGGACCCCTCTGCCCACCTGTTAAAGCAGAGTGCATAACTCATGCTTAGTAGTTTGTTATTTACAGTAACTGACTGTAGCTTAGTATTGACTTGTGATGTAGGCGTGGAAGGTAGGAGCAGCTTCCTCGTGCTCCCAGCCCTTAGGCACTTGACCTGTCCTGGGTCCTCCCACTCCAGGACAGCCTTTCTTCCCTCAATGTGGCATAGGGTGCAGGGGCACCCAGATGGACCAGGAAGATGCCTCTAGCGGCTTCCAGGAGAACGGTTTCTATTATGTTTCCTTTGGAAGGCTGGCTTAGTCCGTGTACCTGTGGGGGGATAATTAGGTCTCAGCCTGGCTCACATCCACGTCTGTCTTCACACCAAAGCGCTCGTTGAACATGCACACTAGCGCTGTTACATAGGGAAGCACCACAGAGGCCATGGCAGGCAGCCGCTCCCACAGAGAGCATGGCAAGCAGCTGCTCCTCTCTGGGCTCTGGGATGGGAAGCCATTCCCTGATGGGCACTGTCCCTCCTCCACCATCCTCCACCACAGCCTGAGGCTAAGGCTGGAGCTCACTCAGACTAGATACCTGTTGAGCCATCACAGGACTCTCAGAAGTCACCTCTGCCACCTGCCGGCCTCCTTGACAGATGGAGTCTCTGTGCGGCTCTGACAGGACCGGGTGACCGATGAGCTGTCCTCAGACTATGCTCGGCAGCATCTCTCCTCCGAGGCTGCCTGTTTCTTACTGAGGGGCCCCCCTCCTTTCCCCTCAAATCGAGAGACGCTGTGATTTAATATTAATATTTATTCATGTACTCAATTCTTTCCCTGTTAAATAATTTCTCAGCTGTCGGAGGCTTCTGAAGGCTAATTTAAAACAGGTGTCATGGTTATCTAACTTATGCCCTCTGAGCCTCAAAGAGAAGGGGGCGGGGACAGGCATCCCTGAGCTCAGAGCCCACTGCTCCAGCTGTGCCAGGGCCCTGATGCACCTGTCACTCGGGGGCCAAAGCTCCAGGGTAGGGGGTAAAGGGAGGTACCAAAGGTGACCCCACAGAAGCATTAAAGGAGCTGAGGTCACAAAGAGGAGTGAAGGGCAAGAGAAACTGGAAGAGGCTCCTCCCTCAGCCCCTCCCTGCCTTTAGCTCAGACTAACCTTGAACTCTCTACCCGCCTGTCTCAGATCCCAGAGTGCCAGCCTGCACCTGGCTGTGTTCTCAGCAACTGTCATGTGAGCCTCGGGAACCATTCCTAACTCCCCTGAGCCCAGATGAGGGAAGTTAAGGAAAGCGAACAAATCTTTCAGTAGGAGCTGATAAGAGTGTGGGATGGGGGCCCCAAGGCAGGCACTCGGCTGAAATCTTGGTCCTTTCTCATGGCTGAGGACCTTCCCTCTCCAAGCTTCTATTTTCTCAGCTATAAGTAGAGAGAGTGCAGTTGAGTGCCAAAAGGGCCCAGCAGGTCCTGTGCATCTCTGGGCTGACACTGGAGCTGCCTCTACACAGTGAAGAGGAACTTTGTGGCCTTGCACATAGTAGGTGTTCAGTGACTGCATGAGAGCATGCATGTGTGTGTGTGTGTATGTGTTTCTCTCTCTCCATCTCCCTCTCTCTCCCTCCCTTCCTCTTCCCTTCCCTCCTTCCCTTCCTTCTCTCTTCTCTCTCCTTCCCCACAACCTCACATTTCAAGGTCATAGCTCACTAGCCTGATTGAAACCCAGGCCATGACAGAGCTTGATAAAGCCACGAAGCTGCCCCATAGCTCCTTCTCCTAGCAGCTGCAGTCACTGGTTAGTGGCTGTAGGTGGCTGCAGGGGGGACGTCTTGGCCTTTATGACCCTGGTTGGTGGCTGTCAGTGGCTGCAGGGGGGACGTCTTGACCTTTATGACCCTTGCCTCTCTAGATCCAAACCCTGACTCCGGGGCTCCTCAACTACCACCCCCCCAGCAGCTTACCAACTGTCACTTTCCAAAGTGACCATGGCCTCTGCTGGTCTAGTCCCCAAGTGTCCAGTGACCCTAGCTATAAAGGGTTCTGCCTGCCTAAGCAGGCTGGGAAGTCATCCATCATTCCTGGTGCCGCACAAACAAATGAGGTACAGGCCGGTCGTCATTTGAAGGAGTGAGTCAAGGGGACAAAGAAAGGCTGGGAAACCCCACCGAGGTCCTATGCCAAGGAAGTGAGTGATCTGTCTCCTGTGGACATGTGAGGACATCATGGCGCGAGGATTCCTCATGGGTGTCTCTGAGTAGGAACTAAACCCCAAGGCCCAGCTGCCCAGTCCTGGGCTTTCTGGAAAGTGTCTGTCACTGGGTTATTTCCGATTCTGGCCCTCCAGTCCACCAGTCTCAAATTATTTGTTTATTGGGGGTGTGGGGAGAGCTACCCTTAAAGTTCAGCCGTAAGCTTCCAGGATCAAGCAGCATGTGTTCCCAGAGCAGCTGGGTCGGGTCAGTGGACATCACCGAGACAATCATATTCACAGCACAGACTTGGAGAGTGAGCCCGCCACTCCGCTTACGCCCCTGCTAACGGGAAGAAGTGCCGTGGATATCCCAAGTCCTTCCTGTTTCTACGACAAAATACCTTGCCAGAAAAGCAGCTGAGAGGACAGAGGGCTCATTTCCGCTCACCATTCCAGGTTGTAATTCTTCATTTGGGGGTGGGAGTGGGGTCAAGGCTGGAGCGTGAAGCAACTGGTCACCTCCCAGCCCCAGTCAGGAGCAGGGAGAATAGAGGCTTGCATGGTGCCTTCCTCTGCTCTTACACAGTCCAGGGCCCAGCCAGGGCGAAGTACTACTACCTTCATTCAGACTGGACCTTCCCATGTTAATTAAGGAATTGAAGACAATCTCCCACAGACATGGCCATGTGACTGAGGCAATCCCTCATTAGGACTCTTCCCAAGTGATTGGAGGATGTGTTAAAGTTGACAGTTAAACTAACCACACAACTGCCAACCTTGGAAAAGTCCAGGGCAACTTGAGGTCAAGGCCTACCGAGCTCTATAAACCCCGGGTGTGATCAGAGACATCGTGGCAAACGTAGATGTCTGTCTAGCAGCCACTCGAGTCTCCTTGGCGTCAGAGGTGGCAGTGGAGTTCCCTTTGTGTGGATGGTTGACAGTGACTTAGGACACTCTCCCCTTGGGGACCTGTGGGACCTGGACCTCCTCTCACCCTTGGAAGGAGAGACAAGGTCAGAGTTCTCCACAGGGCAAGATGGCTGTCCTGGAGCAGTGTTGGTAGAATGGAGAGATTCTTACACGCTGTACTTGCTGGTTTTGTGTGTCAACTTGACACAAGCTGGAGTTATCACAGAGAAAGGAGCCTCCCTTGAGGAAATGCCTCCATGAGATCCAGTTGTATGGCATTTTCTCAATTAATGATCAAGGGGGGAGGGCCCATGGTGGGTGGTGCCATCCCTGGGCTGTTAGTCTGGGTTCTATAAGAAAACAAGCTGAGCAAGCCAGGAGAAGCAAGACAGCAAGCAGCACCCCTCCATGGCCTCTGCATCAGCTCTTGCCTCCAAGTTCTTGCCCTATGTGAGTTCCAGTCCTGACTTCCTTTGGTGATAAACCGCAATGTAGAAAGTGTAAGATGAGTAAACCCTTTCTTTCCTCCCTAACTTGCTTCTTGGTCATGATGTTTTGCGCAGGAGTAGAAACCCTGATTAAGACACACACCTGTCACATGGCGATCCTCACAGCAGTAGAAGGAGCCCAGCGTACTCTGCCTGAGGTAGGTCTCAGGTAGCACTTTTCAGACTTGCCTTGTGTTAAAAAGAACTGAGCCACCCTCCCCCTTACCTGGTTTGAGGTTGAGCCTTGTAGAGCCAATACCCTAAATAGGTTCCCACCGCCCAAGGACAGGGCCTGTGGAGGTTGCTCCACCCTCAGCAAAGATTCCTGGACACCTGGCTGATGTGGGGACAAACCTAGTAGCCATCATGAAGGTCCGGACGTTGCAGGGCATGGTGTATTGCGGACAGCTACCTCCGCAGGAACCAGAATGAAAACAGCCCAGAGCGGTCTTGCTTCCCCGGGGGCGGGGGGGGGGGGGGGGGGGGAGGCAGAAACCAAGGTGGCTGGATGGCGTTGGTGGGAACTGGTGGGAACCGGTGGGAACCGGTGGGGCCAGACCAGGAAGTGAACTCTGTGAAGTTAGAGCGAGGGGAGGTGACCCGTAAGCAGCCCTTTACAGACAGTCGGGAGGGATGCATACCCAGGCATTCACTTCTGTCCTGCTCTTTCAAACCAAGACATTTCCCACTTCACAGCCCCGACGTCTCCGCAGTGGCAGGGAGGGTGGTAACGAAGCATGAAGGTTTGAGACTAGATAGAAAGAGGACTAACTGTCCATCTGTGAAGACGCTAAGCACCGGCTGTGAAGAACAAGTGGAGTCCTACAGGGCCCGGGGCGCAGACTCTCTGGTGACACTGAGGGACCAGAGCTATTTGGAGTAGGAGCCATGTGTCACCTCTGGCGAGCAGCACAGATGGTGTGTGACTCTTGCAGAGAGGAAACTGGATGCAGAGAGCAACAAACATGCAACTTCAGGAAGGCAGCGGGTCACATTAGGATAAGCCCCTGTCTGACAGAGTGTCACGATAGAGTACTGCTCACCCCTAAAGGGGATGGCATGTGTGTGCGTATGTGTGTGTGTGTGTGTGACATAGCTGTGCTAAGCCCCTGTCTGACAGAGTGTCACGGTAGAGTATTGCTCACCCCAAAGGGGATGGTGTGTGTGTGTGTGTGCGTGTGTGTGTGTGTGTGTGTGTGTGACACAGCTGTGCTAAGCCCCCGTCTGACAGAGTGTCACGGTAGAGTACTGCTCACCCCTAAAGGGGATGGCATGTGCGTGTGTGTGTGTGTGTGTGTGTGTGTGTGTCCCTGTCTGACAGAGTGTCACGGTAGAGTACTGCTCACCCCTAAAGGGGATGGCGTGCATGTGTGTGAGTGCGTGTGCTACATAGGTGTGCTTACACAGGGCTGAATGTAGAATGCAATACACAAAGAGGAATAAACCAGGTTCTCTAAGACACAGGTTGCCTGGTTCTACAGAAATTCTAGAAAAAGCTCACTTTTGAGACAGAAGCAGCTCCGCAGCCACATCTTTTAAAAAAAAAAATCTCTGTGTATGATGCATGTGTGCACGTGCGTGAGTGAACATGTTAGGGCACATGTAGGGGTTGGAGGACCACCTCATGTGTGGGTCTACCTTCCACCACATTTGAGACACACACACACACACACACACACACACACAACTTGTCACACACAAAGTGACTGTAATAATCAGTCAGATCTGTCCTGACATCTCAGCTCGGTCTCCTTGCAAGCTGGTCTTTTTAAAAGTCATACCCCTTCTAAGTGTGTCCCCCCCCCGAATCCATTCGCTAAAGTTCCAGTCCCCAGAGTGACCACGTCTGGAGTTAGGCCATTAAGAAGATTATGAGGCCAGGTGGTGGTGGAGCATGCCTTTAATCCCAGCACTTGAGAGGCAGAGGCAGGTGGATTTCTGAGTTTGAGGCCAGCCTGGTCTACAGAGTGAGTTCCAGGACAGCCAGGGCTACACAGAGAAACCCTGTCTCAAAAAACCAACAATAACAACAACAACAACAAAAAGATTTTGAGGGTGGGGCCCAATTTGATAGGGTTGGTTCTCTATGAGCAGAAGCAGAATTCTCCCTTCTTTTCCTCCTCCTGATTCTCTTTCTCTCTGTCTGTCTGTCTGTCTGTCTTTGCCTGCCTGCCTCACCTCCACACTTATACTCCACAGGGCAGAACCACAGAAACGACCTTGCTACACTCTGATCTCAGACTTCCAGACTCCCTGGTTGAGCCGCTGGCTTCTATGCTTGGTGAGCAGCACAGACTGACTGACGGAGACAAGTCAGGTCCTCCCTTCTGCCGTGCTGCTGTGAGGTGAAATACGTACGTGACTCTCTCCAGGACTAATCAATGCTTAATAAACTTTAATTAATGCAAGGTGTACGGTAGCTACTTCTAGTCCAGGTAACAGGAAACCCCAACAGGGGCTTGACAATGGTTTAAACGATGCTGAAAATTACCTCGCATCGGCTCTTCTGAGCTTGGGGATCGCTAAGACTGATTTATTCAGTAGCACAGGCCCCCTCAAGGTTCCAGGTCTTGTCTCTCATTCTTTCTTGCCTTCCTCTCTGCCTGTTCACCTCACAGCTGCAAGATGGCTGCTGTAGTTCCTGTCATCAACTGGACACAGTGGATAAAACCCCTTCCAAAGAGGGAGTGTTTCACCCCAGGGATCTCCCTAGCAGAACTCCTGCCATTGGTTAGAGCTGTGTCTTATGCTCGTGCTACAACCAATCACTGTCAGAGGAAAGGAGACTGTCTTAGCCTTTAGCCAATCACAGCTGGGGCTGGGCCTCCTGGGGCTGGACGTGCTCTCTCACTGTGCCTAGGGTGACTCTAGGAGAGATCCTCTCAGATGAGACTTCCAGTCCGTTTCCCGCCGTCACTGCCCTGACCCCTCCTCACACGCACAGCCTTCCCCAACAGGCTAGCGCAGCCAACACTCTCCTCTATCCACTCCCACTCCCTTCCTCCAACCTGGGTCTCTTCCTCTCTTGCCCCTTACATTCACCTGTACATACACGGTACAGGAAGTCAGTCCCGATGGTGCTGACCTGCTCTGACCTCCCTGTTCTCTGAACCCCAAAACACAGGCTGACCAATGAGCTCCAAATCTCTGAGAACCGCAGACCAGAGAGAAGGTTGCACAGGGAAGATCAACAAGATTGTCCTTGGCTACGGAAGGAGATTGTCCTTGGCTACAGAAGGGCTGGCATAGTAGGTACAGAAAGTACGGGCTCTGGAACCAGGCAGTCTGGGTTCAAACACTGCCTCTGACATTTGCCATGGGGTGGGGATGCGGTGGCGTGATGAGCTGCCCTGTGTGTGGGTGCTGGGAACTGAACCCGAGTCCTCTGCAAGATCTGCCTCTCACATCCCCATAGTAGGTATTTTGTATCTACTGAGCCTCTTTTTTGGTGTGAGATCCAGGCATCTGTGTGTTTGACACCACCTCCAATGAGTCATTTGTAGCTGGTCAGCGGGAGTTCAAGCGTGTTTTGTGGGAGTCACAGATCTGCCTTGTCCCAAACGAGCAGAAGCTCTACTCAGAATCAGGTCCCTTTGGAAATCATATCACCTGGTCCCTCAACTAGATCAGGCCCCAGGCTCTGCTTTCCCTCAGGGTCTCCTCTCTTATCCTCCACCAGGGAATCCTGTGACCTGAGACAGGACCCCCAAGGCCGTATCTCATCCAGTCCTAGGATTCCTTATACTTCCAGCCACTAGTAAGGCAGCTGCCAGCTGGGGCTCCTATACTACCCCTCTCCAGCACCCGCAATCCTCACACTTGTAGGTCTGTGTACCCCAAACCCTTCAGGGTCGGGATCACCAGCTACAAATCTCCCCCTTCTGTCCTGAACTCTGACTTGGAAAGTGATTCCCGCCAAACACACAATGTACTATTTCTACCAAGCGCACCACACATAGACCACAACCATCGGCAACTCTTGTATCTGTTCGTTTTAGTTTGAGACAGGGTCTCGTGGAGCTGGAGTGGCCTCTGACTCATTATGTAGCTGAGGATGGCTCTGAATTTCTGACCCTCCTGTCTCCTCTCCAGCGCTAGGATCACAAGTGTGCCCGCCATATTCTGCTTACGCAGTTCTGGGGATCGAACCGAGGGCCTCACAGTGCTCCGTGAGCATTCTACCCAAGGAGCCACAGCCATTTTATTGTATTTTGAGACAGGGTTTTACTCTGCAATCCATGCTGGCCTCAAACTTGCAGACATCCTCCTGCCTCAGCCGCCTCAGTGCCAGGATGACAGGCATATACCCATAGCCCACTTCCTCCCTGTAGTTTTGTTTCTCAGCCAGCGAGGACACTGGCTACTCAGTCCTTGGTACACAGGAAGCACCTGTGTCAGTGGACCCTGCAGCCGGTGGTCCCTGAGCACCGAGACTACTCTTCCCACCCTGGTAGACGGAGGGTCAGGCCAGTGACTCATGTCAGGCTGACACTGCCCCCCAGACAGGATGCTGAGAGTCCCGGAGGGGACCTCAGCCCAGAGCCTCCTGCAGGCCATTGTGATCCTTCATGGATCCTCCTCAGCCTCCAGGGAGGAGGGAGAGTGAATTGCTGAGCAAACAGTAGTTGTCCGCTGCCACTGCGGCTCATTAAATATTAACACTGTCCATTGCCAAGTGCAGCGTGGACGTGTGTGCAGCCTCTGGGTGAGCACCGTGCCCTTGACCGCAAGCCAGCGAGCCAATCAAGCGCTCAGCTCCCTTCCTGGCTCTCCTCTCCATCCCATCCTCTGCTCATAACTACCAGCACCATCTATGCCACAGCCAGCCCAGAGCCTGGGTTTCTACAGGAAACAGCAGCACTAGTGAGCACTAGCCTGAAATGAGATGGGGTCCCAGGGCCTGTTCTGGAGCTCCCATCTGTAAACGGACAGACCTACACCACGATATAAACGAGGGTTTGCTGTGATGTCCTGAAAGGGGTCTGGCACCTCACATGTAACCCCTGGCAGGTGGTCACTCAGTCCTTATACCTTTGCGGGGGATTAGGGACAGGGAACAGACAGAGGACTGTCGGAGCTTAAGCCTCTGGTTCTCCTAGAGTCATCAGGTATGGACACTTCGATGCTGCCGTTAGTCTATTTATGCAACACTGCCCACAGGCTTCCAGACGAGTGCATGAGCGGCTGGGTACTGGCTTAAGAGCAGCCATCGATCACATCGAGAGCCTTCCTGGGCAGTTTGCAGGAATGAGAGGTGAGTTAATGACAGTGTTTAAGGGTTATTATATGTGAGTTAACAGCCTCGTGGATTCCTCTGGCCATGGAGGGATATGAAGGGCGATTGTTAGCAGTGGCTGAGACCCTCCCCAGAGGTTAACCATTTGCTTTGTTTTTACAGTCCCGGATACCCACATGCATGTCAAGGCGGCAGGAGGAACCTGTCTCAGTCTGAAAGCATTCGGACCGTGATACTAAGCCAGCCGTCTCCTCCCACCAAACCACAAAGGCCCATAAAGGCCAATACTAAAAATAGCCCTGCAGGAGGAGGCTGGGCAACGGGCTTCGTCAATAACATGCTTGTCAGGCAAGCACGAAGATCTTAGGGGAAAAAGTGGGTGTGGCTGCAATATTCTTGACCATAGGTCTAGGGATACGGGGGTCCCTGGAGCTCAATGGCTGCTAAGCTGAGCGTAACCAAATCAATGAATTCTAGGTTCAATGTCAGACCTGGTCTCAAAACATAAGTTGGAAAGTGATAGAGAAGACTTCCAGCATCAACTTTAGGAGCAGACATGCACACTCACACACATGTGCACTCATAATAACACACGTTCATGCACATCTTCCTAGGGATTTGTGTCCTAGTGGAGATGGGAAAAATACAAGGGGCCCATGGAAGAAATGGCCCAGGGATCTATGAAAATCAGCTGTACATTTTGCGGTTTCCCTTGGAGCATGTGAACCCCCATCATGGCTTCACTTGCGGTGGTGGACAGTGTAAGCTCTGCTGGGTCAGTAGGGAAGGCAGAGATACGGTGACCTGTGCCCTGCAGACCATGAGGCTGGTCCTTTTCCTGAGGGGGCCAGCAGGTAGTCCTTTCCCTGAGGGGGCCAGCAGGTGGTCCTTTCCCTGAAGTCCAGGTTTGCTTTAGGGGCACACTGTGCCTGACAGGCTGGTGGGCAGGCGGAAACCATCTTCTCTACTCAGCCACTGATCCCAAGACAGTTCCAGCAGGCACAGACCTGCGAAGTTCTCTCTGGCTTTTGCCTGAACTCTTTCCAGCCTCCTGTCTATCCCCGACTCTGGACAGCCAGACCAGTGATGTGGGTGTCACCCAGTATGTGGGTGTCAGCAAGACTCAGAGGGTACAATACAAAGCCACCAAGCTCCTTTCTCTCCTGTCATCTCCTGGAGCTACCCTGGATCTGTCCCTACCACATCACAGTGACTCTGGGCTTCCTCCACTCCTCGGCTTGAGGCCACCTGTGCCAAATCGCACTGTCTCCCTGCCAGCGTGGTGTCCTCCAGGGAGCCCTTGATAGGCCATTAGTCCCCAGTGAGTACACACGAGGACTTCAGGCTACATTTGCTTATTCATTCTTTCTACAGGCAACTAGAACATCATGGCCCAACTCCCTCCATACCCTGGGTGCTTGATAAACGCCAGCTTCAATTCATCAGGACAGTCCCAATAGCCACTGCCCGCAAGCCCCGCCCACGCACCAGGCTGGGAGCCACACACTGGGTAGACATCACCTCACTGTGTCCTCCAGCCCCGCCGCTGGCTATCTTTAGCTCATTTATAGAGACTCTGAGACGCTGATGGGGCAAAGCGATGCCCAAGGTCGCCGGACTGCCTGTCGCTGGCGCCTTCAGGTCAAAGGAACTTCAGAGCTCTCGGCTGCATCCTTTCCCATGAGCTCCATGGTCTCGGAAGACAGACTGGGGGTGTGGGGAGGGAGAAGCATCATTTTCTATAGTAGATTTGACGCAGGCATTCCAGTTCAGGGATCTCAGAAAGCTGTTCTGTGCAACGAATACGAGAAATACACAGGCACAAAGGAGAAAACAAACATGGGGCTCTGGCGTGGGCTGAACTTGGTGACCCTGAAGCCTTATATTGAAGTCCTGATACCTGCCAGGACCCCAGAAGGTGACTGCACTGGGAGACAAGCACTTAATGAGGAAGTAATGGAAATGAAGCCAGTAACATTGGCTCAAATCCGATGGACGGTTGCTCCTACCATGTGGAGAAAATGTGAACACACAAAACAGAAAACACTGGCAGACATAGTACAAAAGTAGTCATCTACCACGAAAGTGGCCATCTACCACAAAAGTGGCTGTCTACCAGCAACAGAGGGGGGAAAAAAACCAATCCTGCCCACGCCTTGTTCCTGAACTTCCAACCTCCAGATCTGGGAAAGAAATTCATTTCTGACTTTTTTTTTTTTTTTTTAAAGTTGCTTGGCTTGTGGTGTTTTGTTATGGCAGTCCTGGAAACTATTACAGATTTGTATTACCATAAATATTCTGAATATATAAAAAGTTCCTGGAAACAAATAAGAAAAAGGTGCTAACCATGGAACACAGTCAAAGAATAGGAAATAAATTCCCCACAGAGAAACACAAATGTCACATTTGCATTGGAAAAGTTGCTCATTCTCACACTGGATAAATACCAACCCACTGGTGTGACATAATGGGAGAAACTAAGGAGTGAGAGGAAGAGATTGGGGTTCTAATGTTCCCGTCCATTTTTCACAAAGCCCTATCCCTTAAAGGCCCCATCACCTCCCCACAGTGCCCTAGCCGGAGACCAAGCCTTGGAGGTTTTGGGGACCACTCATCCAGACCAGAGCAGTCTCTTTGGGACTGGGGTTCAAGCCTGAGACTTGTTAGTACTAAAATTTTAGGCGGGTTCCTTGCTTCATCTGTGCCTCAGTTTCCACATCTGTAGACAGCACAGTAACTGTTTGTGAGCCACAGTGTGTCAATGCTACCACTCTTTGACCATAGGCAGCCTTGTGTTGCCAATGTTCTGGTTACCTTCTATGGTTGTGATACAACACTCTGATCAAAGGCCACTTGGGGAGGATAGGGTTTATCTGGCTTACCCTTCCAGGTCACAGGCCACCATTGAGGGAGTCAGGCCAGGAAGCCGAAGGTAAGGCCTGCTTGCTGTGCCAGAAGGCATTCAGGAGAGAACACACGGCCTGGGAAGTACAGCAGGGACCCTGGAGAACTCTGCTTGCTGGTTCCATCAGGCTCATGCATGGCTAGCTTTCATATAGAGCCCAGGACAGCCTGCCTAGGGAATGGTGCCACCCATGGTGGGCTGGGCCCAATCTTGAACCGATTAACAGTCTAGACACTACCTGCCTGTCCTCCAGGCATGTCCATAGGCCATGGTGAGTCTGGGTGATTCCTCACTTGAGACTCTCCTCTCAGATGACTTTAGGCTGTGCCAAGTTGAGGAGGAAAGCAGGCCGACTTTACTTTCCTAGGTCTCTGCTTATTTCAAGTCAAGTGACTCTGCAAATGAGCAGAGTTTGGACCGGATATGAGTGACAGCTAGCTCGGTGTGATGCTCTTCATACTCGCCAGTCCCCAGATCCTGAGAGCCGAGCTCGCTATGGAGACCATGAGTGCTTTTCCTGGGTGAGGGCCTCTCTTTCATGGCCCTGGCAGCAAGGTGGTGCAGGGAGAACTTGCCTATACCCTCAAAGCTGGCGACACAGAGAGTGCTGTGGGGAAATGGGGAGAGAGCAGCACTCGGACTCAGAAACTTTCCATTCACTGAGGAACCCGGGCAACTGCCTGAAACACACCTACACAGAGGTCCTGGGTCCGGAGGACCTACCCCGATGGAACCCAGAACACTCCACCCACCCAGAGCCGCCCAGAGAAGGTTTATGGGCAGACTCACGCACCCCCACACACACAGCACACCCCGCTCCCCACAGGCCTTCCACCCCATTTACCCCTCCCGGGTCACTGCCCATTGCTCTAGCTAAGGCCCCAACACTAGCACCAAAATCAGCACTACTTCTTGAGCTCCTACTGTGAGCATTGGTACTTGGCTGGGCTCTGCTTTTACAGTGACCTTGTCAGGTGGGTACGGTGGTTTCCCTCTTGTGCGGCACAGGAAGCGGCTCAGACAAGCATGGACGACTTGTCCAGGGCCAGCAGTTAGGAACTAGCAGAGCAGAACACACACACTCTCCCCCACATTACAGTTTCAGCCCAGGCCCACTGAGAACCACAGCAGACTAATGGGACCTACTGAGCCTCACCACTCAAGAACCCTGCACGGCCATCTTTGACTTAGCCTGCATTTGGCTCCAAGCCTCCTCCTACTCCAGCAGAGTCTTTGGCTTTGGGGAAGTCCCAGCTGATCAGTCTATAGCACCTGCTGTATACAGTGCTCACTCTATAGCACTTGCTGCATGCACTGGTCACTCTATAGCACCTGCTGTATACAGCGGTCACTCTGTAGCTCTTACTGCATACAGTGATCACTCTATAGCACCTGCTGTATACAGTGCTCACTCTATAGCACTTGCTACATACACTGGTTACTCTGTAGCACCTGCTGTATACAGTGGTCGCTCTGTAGCTCTTACTGCATACAGTGATCACTCTATAGCACCCGCTGTATACAGTGATCATTCTATAGCACTTGCTGCATACACTGGTCACTCTGTAGCACCTGCTGTATACAGTGGTTCTTCTGTGGCTGCTGGCTTTTCCTCCTGAGGCCAGCAGGCACTGTGAATCCTTGGAGATTCTTGATGGAGAAGTGAAGCCACAAAGAATGGAAGGCAAATGTGGCGGGGGTGGGGTGGGTGGCATTTCTCCCCTTCCCTGACTTCCTAAAGTGGAGCCATTCACATATCTCCAGTTCAGGCCCAGGAGACCAAACCCCTGTAGGACCAGAGGCCCTAGGGTTGTTCCCAGCAACACACAATCCTTTCCTAGGAAACACCCGCCACAGTCATTTTCTGCCCTCCCAGGGAACCAGTCCCCTCCAGGGAAGCCAGTCTGCCCTTGAGTCTAACAACAATATCCTCTCGTAAGCATTGGAGAGTGGCCCCTCCTCTGCACTGAGCTCAGTCCTGGGTTTGTGGCTCAGATCTTCAAAGTCCTCCCCAAGGCTCCTGTTCTGAGCACTTGGTCCCCAGGTGGTGGGACTATTGAGGAGGCTGCGAAACATTTAAGAGGGCCTGTGCTGGAGGAAATGGGCACGGGGGACTTTGAAAGCGATGCCAGGCCCAGGAGTCTCCTCGGCTCTTTGCTTTCTGGCTGTCTACGATGGGAACAACCTCCCCCAGACGGTTCCTCTGACATAGCCTGAGCTGCCTTGTCAGACCTTCCAACCACGATGGACTGAGACCTTCTGAAGCCAACCAGGGACAGAAGGGATGGACAGGGCCTCTTCCACATTCTGTGTTACACGGAGACTCCTGCCCTCCATATTGTAGAATGGGATCCCTGCACCTGCGTTATCACTAACTTAGCATGCACACACACTGTTGATGATGGGGTTAACCTCTTCCAGCCCAGACACCACCAGAAGGGACAAGGCCGATACTGGCAGACACTGCCTCGGTGAGCCTCAGTAAATGCCTGAACCTAGATGAGTGGGGAAGACAAGGAGAAACCAGACACCGTGGCCTCAGCACAGCGGCAGAACACCTGAGCAGGGGCTGAGCCTGAGCGGAGAGTGATCGACAGCCTTTGTTCCCACCTCCGCTCTCCCTATGCTGTCTGGCAGCTGAGATGAGATGGGATGGAGATTTTTAGGATGCTAATCCCCTGTCTTCTCAGATCCCTGTCTTCTCTGAATGAAGCATGGCTTAAAGAGTCAGCTCTGTCTCAGCTCATTGGACTGTGACAGATGTCACTGGCCAAGTTCTGGTTTCAAAGCCAGGAACCTAAACAGATCGAACCCTCTCTGTGGTCCCCTTCAGATCTCATCCCAGGATGATGGGACAGGTCCAATGTCACCTGGACCCTTTGTCGCTGACTCTCCCAGAAGCTCTCTGAGGGAAGCTTCTGCCCATTTTACAGATATGCCCATTGAAGCTCAGAAGGCCACAGCACTAGGAAAGGCTCTATTCTAGAGGCTGCTGGGGACTTTTGACCCTTACTACACTCTGTAAGAGCATCTGGGATACTTCTGGTACAAAGTGCGTCTTTCCTCTTCTTCTGAGTTCCCCTTCCCAGAAGACCATAAACACTCCTGAGTGTTCCCCAGAGAGACCTGGACCCATCCAGGTTTGGATGTTTAGGGCTAGGGAGATGGCTCAGTGGGTAAGAACGCTTGTTGCACAAGCTTGTGTTCAAATCCCCACACCCATGTAAAGATGAGCGTGGTCACACGAGTCTGGACCCTCAGGGCTGTAGAAAAGAGGCTTGTGGATCCTGGGAGCTCACCAGTCAGCTGCCCAGCCCGGTGCTTCAGCTTCAGTGAGAGACAGAGGAAGAATATCCAACATCTTCACAGATGGTGTGTGTGTGTGGGGGGGAGGCAGACAGAGGTACAGAAAGGCAGAAGGACACAGAGAGAAACAGAGACAGACAGACAGAGACAGAAAGGCAGACAGACAGAGGGTCACAGAGAAACAGAGACAGACAGAGACAGAAAGGCAGGCAGGCAGAGGGTCACAGAGAGCAACAGAAACAGACAGACAGACAGAGGGACACGGAGAGAAACAGAGACAGAGACAGACAGAGGGACACAGAGAGAAACAGAGACAGACAGAGGGACAGACAGATGGACACAGAGAGAAACAGAGACAGAGGGACAGACAGATGGACACAGAGAGAAACAGAGACAGACAGACAGAGACAGAAAGACAGACAGACAGAGGGTCACAGAGAAACAGAGACAGACAGAGACAGAAAGGCAGACAGACAGAGGGTCACAGAAACAGAAACAGACAGACAGACAGACAGACAGACAGAGGAACAGACAGGAGGGTCACAGAGAGAAACAGAGATAGACAGAGACAGAAAGGCAGACAGACAGAGGGTCACAGAGAGCAACAGAAACAGACAGACAGACAGAGACAGACAGACAGAGGTACACAGGGAGAAACAGACAGACAGAGACAGAAAGACAGACAGACAGAGGGTCTCAGAGAGCAACAGAAACAGACAGACAGTGGGACACAGAGAAAACAGAGACAGACAGACAGACAGAGGAACAGACAAAGGGACACAGAGAGAAACAGAGACAGATAGACAGAGGGACACAGAGAGAAACAGACAGACAGAGAGAGACAGAGAGCGACAGGAAGAGAGAGAGACACATACCAACAGAGAGAAACAGGGAGGTAGAGGATTTACATGTCCAGAGGGAAGAGGCGGCCGCCTTACACCAATCCATCAACCCTCTGCTTAGAGTCCTCTGGCCTACCTGCCCAGGAACGCAGACCACAGCCCGGCTGAGAGCATGCTCAGGAAGAAGATCCAGCTCGAACCAGGCCCATCCGCTTTCCTTAGCTAAATGGGCAAAGTGAATACTGAGTTTCCAGAGCTGTCCAGGGTCCAGGACACAGGGCAGCAAAACAGAAGAGCCCCTGAGGACCTCTGAATTGGATGGACTGGGTGACAGGCAAGGGCAGCAGGGGCTGGACAGGGGCCATTCAACCCAGGACAAAGCCCCCAACCAGGAGCCTGGGGAGAGCCTGGAAGGGTGGGTCCCCTGCTCCCCTCCAGACTGCCCCACCTCCCTCATACGTACTCCAACTTCAGGACCCACTTCTCTACCAAACCTCCATTGACCACACAGCCCTTCTTATTTTCCCTTAAAGAGCAGGATGCTCAGAGAGGGACAGAGCTTAAGCAAAGTCACACAGAGTCCTAAATGTCAGGGCAGAGGGCTGCTGGCCTAACCTCCTCAACAAGGATAGCTGGGCGGGTGTTTGAGATACCAGTATCCATAGCCAGACGGGACGGCGGGGCCTAGACAGGTGGGCAGCAATGGCTTAGACATGCTGTCAAGAGGATATTAACAGGCCATCCATCCAATTAGAAGCCAGTAATTAAAATTCCTCTTCCCTCCTAGCACACAGTATTAAACCAAACACTTCATTATTCGCCTCTTACCTTTCTGATTAGCATAAATGGGGGAAAACTCAAGAGCAGGCAACATTAATTAACACCCAGGGTGCCTGGGGCTTGTGGTCTGTTGGTAATTTCTGCCCTAGCCCAGGCCTGGTGCTATACAGGGCACAGCTAGGCAGGGGCCATAGAAAGAGGTCCTGAGGTTGGGTGTATGGATATTCCAGGGACTTCCGGTCTAAGGGAGGACGCATGGAGCCTGCATTGAGTGTGGGTAAGTCCTTAGTCTGATGGGGGAGGCCCCGGTCCTGCCTCTGCAGGCTTCCAGGCTGATGGGAAGTGCTAGCTTCTGTCCCCACATAGTCCATAGTGTCTGACGGAGGCGATACTAAGGTAATCCCGTGTCCAGTGGGAGAGCGTGCTTGCCTGTGAGGACCTGTCGGCCAGAGGCAATTTGATGAAGCAGAAAAACCACAGATCTGGAGCCGAAGGATCCAAATCTGTGACCCCAGGAAAGTTACTTAGCCTTTCTTAATTGCTGCTTCCTCGGCTGCAAAATAGCCACTTAGTGCCCATTAGCCCCGCAGCCAGTAGGAGGGGGTCAGACTTGCCTAATTCCCAACTGCTGGCCTGACCCCAAGGCAGAAGCAGCAGCAGGCTCAGGGATGGATGATCTGGGACGACAGAGAGGATCCAAGCCCCTGCCTAGGGCGACTGCGGATGGTGTTTGCTGCAGAGACCCACAGAGCCACAGACAGCATGTGGACCAGGAGACCACAGGGTGAGGTTCCTCACTGCAAGGGCAAGGAGCAAGTGAACCACTGGAACCTCCGTCCCTGTGCCAAGGGACAGAGGGAGAGGCAGTGTTAGCCACTCTGCCCTTAGTCCCCAAGATCCAGGAGAACCAGAGAGAAATGGGCTGGCGCTGTGGAAGAGGAAAACAACAGAGCAGCTGGCAGAGCCAGGTGCGGCACAGCACAAACTGAGCCTAAGGTCCCATCCCCTCCAGCACCAGGAGTAAAGAAAGCTGTGTGTGTGTGGGAGGGTCTCACTGGAGCTGCTGAATAGGAACCAGGCCTCAGTTTACTCCTGTCACCTCCCTGTCACACCAGGAAGCTGTTCTGGGCTACACAGACTTATAGGGCACAGAGGTTGCATGCCTGGAAGTTAGTGGAACCTGGGGTGTCTTGGGGCTGCCCCTGGTCAGGATGCAGCAGCCTTCTGTACCTACAGCATGAGGCTCTGCAGAGGCTCACAGGGGAGGCCTCCGCTGGGGTTCGGGCCTGGGAAGAGAGGCCTCAGCCTCATATTTTTGAAGAGAGAGCTCAGGGGTAGAACCCAGCTGGCTCAGATAGGAATCTCAGCTCTGCCACCCGCTTGCTGTGCATCCCTGAACTGATTGCTTAGTCTCTCTGAACTTGTGTCCTGGTCTGTGAAGAGGCCAAGGGAGAGGTAACATGAGCAAGAAGATGGATGTGTGTACTCTCCCGGGCCTTAACTTCCTTTCTCAACCTGGATTTTCTTCATTGAGATTACACCTTAGACAATGATAGAGCCAGCCAGAGTCCTGGGCATGAGCGTACCCAGTCAGACTGGTGCTCTCATGGTGAAAAGGGTCCAAGTGGGCTAGCCTCTGCCCTGGGGTCGTGGAGGGGCCTGGAGCAGTGGGCTGCTTTAGTAGATCAATTGCTGCTGGGTAACTATTTACCCAGACTGCCATTGGCGGACATGAAATTATGTGTATGAGCGCTAATATCTCACCTTTCACCAGCCCCGTGTCTCTCATCAAAACACAGTCCGCCATTAATCAATTAGCCTTCTGGCCTTACACCCACTCCCAGTTAGCTCCCTCCTCCCTCGGCCATGAGCGAGGCACACCAAGGTCACGTCTCAGCTCAGGCATCCAGAAAATTCAACCCGCTCTGCTTCCAGGCGTCCCCTTCATCCACAGCCACAGCACAGTCTACCCTCAGCCCCCAGCTCAGGCTGGTCATCCTTGAGCCCACAAAACCACCCTGTCCCTGTAGCCCGTTGGGTGGAGGCCCTTCTGCAGGAACTCGGCTTTCTGAAGGCCACACAGTACAAGGAGGGTAGAGCCAGGACCTAGAGCCATTGCTTCTTAGCTGCTCCCACAGGGTGAGGTTCTGAAGCCCATCCTGAGCTGGCTGTTAGTGTAACTGCCATTCAGGCCATGGCGGGGGTAGGGTGGGGGTTATAGCTGTGAAGGAGGGGGCCCCTGAGGTGGGAGACACAGGAGCTTCATATGTGCTCATAAACAGTGTAGCGACTCACAGACACAAGGCTATCCCCTCCCCTCTCCCCTCCCTCCTTCTTTCCCCCTAAGGAGCAGCCATGGGGACCTTGACCTAGGCAAACACCCACCCAGATCCATGCTGGAGACAAGGCTGTACTGGAGAATACGTGCCCCATCTGAAGGCAGACATAAAGACAACAGGCTACTGTGGTCACAGAAGAGTGAAATCAGACCACTGTCACACCTGTGGGTGACAGTTCCTGGGGACAAGGGCTCAGAACTGAGGCCTGAGAGAAAGTGGAGCCCTTGGGCTTGTCACCCCTTCAACCTGAGTCACTTGGGTCCACCCCTGCTTTGAGTCTCAATGTAAGGTTAACTCAGATGGGGAGTAAGATAGAAGGCCAGGAGAGCCGGAGTGCAGTGATGGATTCACGCACTCTGGATGGAGGTGGAGATGGGAACAGGAGTAGTGTGCACCCATGTAGCTGCACCTGCATCAGACACACGGCAAGGCTGGTTGACAGACAGGGATGAACACATCAGTGACTCTGGAGAGTTGGAATGCTGCAAATCCTAAGCAAGGTACCCTGGGCTATCTATCTTCAGCCCTCTGAATAGCCTTCAGTTAGTTGGCCACCTGTTTTTAACCTGGCAAGCTTTGGGCTATAAAGCAAAGTCCTTCCGGAATGTACAAACTGGCCCCCAGCTTCCACCGGAGGCTAAGAATGTCTTCAGGGCCTCTGGCAGGGGTTTCCCAGTTGTAGCCTCTCTATCCGGTGTTTGTAACAATGTATCTGAACAATTCCTTGACTCCTGCTTTTTGCTGCCGCTGCTGTTCTCTCAACTACAAAATCTCCGTTGAGCACTGTATTGGGGGTGACCTTGATCTGTGCTCCCCAGCTGCGATCACTCATACTTGGCTGCAGAGTAAATCATCTCTCCTCCCCTTTGAGG
>NW_022196900.1:96762989-96794588 GCF_008632895.1 Mastomys coucha
CCCCACCCCCACCTCCCCGCTAAGCCACCAGTCCCAGCTGTCCACGTATACAGATCTCATGGCCTCTCTGACCCATGTGACCTCATCTATGAAGTGGGGTGGGAACCCAGTCAGAGGGTGGGAGGAGAGGAGGAACGACCAGGCCCACCAGGCTCAGGGTGCTATTTAATTAGCAGCCTCTGTGCTGGCTGCAGCTCCCTGGGGGAAGCCAGGTGCTAGGGCCCAGCTGAGCCCAGAGGACAGGCCTGGGCACAGCACCCAGTTGAGGCTGGGTGTGGACTGGGCATGGGCCAGATGCATGGCTGGATGGGTCCTTCTGTACCCAGTGAGGACAGGGGTGTCAGTGCTGGCTTCTGATAGCTCTAGGAGGAAAAGGCCACACAAACTCTTCTTGGGGTGGCAAAGAGGCACACTTTCCAGTACCATCCCCCACCTCCCAGATGTGCCATCTGCTCTAAGCTAGTATGATCTTGGGACTCCACTTCCTTCAGTGCCCTGTGGTACTGCTGCTGGCAGTTAGGGCAGGTCCCATGTGCCCCCGGAGCTGTCACCATGGCTGGGGCTCACAACGTCATTGCTGTAGGCAGGTCCTACACTAGGCCTACTCTACTGGTCCTTACCTTTCCCCCAAAGACAGCTTTGATAGTCTCCCTGTGGGGAAACTGAGGCTTGGACAGACTAAAGCTGCCTCCAGTCCCATTCTTAGCTCCTAAGAGGCCGAGCGGAGACACAGTAGGTCCCCAGGTCAGGGAACAGTGTCTGATTCTCACTCTGTCACAACAGTAGCCTCATATCTCAGGTGAAGACACTGAGGCTCTGAGAACCCCGGGGGTCGAGTGAGCACCGCTGGCCAGAGGATTTTCCCAACACTTATCCAGAAGGCCCAGGTCACAACACCTCCATCGGAACAGTACGTGTGTGTCCGTGATTCAGGAGCCTGGAAAGGGCTCATTTCTCATCACTGTGTAAAGACTCCTGACACAAGGAGGAAGGGTTTATGGAGTTCACATCCGTGGTGGGGTCGGCACGACAGCAGGAGCGTGCACTCCTATACTCCAGTCAGGAAGCAGAGAGAGATGGATGCTGGTCCTCACCTCACTTTCTCCATCTTAGTCAGCCCTGGAGCCCAGGGGATGGTGCCACCCACATCCAGGGTTAGCTTCCCTACTCAGATAACTCAAACTAGAAACTTCTTCACAGACATGGCCAGGGCCTTGTTTCCTGGGTGATGCTAGACCCTGTCCAGGTGACAACTAGGATTAGCCATCGTGTGGATGGATGGATAGATGGATGGACGGAAGGACGGACGGACAATTATTTTTTGCAGTGTGAGTGCATACTAAGCCACACCATCGGGCCACATACAATGCAGAAAATAGGTTCCTGGTGTGAATCTGGGCTGGCACTTGGGACCATTTCAGATCTGGGGCTTTTGGATTCCAGATGTTCAGAGCCCACATTCTTCTCAGGGGTTCACTGGGGTTCTCAGAAGCCTCAGGCCCTACAATAGACCTTAACACTGCTGTTCTATGGAAAAGTGACAATGGGGACACTGGGCCGAGGTCACGGAGCTGAGGCGGGATGAGTAAGTAAAACCCAGGAGTGTTGAGCCCAGGGTTTACCGCGCTAGGAGTCCCCTCAGCCACGTGTGGGGCTGGCTGCTGTGTGCCAGCACTGGGAACACTGGTGCACTGGCCAGGCACCCAGCCAGCTTCATGAGACACAGCACACCAATTCGAAGCGGTGACAGTCCCGTGTCTGAGGTCGGTATTGACAGCACTGATTAGTAATTAGTAATTTAGCCATGCAGCCAAACATCTGCACTTCTTAATGACTCTTCTGCCCAGTCTCCTTCCTTCCCACACAGAGCACCACCCCCATGGTCTCCAGGATCTTCCAGCCCTGGCCTTCCAGCCAACCCAGCCACCCTGGACTCCTGTCTCTCTATGTATTATTACCCCGTGTGGCCCCCTTGGCCCTGCAGGCTGCTGGTCTGTGTCCTAGCACTGACTGGCAGAGCTCAGGGGCACACATCTGACACATTTAACTCCTGTTGTGCCAGTGAGGTGCTCTGCAAACCAATACAGAGGTGGAACCCTGACCCTGTACTCAGCCTGTTGGGGACCTGGGGATACAGCCACATGCCTTCCAGCAGTCTGCCTCACAGGGCCTCAGGCATGGCCTGCTCAAGTTCATGTCGTGGGCTTTGGGTCTGAGTTTGTAGCAAATACTGGTCCTTTTGTGTGGGGCGGCCACTCCACACTGCATATACAAAAATAGCTTCTGTCACTGGCAACAGCAAAATGTTCCCTAAGTGGCCCAGACTCACCTCTTCTACTCATTTTTCCTTCCCTGGATGTGGCCTGTGAGGGCCCCTCTTGGTCTTGCTCATTTGGGTCCACGTCCCTTTATCCTGTAAGCACATCTTGCCCTGGGCACCAGAGACAATGCAGAGAATAAAGCAAACCAACTCAGAGCCTGCGTGCCGAGCAGAACTACCTGGGTTCAAATCCTGACTCTACCACGAACCAGCTGTGTCACCTCAGGTAAGTCACCTAACATCTCTGATGGCACAGCTCCTCACAAGAGGTGTGGGGGAAACAGCCAGGAGGCCTTGGGGGAGCCAAAGCCTTAAGTGTGTGGGTGAGACAGGGGAAGAGGTAAGGTCACAGAGACAGCAGCCAGCACATGCTGGATGAGTGTGGGATTAGGAGTCAAGTACAACAGCCTTGGAAGGTTTCAGCCTGGAAGAGATTGGAGCTGATTTACATTTTAATAATGTGTCTCTGGGCACCGCAAGGAACTGAGACAGAGGGTGAGCGGCAGCCAGGGCCAGCTGGGAGGAAGCAGATGGTGACCTGGGTTGGGGGGGCGGTCGAGGCAACAGAGAGAAGCAGCCAGATTTGGATACGGGGTGGGGGGGTGACTGAGAAGAGGAGGTGCCTGTGGATCCTGACATTGGCTTTCCTGTGTGACCTCACCTCTCTGAGCAGTCCCACCTGGGAGAAACCATGTGACCCTCATAGGATCTGCTGTAAGCTAGTTGAGGTTGGGAAGGGTGCTAAGGGATTGGGGGAGGGATGGAGGATGGATCTCTATAGACTCTTGAGACCTCTCTGTGGCTTGGCTGTGGCACAGGCTGGCTAGGAGACCCCACCCTGCTCCTCTCACTCCCTCTGGATGAGAAGAGCCCCCTCTCCATCAAAGGCCAAGGGTGTGGGGTGGGAGCAGCTGGCCTCCCCCCCCCCACAGCCCACCCTGCCAGCTCCCTGGAGGAGATGGGAGGGAGGGAGATACAGGCTTAGTTGATTCCCCCAAGGACGCACCAGAACAGACACACAGTGATCAGACATGGTACAGTCCTCTGGCAACACAGTGTTTCTCCTCAGGGCTCTGAGGAAGATTCAGCAACCAGTGCAGTCCATACAAGTTTGCAAGAAAGTGGGCAAGGGACAGGGCCAGAGCCACTGACAGGTCTCACCTCCAGCTCTGCCTGACTCTTCACAATGCCATAACTATCCCTTCTATTTGTCCTGACAGCATCAGAGAGGGTAGGTTGCATAGATGGGCAGATTCAACTCTGGTCCACCCCAACCTGAAAGAGCAGGCTGAGTTTCTGTCCTTCCAGCTGAGAAGTCTCGTAGGAGGAAGAGCACAGACCTTGGAAATGCTGAAGCTGCACCAAGCATCCATTCCACATCTGGGCTTTGTCTCCTCCCAGAGCCCTTTGGGGGGCCAAGGACATGCTGAGGACACACATGCCCCTCTGGTCTGGGCTCGCATACAAGCTCACTGTGAACTCGAACTACTGACTGCCCCCAAAGCTGACATGAGGGATAGGACTGTCCTGGTCCCTACTCGTCTTTCGATGGGACTTCAAAATATCTACATAAATTATGACAGTATTTACTGCCTGTGTGTTGTTGGGCAGACACAAATGTCCCTAGCAGAGAGAAGGTCACCCCCAGGACGTCTGCTGCCATCATTCCTCGTGTCTCAGGGCCCAGTGCCAACTGGGGCAGCAGAGCCCACACTGCCAGGCAGGAGCTGGGAGGGATGGGATGCTGGGCACAGGGAGGAGGCGGGTTTACGGCTGAGTTTCCATACTGGCTTCACCATTAACTTTGAATGCCTTTGTGTGTAGTCCCCCAGGTGGTTCAGGAGGATGCCTCCAGGAAATTGGTGGTGGAAACAGGGTAATGGGTGGCTTTTAGACACCTGTGTAAGAACCAGGAAACAAAGGCCAGGACAGCCTCGACAGCGGATGCAGATGACAGCTTCTAAGGTGGAAATCTCCCCGTTCCCTCTGTTTTCCTTCCAGCTGACAACATCCCCCTGCACGGGATGGAGGAGCGGGATAATGACACCTGGTGACGGCGCTATTTTCTGTTGTGTGCCTCAAACATGCTGTGATTACCACCGGCAGCTTTCAGGCGTTTGCTGTCGCAATCAAAAACCCAGAGAGTTCTTTTGTAAAGTGGGCTCCTCTGAGGCTGTGGGAAGCCCTGGCTTTTCAGACACTTCCTCTCCCAGGACAGTGGTGGCTGCCGCCAGACTCCAGGGCAGCCCTCATCTCCATCTGGACACCAGACCACAGATGGCGAAACTGAGGCACAGAGGAACTGAACATCTCTCTTGGGTTCCTCAGAGAAGGGGACTTCATGGAGCCAGTGCTCTGGCTGGCACAGGTCACGCTTCTATACTGGGTCACCTGAGCACTGCTGAATGCCTGCCTACAGACTAACCAGAGGCATTGATCTTATCTGCTAGGGCAGGGCCCTGAGAACTTCCCACCAGCAGCCAGTGGAATGGATGCTGGAGACCCAGACTGGAAACCCATGCCAAGCTAGCAGTTTGATTCCCAGGTTCTAGACCTGACTCTGCAGCCTGATGCTGTGCAACCAAATGGACAGTAGGCCAATCTCTCCAAACCTGTGTTCTCATTTGCAAAGCAGACAGCACGGTCCAGCCAGGCTGCTGTGAAAACGGAAAAGACCTCAATGTGTGGGGCTCAGCACAGACTACATGGGGTCTCCTGGCCCAAGAAACAGTGTGTGTGTGTGTGAGAGAGAGAGGGGGGGGGAGGGAGAAGGAGAGGGAGGGAGGGAGGGAGGGAAGGAGGAGGAGAGAGAGAGAAAAAGGGAGGGGGAAAGAGAGAAAGAGGGAGGGAGGAGGGAGAGAGAGAGAGGGAGAGAGAGAGATCTTGACTGTGGACTGGACAGTTCTAGATGGAAACTGAAGACAGAGTGGAAGGAGCTAGCAAGATTTTCTATTATTGCTATCATGTCTCCATTTTTACTGATAAGGAAATGGAGACCCAGAGAGGTGAAGCTGTTTGCCTCATTCCTCCAGCAGGAGCAGAACAAGGAACAAAGAAGGCCTCTGAGGTCCCTTTCAGCTACCTACTGGCTCTCTGGGCACCAGCCTTCCCACCTCCTCTCTCTCCCCTCCCCTGTCTTCATTTCCTGCACCCCAGGCCTAGACTCCAAGCTCTACTCCCCGACCCCTGCCTTCATCCCACTCACTCACAGCCAGTGGAGAACCAGATAGCCAACCTTGCTCACCCAAAGATGGGAAGTGCCTTCTTGTGTCTGATCCCAGTTTTTCTTGCTATAAAGCCAGCTTGTCCTTATTAGCAGATGGAGCCTCAATCACCCCCTTCCCCACCCTTTGCCATGGATGTTTCCCTTCACAGATGTTTATCCAGCTGGTCTGTGGGCAGCCAGGCCCCATGCTGTTGGCATCCCTGACTGGTCTTGATTCCAGAAGCATTATGGGACTCAGACTCTCAGCTCTGGGGTGGGTCCTTAGACAGAACTCATCTTACAATGGAATCGAGGCACAGGAAGAGCCACAGTGTCGGGACACAGGCAGAAGCAGGCACAGTTAACTTAGCCAGCCCATCTCACCGGTAAGGACACAGGCCCAGAGCAGCTGGTCAGTTTGTCCTGAGTCACATCCTGGCACACAACAGGACCAGACTTTAACCCAGGGATGGGCTCAATCCCCAGTTGCACCCCAAGTCATCTGTTGGGGTGCCAGCATCGGGCTCCAGATTTCCAGCTTCTAGAACTAAAAGTCAAATGAACTTCCATGTTATTAATGACACAGTCTCTGGTGTTTTGTTACAACAGCAGAAATTAGACCAGCAGTTCCCAGCATGCCATGGGGCCTGACAACAGCCACACCCAGCTGTGTGGCTCTTGTGTGTGTGTGTGTGGGGGGGGGGTGAAGGCCATGAGGATGCTAGGGTGCCAGAAAGAGGATGGGATATCCCAGAGGCCTTGAGCCAACCAGGAGATGAGCAAGTGGGAGACATCACCCAAGAAGCCCTACAACTTTCCAGCCATGGAGAGGTTGGGAGTCCCTGGCCATCATTGGGCTGTGCCAGGCGCAGGCCCACCGCAGTGAGCATGAGTCAGCCTGTATCCCTGTTCTGTTCCCTAGCCATGTTCCTTCCTCATGCATTCGTGGAGGAGAGGGGACGGTGAATTTACTCACGCAAAGCATTTTATAGAGGTTTAAATGTCATGTGCTGGGGTTACATATGCCACAAATTGTCTTTATTGAACCGAATAAAAGCATCTGCGACTGGGACCATCTGTGAGATTCAAGAAAACACAGACTGAGCCCAGGAGGGACAAAGGCTCCTTCACTCGGTCCCACAGAGGCCACTGTCAGGATTCGGGCTACCAAGCAGCATACAAAGGACCCGCCATGAGTACTCCAAGGTTGGCAGCCTGAATCCTGCCTTGCTCCCAGACTGGGGCTTCCTCTCTGTGCCTCAGTTTCCCCATCTGGAGAAGCTTAGCCATCACACTGAGCTCCCCCTACAAATGTTGTCATCCAAGAGGAAGCTGCCAGGTATGGGGCCAGGCAGGACTTTGTGCTGCAAAGTGTCCCTGGCCCACCACCAGGTTTCCCAAAGACACCAGCACTGGTCAAACTCCCTGCGTCTAGTCCACTTTGAAGGGAATTCCTAAATCCCAGTGACCCCGTGAAGTGAGGGCCCATGGTGTGTTCTCTGACCCCGGCCATGTCGAGCCTGGTCACGGAAGATGTAAACCCCACACCCGCACAAAGTTGCAGCTGGGAGGAAAGGCATTCTACGTCCTGGGAGGGATTATGTTATATCCACACAAGATACGGATCTTAAAGCTCACTGATGCTGGCTTCCATGTGTTAATTCCTGCCCCGGCAATCCTAGATAGAATAGAACCCCTGATCCTCAGCCTGGGCAGGCACAGATACCTGAAGGAGTTCCTACCTCATGGTCTACCTCAGTTCTTCACTTGCTATGTATGTGGCCTTGAATCGGTGTCTTAACCTCTCTGTGCCTCGATTTCCTCATTCATGAAATGGGGGAAATAGTAGGATCTGATGGAGGGTTTTTATTGCCGATTAAGGATATTAATATTCATAAGGCGCTTCAAAGCGTGCCCAGCGCACAGTAACTAGTACATAAATATTTGTTAAATAAATATGTCTTGCTTACCTCGAAGGGTTGTGGTGGGGATAAACATGCGAAAAATCTTGCTCTCCGTGGTAGATACCCATGCAGACAGAGCGCATCCCTGAGCTCCAGTGAAGTCTCCATTTCCCCAAAGGTGGCTCCTCTCACTAGGCATGGTGCTAGGGATGTTAAGTGTAGACTCGGAGGTCTCCTATAAACCAGGATGACCGATTGGCCGGGGCCTCAGGTACTGGGGAGCCACTGGCAGTTCTAAGTAGGAGGGTGGCTTCAGTTGTCCCAGGTGTGAAGCAGGACTAATGGTGGCTCATAAATCTCAGGGTTGAGGGAAACACTGGATGCTGAACAGGGCCCATTCCAGACTCTCCCAGTCCTCAGGGCATAGCTGGGAACTGTGTGCACACTCAGGCTTTCCTCACCTTGCTTCCCTGGGCTGACTGAGGCCCATGCCTAAGCCATAGATGGGAAGCCAGGACTCGGGCACCAGGGATTGCAAGGCCCCCTGTAGGTGGGTGCTGGGTGGCTGAACAGACTTGGCCGTTGGTGTGTAACAGCGAGGCTCAGCTGGAAAGGTGCTGGCGGGCCAGGCACCCGGCTTACGGCCAGGAGAGGCCGCAGGTGTTTATCTAGAGGCTCTAGCTGTCCCTAATGTGTTTGTCCAAACGCTCACTCCCAGATAAGAGGTCTGGAGATGAGCGGATAAGCTGGGAGCAATTAACTCATCCCAGAGGGGGCCACAAACCCATCCCCCAGCGGGGGCTGTGACAGCAGTGCATACAGGGCTCTGGGGGTCACGGGTATGAGAATGGGTGGATGCCTAGCCCTGAAGGGGCCTGGGTGATGGACTCAGTGGCTGGCAGAGGGTGGGCAGGGTCATGCTTCCAGAACTGTGCATAGACTCCCCAGAAATGGGAGTTGTGGGGTGGGGTGGTCTGTGGGGGAGGGGCCTTCTGTTCACTTATCTGTCTAGTTGCTCATTCACTTGTTCCTGTACCCACTCCCCCATTCATTAAATCACCCATCCGCCCTCTTGCTCACACACACACACATACACACATACACACACTCAGTCGCCCACTCATCTCTCACCCTTTCTCTCCTTTGTCCACCTCTGCTCAGCAGCGTGCTCCCCAGTCACTCCAACACCTGGTCTCCCACTGGCGCCATCCTCAGAGGGTGGCGCTCTGAAGCCCAGCACAGAGGGTCCTGGCAGAGGTCTCCTGGTGTGAGATGGGTCTCGCTTGGTCCTCGCCTGCTAAAGGGATACTCCCATCATGCCCTTTGTGCCCAGGATGCCAAGCCTCTGAGAGGAGGGAGACGCTGTGTGAGCATCGGGAACAGACCCCATCAGTCTTCAGGGACCTCGATGGTCCTTAGGGACCCTGTTGTTGTGCCTGTGCCATGGGCTAGCCTGGGCTGGTTTGGGGAGGGAGAGAGGGTACCCAGCATGGAGGTGTGTCATTATTGGCGAAGGTGAGGGTCACATTTTCAGTTCCCATTCTGTGCTATGGTGGCCAGGTGCAGGGGAAGGGCGCAGGTGGAGATGGGGGTGCAGAAGGATGTGATAGTTTCAGAGACTGTTAACCCAGGACAAGCGCCTGTAAACCAAAACTCTGCAATTCAAGATTCTCCAATGTGTGTAACTTTCTGAAAAAAAAAAAATGTGTCAAGACATCTGTGGAAAAATGCCATACTGGGAAACTTTGTCTTGTGCCTCGAACCATTTTGATCTTGTCTGAACTTCCCTGTGAAGCCCTGCATTATAAAATGTCGATGAGATAAACCAAATTCCAAGTTGCTGTTTGGACTCCAGCCCCACCTCCAGAAAAGCACGCTAGGCACATGCCTGCCCAGCAGCCAGCTATGCACGCTCAGCAGAGCTTGCTCACACCCCATCTGCTCCCATGTGATCTCACCACAGGCTGTTAAATGCAGACACTTCGCTCAGAGAGGTAGAGCAATTGGCTCAAGGGCACACAGCAAATGTGTGTGAGCTTATTCTATCAGTCTGCCTACATAACTTCCACCCAGCACAGGCCATTGGGGAGACCCAAGTCTGGAGTCAGCTAGCCAGGAGGCTCCAGCCATCAGAGGAGAGGTGGCAGTGGTGGCCCTGGCTGGCCCTGGCTGGCCAGCTCCAGCTCTGGCCAAAGCCTGGCTTCACCCTCAGCCTTGAACCTCTGTTTTCCCTGCCCCCTCCTGTATGGAGGCTCTAATTTTAGCCAGCCAGAGAGAGATGGAGAGAGCTTTTAAACCCGGCCTGATTTATGCTTTTCCTTAATTGCTCCAAAAAAGTGCTGTGCATTCTAGGGGGAGGCAGGTTTGAGACAACTCTATTTAGGTTAAGAATTGAAAGCTGAGTTCTCAGTAGCCTGGCAAAGAAGAGGAAGCCACTCAACTTGTCACAGGGGTCCCCTCCTGCCCCCCCTGCCTAATCCCCTATACTGTCTGTGTGCCCCATTGGCCACGAGGAACTCCCCAGGTGGTAACATGACCCCAGGACACTTGCCACACTCACCACAGTACCCTCCAGAGCTCAAGCATAGGGGAACATAGAGGGGTAGTTATAGCTGGGAGGGGAACATAGAGGGGTGGTTATAGCTGGTGGTGGGATTAGTTTTCAGGGCTCTGCCAAGGAAGGACCAAAGGGGGTCCCTTTCATCACCTTGGCCATCTTTCTGGTCCCCACAGAGGCCCCTAGTCCACAGATATGAGACATGTCATTTGCATGTGTGCATGCACATGTGTGCTCTCCCCCCCACACACACACACTGGAGGTTGGGTCCCCAGGGTCACACAGGCTGGCAGTAAATCCCAGGAGAGCCACAGGGCCCTCTGGAATGGCCCAGATTCTTTCTGTCCACCAGGCCATGTGTCCATCTCATGCTGCATAAGCATGGTGCCCAGATCAGTGCTGGGGCAGCAGATGTCTTGAGGCAGGTGAGTCCAAGCAGCAGAGACTCTGCTGTCACACAGAGCCAGCAGGAAGAGGGCGCGTGGGGCTCTGTCTACAGAAAGCCCAGAAACCCATGCATTTCCTTCCTCAGCAAAGCAATCCCACTTGCCTCTGCTATCCCAGTGGCTCATCTGTCCCCAAGCTGCACACAGGTGTGGCAAGTGACAGATGCTCAAGCGAAGGATGTGGCTACCAAACTTTACATAGTTAGGAAAGACTTCTCTCCCTCTCTTCTCCTCCATTGGGCAGAAAGCGGGAAGATAAGTCCCCAGGAGAAGGCATCAGGGCTGCCAGGTGGGTGGCGCCCGGCTCCTTGTGACTCTATGTGTGTGGAGGAAGGGCAGCTTCAGTGGGCCCTTATGTGAGCAGAAAAACAGACAGCAGGCGAGCTCTCTGAGGGCAGCTGGAGGCTCGCTTGTTACAGCACCACATGGCTAACTGCTACACTATACAAAGAGCCATTCTGTGAGTGAGGGAATTACTTAATTTGACTTTTCAAAACAACCATGTATAGCAGCTGTTCCCCCCCATTTATACCTTGGGAAACCTAGGCTTAAGGAAGTGAAGTTACTCACTCACCCTGGGCCACACATGGCCAGGACTGGCCCCTGACTCCTACACCTATGATCCAGGTGGGTGGGTAATGTGGATCCTATTCATTCACAGCAGGAGGTGTAGATGAGGGAGACTGAGGCGGGGGTGGGGGGTGGGCTACAGCTTCCCTTGTCTTTCGGTGCAGAAGAGGGGACAGAAGTCAACCCTGGACCACACATAGGAAGGGACTAACAAAACCCCCATTGCTGTCTTGTTCCTACACATGGACAAGAGGCTCCTGGGCAATGCCAGTTTTCATAAGCAGTTGGCCATTGTCTTGGATAGCCTTTCTCAATCCAGGGGGACCATCTTCTCCTGAGGAAAGAGGAAATGCCAGGTAGTGGGTGGCTTAGTGGGTGAGGTACTTGTGAGAGTGAGGACTTAACTTTGAATCTCTAGAGCACGTGAGAAGCCGGGCATTGGTGGTGTGCCCACTCTTCTGTCTCCCCAGAGGCTCTAGGGACAGCTACCCCAGGGCAGGCAGTCTGATGGGGTCTCAGAGTAGAAGAGGGGACTACTAACTCCTGAGGCTGCCATCCGACCTCTGCGTGCATGCCACGCACACCCGTGCTTGCTCTTGTGCTCACAAACGTGCCCATTGTCCTAAGTGGTTGGAAGCGCTGAAGGCCACACCACTCAGAGTAGCGCCCAATACCCACCATGACTGTGATCCCTACCCTGCAGCACGGTCTATTCTCTCACTCAACCCTGCCTTTCACGGAGAAGCAGGTGCAGTTTAACATTGATTTTGACTCTGGGTCATCAGGGCTGAACTGAAACCCTAGCCAGGCCATGCAATGAACTCAGGTCCACCTCCGAGCCCCACTCCCTAGATGGCCTCAGAGAGACACACAGTAGACTCGTTCCATGACAAAGAGACCAGGAAGCCGGGCAAGGTCCCCCTACTGACCCCTTGACTGGAATCCCCCCACCAGGCATCCCCGCACCGGTCACACACAACAGCCTCTCCCTCCCAGGCCAGAGTGTGGCTTCTCTCAGTTCCATAATGCTACACCACTAATAAGATTAAAACGTATCTCTCTCACACAGCATCGATTCATAGCCCTGATTTACCTCTGCTTCGCGGCTGCTACAAAACGGATGTGCGGGCCAACACCTTAATCTCTATCCATCTCCACAGTGGCAGCAAATAACTGCTAATTAATACCTTTCTGCCTCCAGTCGCCTGCCAGCTCCGAGGGACATCAATACACATGGCTCCCTGCCACCTAGCCCACAATGCCCTCACTGGAGCCTGAGGGACTGGAGGCGGTCGGAGGAGCCAGTGAAGCTGACCAGGTGAGGGGGTGGGTCCTTGATGCTCTGCTCCACTCCCATCCCATCAGCACACACAACCTGCTAGCAGGAAGCAGGAGTGTAGTCAGGAGTGATGGACAGATGCTGGGGTACCCATCTCCCCTAAACTCATCACCTGCCACGCAGCTCAACAGAAAGCCATCCAGGATTGGTCAGGCATGGGTTTTGGTCCCATCTCCGGCCTTGCGGTTTTGTTGTTTGTTTTGTTTTGTTTTGTTTTGACTCAGAGTGCTTTGTTTCTGGCATCCAGGGACCTGCAGGTGACAGGTAAGGGAAGAGGCCAGCAGCTAACACACATCTTTGACTAGAGCTCGGTAGAGCTGAGCTCTTGCTGCTTCCCTTCATCCTCTTGTTCAGCTCAGACACCTCCTCTGAGAAGCCACCCTGGATCATCCTTCCTTCCACCCCAGACCCCGCACTGACTCCTGGCCTGGGGTGTTTTGTTTGCTGCAGGGCCATAGCCAGGCATTCACAGCTGCTTTATCTGCTCTGGGTGTCAGTCCTAGGGTCCCGGTCAGTGCCACATCACCTGGCACATGGTAGATCAGTGTCAGATAAGCAAGTTGCAGATAGTAATATCGACAATAGTAATATGGAGAACAAAATGGGAGGGACCTCCTCCCACCTTTCTGCTAAAGATCCTCTGGTCCCTCAAGGAGACTCTGTAGACACGGCCATTGTATGTGTTCAATGGCTCCTAACAGAAGTACCGCACCCTCCACCCTCCGTGAGCGCTGTTAGCGGTGGGGAGAGGGCGGCTGCTCCATCAGATACAACCAGAGGCTGGTGCTTTCTCTGCTTCCAAACCCAAACTCACTGGCCGCTGGGTGGGCACCAGTCACCTCCCGTGGTCAGCAAGGGACAGAGAGTGACTCCTCTTGGGAGAGGACATTGGTCTAGCCCTAGATTTACAGAGACCCCAGGGGGAAGGGTCATGAACTCAAGACTAGGGTCCTGTATCCTGTGCTGTGTGACTCTGGCTGGGTCCCTCAGCCTCTCTGAGCCCATCCTCCACATGGCCACTATGAGGACCAGATGGGTTAGAGCTGTGTGAACACTTCCCAGGGCTCCCCCTCTGTAGTCCGTGCGCATCTGCAGGGTTTCCTCCTCACAGAAGCATGTAGCACGTGGCTCGGGCCCTGCTCCGAGAGGAGGGGTGGGAAGAGCCAGCAGCTGTGCCAGCCGGAGCCAGCTCGGATGCTCTTAATAAAACACAATGAAGCGTGGGATCCTAGGACATTTCTGCTAATTCAAGGCTCCCGTGAGGCGAGGCGGGGCTGTAGGTTGGCAGTGGAGAGGGCGGGGCACGGGGGGTGTCTTAGGGAAGGGCGAGGAGTTGGAACCGGACACCTCCACAGCAAACCCACAATGCTGCATGCGAGGTGGGAAGAATCTGAGGCATTTCTGCCCTCCTGGTGGCCTGGAACAACTCACGGCTCCCTAGGCTCCCTAGGCCTCAGTGGCCCCAGAGAGTGGAACCGGCCCCTTGCAGCCTGAGGTTGGGACCACGCCTCACCCTCCAGTCCTCACCTCTGAAGGCTACGTTACTTCCACAGTGAAGCCCGGGAAGCCCAGCCCAGGAAAGCATCAGGAACAAGCCACCCCTCAGCTACCATTATGGCCCATGTGCCAAGCCACCACAGAGAAGCATGTGCCACCTCCCATGGTGGTACCAGGGTATCCGGTGGAAGACTGGGAAGTCTGAGGTGCACAGTCTGGAAGCTGTGAACAGGTCAGATATTGGATACCCTTTCCTGCTTCCAAGGCCTCTCGGGGCTCACTGGA
Source organism: Mastomys coucha (assembly GCF_008632895.1). NCBI lineage: Eukaryota > Metazoa > Chordata > Mammalia > Rodentia > Muridae > Mastomys > Mastomys coucha. The sequence goes on from NW_022196900.1 coordinate 96,777,113, forward strand.
CTTCTTTTCCTTCACTGGAAAACTGTGAGCCCAGCCTCCACCCATGCGGTCCTGCCACGGCGACCGACTGGTGTGTGGTTCTGGCTTGCAGCTCCAGAACCTGAAGCACAGCAGATGTGCAGGAGATGGGACCAGACCTTCCCCTTGAAGGGAACCCACTGAACCCACCTGTGGCCATTGCTTCTTTCAGCCGCCTTCTTTTCCTTGCAGGTGCCTCTTCCCTCTCATGCGCTCTAGTTCTGCCCCTGAGGAGGCAGCTCCAGGGGAAAGCCTCTACCTCAGACTCATTCCCCACACGTCCAATGCCTGCCAAACCACTTGTAATATGGTGGAATACTAGTTGGAAAAAGGCGATGGGTGGATCAATGGGTAGATGAGTGGATGGGTGGATGGATGGATGGATAGATGGATAGATGGATAGATGGATGGATGGACGGATGGATGGATGATGGATGGATGGGCAGATAAATGGATAAGAGCATAGACAGATGCATGGGTAGATAGACAAGTGGGTAGGTGGATGAATGGATAGATGGATGGATGGGTGGGTGAGTGGGTGGATATGTGGGTGAACCCATGAGTGGATGAGAGGATGGTTGTATAATAAATGGGAAGACAGGTGTATATAGGGATAGATGGGTGGGTGAATGAATAGAGCATTAGGAAGTTAGGAACACTCCCTTCCCTCCTTGCTGCTCTGGCTTTGAAGGTCTCGTGAGCCCAGACATCACTCTGGGTGTCACTGGTGTGAAGATCCTAACCCCCCGGGGACTACAGAGACATCTGCCATCTGCCCAAACTCTGCAGATCTTGACCCAGGGCCAGGACCAGTGTGTGTGAGAGGGACTGAAATGACTCATAAGGCGTAACCTTCCATATTACATGTAAAGGACTCAGTTCAAATGATGTGGGTTTGAGCAGAGGGCGGGGCATGTACCAAAGTCAACCATCCTGGGCAGCTTAGAGCACATGAAGGCAGGCCCTACTGTCTAGTTTTGAGTGTCCTCAGTGGCCCACCCTATAGGCCACCCATCCTCCACTCTTTCTAGAACACTACACAATGGGTTTCCTTGGAGCCATGCTCTCTGAGGTTCCAGGAGGAGAGAAGGATGGCTATAGATCTATGTGCTTACTGGCCGCCATGGGCCATGTATCCCTGGTCAACCACACACACACCCAACCCTCTCCCACCTGTCTGCTCAGCCTCACATGCTCACAAGCATACAGTCTGCCTGTATGGCTGGCTCCTTTCTGGGTGAAACAATGCTGCTTAAGTAAACTTCTTTAAGGTATAAAGCCCCAGCTTGCATGCTCTCTGCAAGAAGCTGCTAGCCATGTACTGTAAAGAAGCAATAATAATCATGTGGTCAGAGACATCAGGGCATGGGGAACATCTCCCATTGATGGAGATGCACAGAGGGACAGGCACAGTGACCTTCCCCAGTGGCTCATCTGTGAGGTCCTAGGTCCCCAGAACCCCATCAGGAGCAACACGGGGCCTTGCAAAGCTCAAGTTAAACAAGGCTAGCAGAGAGACAAGCAGGCAGAAAATATGACCACACACTAGGCATGCTACCTTGAGAAAGTGGCTTAACATCTCTGGGCTGCTGCGGACTCCACACCAGCAAGTGCTTTACAGAGGAAAGTGTCCCTGGAGTGAATTCAACCAGTCAGAACACAAAGAGGATGCTTGGTGGACATTTGCTGTTGGTACTGCTTGCAGTGGACCTGGGCCTGGGAGGCTCCATCTTGGACCCTGAGTCCAGAACTGTGCCCTGGCACACACAGCTGATGGAAGAACTAGCAACGACTGGCCCCAGAGGTCTATTCGAGGGAAAGGAGGCTCTCTCATGAGTTCCAGGAAGGAGCTGAGAATACAGCTGCATCTTAATCCCTTTGCCTGCTGCTGCGACTCCAACACCCCAGCAAAAGCAGTTAGGAGCAGTTTATTTGAGTTTATTTCAGTTCAATGGTGCAGTCAGTTGTATTTTTTTTTTTTTATTTTTTGTTTAAATCTCAATCGGGTGTTTCTACCTTTGATCATTCAGTTCACAGATCACAGGCAGAGAACTTTTATATTTATAGTAAGCTTTAGATAATACTAAAGCTGGGCCGATATCTACCCTCTAAGCTATTAGAATCTACTTCCCCATCAATAACCCTGAGTTATAGCTTGTCATGTGCCATCTGGGCAGCTCTTACTCCAACTGGCCAGCCCTCATGGCCATGTTTTCATGACTCACCTACCCCTAGGCATCTTCTCTCTCTACCTTCTTTTCCTCTCCTTGTGGTCTTTCTCATACCCCAAGCCCTGGAACTGAAACCCCACCCATGTCTCTTCTGCCCAGCTATAGGCTGTAGGCATCTCTATTCACCAATCAGGGATAACTGGGTAAGGTGGGGAGGATGCGGTGGGGGGAGGCAAGGTTACACTGCATCAATTGGGTCTAAGTGAAAATCTCCTTGTCCCTGGAGGCAAGCAGGGCCAATATTTAGCATTACAATACATAGCAATCCTTCATCAGCAGTCCTTCTCCACAGGGGAGGCACACGTGCAGAAGTGTGAGGCAGCTTGTCAGTCACCTGGCACCCAAAGTCAGAAAGCAGGAGTGGGGGTTGGGGGGTTGGGGTGTGTGAAGGTGCTCAGCTAACTTTCTCCTTTTTTTTTTTTTTTTTTTGAGACAGGGTTTCTCTGTGTAGCCCCTGGCTGTCCTGGAACTCACTCTGTAGATCAGGCTAGCATCGAACTCAGAAATCCGCCTGCCTCTGCCTCTCAAGTGCTGGGATTAAAGGCGTGTGCCACCACTGCCCAGCTCACTTTCTCCTTTGTATTCTCTCCAGGACCCTGGGTGTAGGTGTGTCTTTCCCACCTTAATGACTTAATTGAGGTAACCCTTTGATGCTGTCCTGAAGGCTAACGAAATCTGGACGTGCCTGGGACTTGTCTTCTAGGCAGTTCCAGGTCCTGTCAAGTTGGTGGTAAGCACCAGGGAATGTGTCTCAGAGCAGGCCTAGCTGACCTCCACTGAAGCCATCTGGGACCTGCAGTGTGTCACAGATGGCTCACTTCTTTCTCCATCTCTCAGAACTCCAGGTGCCCCAGGCTCTTTGTAGACAAGGTTTCTGTAGTTCCCATGCAACCGCCTATACAATCTTCAAGACCCTATCGTGTATGGCCCTCTGTAGCCATCTTGGCTGGCACATACATCAGTGACTTCCCCAGCCTGTGCTCCCATGGACTTGGTGGTTCCTCCCATTTTAGAATTCCTAATAGAAATTACTGATTCATGACTCTGTGTCCACTTGGGAATGATTTTAACTTGCTTTAGCCTCAGCCCAAGCACAGGGCCCAACCCAGAGCTGGTGCTCATGGAAGTGGCAGGTCTGCGCTCTGCGCGTGCATTGGAGTATCCCTTTTCTCTCTTATATCTGCCCTTGAAAAGGGTCCTTCCGGGGGCGGGGGAGATGTTTCATCTCAAAAGAATGCAGTATTTGGAGCAAGTGGCCTAACCCCTGTAAGCCAGTTTTTCCACCTGTCAAACGTGGATCCCTGCAGCAGGGCAAACACCAGCTGAGACTGTAGGAACTCCTGTTTCCACAGATGGGACTTGCCTTCCACAGTCTGCTGTGGAAGATCCCCAGGTCACTCCGATCCACCCTCCCCTCAATGCTACAGGAGAGTAGATGAGAGAGTGTATGGGTGTGAGGTGTTTCATAGACATCAGCTCATGGGGCTCAGGACCCCCAGGCTGAGGGTCCTCCCAACCAACCAGTCCTTTTCAAAGTTCCTGCAGCTACCAAGGTCAATTAGAAAGTCTCTCTCGAGAAGCCAGTCACACGAGCGTGTGAGTATGAACTACAAATGATTCACTCGGTTTAGCAAGGTGTACCTTATACCAGAGCGAGACAAATGAACGAGTGGAGTCACTTCAACTTGAATTTCAGTGATGTATCATGTGAAGAACGGTATGTTCAGGTGTGTCTGGCACAAAAGCCATGGAAAGGGGACTTGGGTTGGCGGCCTCGGCAGAGTGCAAGACAGGCAGCATCTACCAGCACCCGATACCCGGGAAATGGGATTCTTGGGCGACCTAGCTCTCTGCCCAAAAAGCGTATACAGTGACTCACTTAGTCAAGGTTTGTATTCCTGTACAAAACATCATGACCAAGAAGCAAGGAATCACCAAAGGAAGTCAGGACAGAAATTCACACAGGACAGGAACTTAAGAGGCAGGAACTGATGCAGAGGCTGTGGAAGGGCGCTGCTTACTGGACTGCTTCCCCTGGCTTGCTTAGCTTGCTTTCTTATAGAAGCTAGGACCACCAGCCCAGGGATGGCACCACCCATGATGAGCCTTCCCACCCTTCATCACTAATTGAGAAAATGCCTTACAACTGGATCTCATGGAGACATTTCCTCAAGGAAGGCTCCTTTCTCTGTGATAACTCCAGCTTGTGGCAAGTTGACACACAAAACCAGCCAGTACACTCACAAGACACAGAACCGGGTCCTTATTAAACCATTTGAACAGTCTGGTGCAGAGAAAAGGTAATAAATAGCTTGGAAATATCACCTGCTACAATTTGTCCCCAAGGTGGCTCCAGATGTCCCAAAGGATCACACAGGTCACAGAGCCAGGAGTGGTGGGGGGTTGGGGCAAGGGCCGGGATAGGACCCACTCAGCAGCAGAGCCGAGGGCAGTGCCCGCTGCATGGACAGATGAGAGTCAGCTTGGGGCAGGGGAGTTCTGTCTTGCCCGCAGCACTTCAGAGAAGGTGCCAGAGAAGAAATTGCTGTTGGCATTTGTCAAGGCAATTCTCTCGCCGAGCGCGGTGTGCATAAGCTTCTCCTGAGTTTCATCGGGCAAAATTAGCTGCCATCAAAGTCAATTTGAACCTTCAGGTAGATGGAGGCTGGGATGGGGAAGTTGGGGGTCAGGAGGCAGGGAGCTTGGTGGGCAGGCGTAGGATGTTCTCGGAGGAGACTTTGGGGTCGGCTACTCCCTACTGAGAGTGTGCTTTTAAAAAGCCAGTAGGTAAAGCCACCTCACTGGCTCACTCATGGGCCTTCTCCCCGCTGCCCACGCTTGTCAGGCAGAGTAGAGGCTAGGGAGCACCTGCTCACAGAGTAGTGAGGTTGGAGCCTGTTGGGGATGAATGAGGTTCGGGTGGCTTGTGGCAAGAGCCAGTGGGGATGTGAGGAGAGAAGACCAGAATGGATCTAAGAAGAAAGAACATCTCTGTGGGAAACAGAGTGGAAAATGGACTGGGAATGATGGATCAGTGCCATTGGATAGGTGAAGTCATCCATCAGCAAGATGGCCGGGCGGGTGGGGTGGGGTCAGGGGGGCCAGGGATCCTGAAGCATCCACAGTTGGAAGAACACATGGCAAAGACTGTCACAGGCCAGTGTGGAAGCTGGCAAACTTTGCACACACTGCGATGTCCTGGAGAAGCAAGGTCACCTCCTCCTAGCTCAGGGGAAACCTGTCAGGGCTCTGTCACTGTGAGGCTGTCAACGGGAAGGTCTGTTAGCGTACCAAACCTGTCTCACATCACCACCACCATCACATCAGGCCTCCGTAGAGAGCATCTCTCCCATGAAAAATAGGGAAACTGAGGCTGGACCAGGAGTGGGCAACTTCTCCCATGCTGGCAGTAAAGCTCTCTATTGTCCTTGGCTATGTGGTGAGCACCTACGAGGCCGACCTTGGACTTTCAGCTGTTGCTCAGCTGTTGTTCCAACAGCAGGCCCCACAGGCAACGTTTCCCTCTTTAGGCCCCTGCTATGTCCCTTCTGTCCATCCCACCCTGCCCTCATGCATCTTCTACGCATATTGCTTCCTGGTTTCCAGGCTACTGAGGACCCAGTCCCTGCATAAACAACCCTGAGATAGCCCCTGCCCTGGGTCCCCTGCATAAACAACCCTGAGATGGCCCCTGCCCTGGGTCCCCTGCATAAACAACCCTGAGATGGCCCCTGCCCTGGGTCCCCCTGCTCCCCTGAGGCACTCACAGATCATGCACGCTGTTCCCCAAAGCCTAAGCCTGTTGCTCCCTCCCCACCCACTGGCTCAGCTCCCTCCCACCATCTCCTCCACAGAATACCTGATCCGCACCACCTGCTCTGCGTTGCATTTAACATTTTTCTTTCACCTTGCTCGTTATTTACTTAGATAAAGCCACTTTAAAGAAAGAGAGAGAATTTAAAGCACGGCCCCAAATGGCAAGCCAACACCGTTGCTTTAAATAGAATGGGGAACCAATGGCAAAGAGAACCAAACTGGAACATGAGGCCTCTCAATCATAGAAGGCTTGTGGCCCCAGTGAGGTGACTCTGTCCTTTTTAGACAGGACCCCACTATGTAGCCTAAGATAGCCTGGTGCTTGAGATGTTGCCCAGGCTAGCCTCTGACATATAATCTCCCTGCCTTAGCCTCATGAGTGCTAAGATAACAAGTAGGCCCAACCCAGTTCATTATCTTTTTGCTGAACAGGGAGGTTATAAGGTGATGGCAGAGATCTCAAGATGGCTGGCATCCCCTGAGATGTTGTCCTGGGCTGGGAAGGACAGCCTGAAAAAGGAAAGATACAAGCGCATCCGCCCCAACCCCACTTGTAGTGGAGGCAACTGTCCCCACCACCGCAAAGGAATATGGCCCAGCCCCGCCCACCCGTGGGACTTGCTGAGGTAGAAATGTCCCATCCCTCCCCCCCAACCATCCCACACAGCAGCCATCAGCCACCAGCACCTAGGAAGTTCTTGCCAAGTAGAGACTGAATTTTGTTAGTTCGTTCTGTCATATGGACACTTAGAGACTTTATTGGGTGTTTATCTTTTTATTTATGTGTGTAAGTGTGAGTTTGTATTTATGTGTGTATGTGTGCATGCGTGTACATGTATGTTCGTATGTATGTGTATTGTGCATGTCCATGTGTGTATTTGTGTGTGCATGTGTGTATGTGTATGTATGTGTATATATATTTGCATATGTATATATATGTATGTTTGTATGGACATGTGTTTGTGTGCATGTCCTTATGTGTGTGTGTGTATGTATATATGTATATGTGTATATATGCATTATGTATGTATGTATGTATGTATATTTGTGTTTGTGTGTATTCATGTGTATGTGTGTGTGTACAGTTGTATCCCTGACCCCCATGCAGGCACCTGTGGAGACTAGACGATGATGTTGGAATGTCTGTTTTCAGTTTCTTCTCCAGAGCTTCTGGAGGATCCTGGAGGCTCTCTTTCGGCTAGACTGTGAGGTCAGCAAGCCCCTGGGATTCACCTGTTTCCGTCCTCCCTTCCCCCAAGTCCTGGGATTAAGGGGGCGCAAATCCCTGGCTTTCTCATAGGTTCTGGGGATCCCCATCTCTCTGGGTCCACAGTTATCGCCTCCAATGGCTGTGGCCCTAGACTGTACGTCCCAACGTGGTGCCCGGTCCTGGAACCCTTCCATCTTCACCTGCTGCACAGAGGCAGAAGGGAGGAGAGAGGGAGGAGGAGGGAAGACTGGTTCCTGAGCCAAGAAGCCACTAACTAACCCTGCCCTCACAGGCAGCTCTAGCCTCAGGAGCCTCCACACAGGCCTCACCCTAGGCCCCATCCCCCACACCCTCATCCACACTGCTTCCCCTCCCAGCCAGTAGCGACCCACTTTTCAGCAGCAGAAGGGAACAAAGAGGTCTTTGTGAAGTGGCCATCATGGCAGTCCCCACTGTGCTCCTTCCGCCCCTGCCTGGGACAGTAGGTGCCCCGTGACAATTAGCAGCTGTTCACCTGCTCTCTGGAGCTAGGCACCTGGCCTTTGGCTATTCTATAGCTTGAATCTCTGCTTGACGAAATACCAGCCAGACTGGCTCTGGCGAGGAGGCACGAGTGCCAGCTACAAATGCCGTTGCCAGCCCCCTGCCTTCCTCTGCCTGGCCTTTGTGCCCCTGAGCCTCTGCGCTGCCCATGCAGCCCAGCAAAATGCTAGGGCAGCCCATGGACACTTTCCTTTTGGGTGAGGTGAGTGACAGAAGGATGGACAGAGCTGGCTGGGGAGACAATGGTAGAGTACAGGACTAGAGACAGACAAGGCCATCAGAGGACCCTCTGCAGCATCGGAACAAAAGGTCAAAGGGGACAGCCTGGGACAGGAACGAATACCCAGCAGCTCAGCCACCTTACCCTCCCTTGGCTCCTGGGATTTATGAGGCTGGGGACTGCCCACCCTACTCCCCTGTCCCATGTGCTGTCAAATCCCCAGCAAACACTGGAAAACCCCACAACTCCTCACACTGGGCTCTTCAGGCACGGGAAGCTGGAACATACCCCCTACTCCCAGCATTACTCTACATGTGCCTACATGTGCCTAAGAAATAGTCCTTCCTATCCCGTGCCTCCGGGGTTATGTTATTAGCAGGGAAGACAAGTCGGGTCAGGTGCACTAGGGTCCAGCTTACTGAGAGGCTGAGGCAGGAGGATTGTGCAAGCTCAAGGCCACCAGAAGCAATTTACTCAACCCCTGTATCAAAAAGAAAAAAAGTCCAGGTATGGTGGTGCACACCTTCATTCCCAGCACTCAGGAGGCAGAGGCAGGAGGATCTCTGTGAGTCTGAATCCAGCTTGGTCTACATTAAAAAAGCTTCAGGATCGCCAGGGCTCCATAGAGAGATTCCATCTAAGCAACAACAAAACAACAAAACAACAACAACAGTAACAAAAGTGATGGAGGAGGCAAAGCTCAGAAGATCACGCACTTATCACTCACAAGGCCCTGAGTCCTGAAATAAGTAAAATTTAAAAAATAAAAACAAAACAGTGAGAAGAGAAAACTTCCCTCTTCTCCAACTCCAGCACTCTGCAGTTCCAAGAGTTTGGAACGCAGTGGGTTCTTTATGGTGCCAGCCCGGGTCTGTATTGTGTCACCTTGCCCGGGCACTCCCTGGGCAGGCCTGTGGTCACAGCAGCCGGCTCTCACACACCTGTCCTGCACCAGGCTTCTCCCCGCCACCTGGCATGCCTATCCCAGAAACCCTCCCCAACTTGTGCCTTTGGGGAAACTGAGGCTGAGAGCAATGACTACCGCCATTGAGGCCCATGTTGGAGGCAAGACCTGAGCAGCCAGTTGCCTTCTAGAGATCCAGAAGTTTCTCCATCGACAGCCATCAGTCTGGACTCTGGTTTGAGCTGTGCAGCCATGGAAGCTCCCTGTCAGAACGTAGGGAGCCATGGTCAGTCCCTGAAGGGTAGGGTCCCTTTGCAGAGCTACCTCATCTCTGGGAGCCCCAACAAACTTATTCATCACCCAAAGGAGGTTATAGAGAGCCCCCAGCTACAGGGCTACACTCACTTTTGCTCCCAGGCACCAAGTACTGACCAGATTCTGGGCCTGGCTAACAGGAGACTCCGCCTGACATCCATCTACAGTCCAAGGTCCAACTCAAATCGCTGGCCACATCTTCCAGGCTCAGTGGTATAATTTTGTTCTTCTGTCTTCCTTGGACTTCTGTACACTATCAGGTATGTCCAGCATCTCGCCAGTGAAAGACGTTGCAGAAAAATCACACACACACACACACACACACACACACACACACACACACACCCTCTTAAGACATTAAATTAGTTTATGATTTTATGTTGGGCCACATTCTTAGCAATTTGAGGCTGGGTGTGACCCTGTGTCCCCTTGACCAAGAGCTCTGATGGTCTTGTCTGTGCTGTCCTCAAAGCCTTCCTGGGCCAGCTCTCTCATCTCCAGGCCATCCCTGTGTTGTCTGTTGAATGGTTTACTCTCTCTGACTGTTTTCAAACCAGGCGGTACTATGTGGGACGTCTTCACCCTTGGGATCCTCTATGGAGGTCTCTTTGGGTCTGAGGTAGCTGTTACTAGTGGAGGGCATCTGCTGATAGAGACAAAGTTAGCCTGCAGTGAGGGTAAGTGAAGGATGGGTGGGTCCATGTAGCCTGCCAGAAACTTCCAGACCCCCTCCCCCAGGGCCCACTGCACGGGGAGTGTGTCATGTAAAATCTCACCCCTTCCCCAGCCTCAGCTTTTTAAATTATATTTATTTATGTGAAACAGGATCTTCTGTAGCCCATATCTGCCTCACCTATGTTGGCCTTGTGCATGCTAGGCCAACACTCTGAGTGAGCCACCTCTCTGTCCCCGGCTCTTGCTTTTTAAAAGATGGAGAAGCTAAGACTGAGGTAGGCAGTGACAAGACCAGGTATACTGTGCCAGGGAGTGGCCGGCTCTGAGCCCAGTTCAGGTGGAGATGGGAGCTCATGACCACCGGGTACTGGGCCATAGGGAAGTAATGGAGGCAGACCCAGCAGGCCTAGCTGTCCCATCTAGTGTTTTCCAGCGGTTCTTCTGGAGCCCCTGGTTACAGCACTGACCATTCCTGGATGTCAGTGTACCCAGCACAGCAAGTTTCCCATCAGTAATTTGGAGTTAAGGAGAGACAGGTAGAGAGATGCCTGGGGCCTTCTCCCTGCAAGGTAGCCTTGGGCAGGCCACAGGAGCTACCCAAACCTCATAGCCTAGTCTTCAAAATGGGGACCCATGTCACAAATAGGGGTGCTGGAGAGATCAGGAGACAAGCCAGGCCCAGGGACATCATTCGTTCATCCAACCACTCCGATGACCTGCCGAGCTTCTGCAAGGGAGCCCGTTTCTCCAAGAGCAGAAGCCTTTTGTCATCAGGAAGTTTGCTCATAAGTCCAGATAAACCCCACAAGCTGCAAACCGTCTCAGGCCCTTTGATAGAAACAGAAAGCTGCCTGCTCGGTCCTCTAAGCCAGGACATGAGTATCTAAAGGTTACAGGTGACTTACTGATCCAAATAGCCCTGCGTGGAGCATGCACTACGAGTTAGGGGAAGACGCAATAAAGAACAGACGCAAACAAGGTCGCTGTCCCACTCAGCAGAGGTAACGGTGTGGGCCTCAGACAGCACTCAGTAGGGCTTGGCCTCCAGGGAGAGGCAGAGCACAGTGACCAGTGACAGAACCAACCACCTCTAGCCAGTGGTCTTCCAGTGTTACCGGGAGCAGTATAATCCTGTTTCATGAACAGGGTCCACTGCTGTTCCTTGCAGGAAATTGACATGGACTCCAGAAGATTCCAATTCCAGAGAGGTTGAGGAGGAGACTGGAGACGTTCCCACCCAGCACTTTCCTCTTGAGCTGGACATGCTCAGAGGTAACTGTGGCTAACACAGGGACACCACCCCCCCCCCCCCACACACACACCAGAACCATCAGGCTATCAAATACTCTAACTGGCTCCGTCTCAGCTTCCTCCCTGAGAGGCAGATCTCATCAACACCAGGCCCTAGAAATGGCAGAGGGCAGTTTCTGAGGGCCTCGTTGCCAAGGAGAGTGGTCCTCTCTCCATCTTCTTGAGTCTGCAGACTGTTCAGGTTCCAGAGAGCATCTGATGTCTGAGGTCTTACCTGAGGGCCACAGCTACCTGTTGCTGAGGGCAGTGCTCCCCTAGGGACACATGAGTGCATGGGAGAGCAGCTCTGACTGGAATCATGCAACCCAAGAAGGCTCAGCTCCCTCACTAACATGTGGTCTGGAAATGTGTCTAAATCAAACCGAGAGAAGATCTGTGTGCCTAGGAGCAGAGAGCGGGCTGACAGACATGCAAGCTTCCCTGCCTGGCTGAGATCAAGCCTGCACCTCAGGACCCTTCTCCTGCTGTCTCTGCTGCCTTGGGCTCCATAGCATCTGCCTCCTGGTCTTAGCTTTGCATCCAGGAGAGGCTTCTGCAGAGCTTTGACCAGACAGTAGGCTTCAGGGAATAAGGGCCTCCCTATTGCCTCAGATCCACGGGAAGTGTACAGTAGAGGCCTGACACCTTGCTTGTTCCCTGGAACTTATTCCTAAAGGGGGCATCTCCTAGGGGTGACACCACAGAAGTCACCATCTCTGGTTGAAATGGAAGGCCCAGCACATGCTCCAAGTGGCTGCATCTGCCTCCAAGGAGGACAGTACAGCTGTGTGCCCACTACTTCAGGCCTGGCAGAGACTCCAAATCTCCACTCACAGAGAAGATTCACAGCTTGTCTGATGTTTTAAGGAATGGAGAGGGAAGGGAAAGGGAGGGAAAGAAAGAGAAGGGGAAGGAAGGGAAGGGAAGGGAAGGGAAGGGAAGGGATAGGGATAGGGATAGGGATAGGGATAGGGATAGGGATAGGGATAGGGATAGGGATAGGGATAGGGATAGGGATAGGGATGGGATAGGGATAGGGATAGGGATGGGATAGGGATAGGGATAGGGATAGGGATGGGATAGGGATAGGGATGGGATAGGGATAGGGATAGGGATGGATAGGGATAGGGATGGGATAGGGATAGGGTAGGGATAGGGATAGGGATGGATAGGAATCGGATAGGGATAGGGATAGGATGGGATAGGGATGATAGGGATGGGAGGGAGGGAAGGGAAGGAAAGAGAAGGGAAGGGAAGGGAAGGGAAGAGAGGATATGAGATGGGGTGAAGGAAAAGGAGGGAGGAAAACATAAAGAAAGAATGGGAGGGGAAGGGAGGGAAGGCAAAGGAAAGAAATGAGTGAGGTTAGTAAGGGGAAGGGAAGGGAAAGGAGGGATGGGGAGGGAAGGGGAAAGAAGGAAGGGGAGGGAAAAGAAAGGATGGGGAGGGGAGGAAAAATAAGGGAGGGGTAAGGGAAGGGGAAGGAAAAGAGGGAGAGGAGGAGGAGAGGAGGGAAATGGAAAGAAGGGAGGAGGAGGGGAGGGAAAAGAAGAATGAGAGAGACATTCATCTCTTCAGGAACATGTACACACACACACACACACACACACACACTCACACATTGGGATGAGGTCATGCCTGTTGGCCCTTCTCTGTGCAGATATACCCTGCCGCCCAGCAGATGCCCACTGATTTTCTTAATGATGACAGTGTCTACTGGGGACCCGCCCTCTCCCATCTGTGCAGATGAACACACTGAATAATTCTTTCACCTTGAGTTTGCTGAAGGATGAAGCGTGCACACTGAGACCTGGATCCCTCAGCCATCCTCAGGGCTGGCCCAAGGAAGGAAGGGCTGCCGGTCTTCCCCGAGAGCAGAGCCTGAGCTGGGGAGGCAGACAGCATCGTGCTGGCCCCCTGCTCATCCCTTACTGACTGGGTGACTTTGGCAGTCACCCAACTCCCCGAGCCTCAGTTTCCCCCTCTGCAAAACGGGACTGATTTTATGATAAGTATTAAAGGAACAGTGAAAGAAGAAAGCACATGGCTAGGGTATTTGCCACTCCACCCTCCACTAGGCAAAGGACTCCGCCTCCCATGGGGCTGTAAACATCAGAGGGCTGTCCTTAGAGGGCTCCTAGCAGCCTAGGCCAGCACACCTGGAAGTCTGAAGCCAGAGGGAACAATGGAATGAGAGCCCCCGGGGCAAGGCCAGGAGGGAGTTAGAAGGAGCTCTGCTCATCTGTGATTAAAGAGTGGAGCCTCAGTGTCCTAATCTGTAACAATAGGTTTGCAAAGCCATCTTGCAGCAGGAATGAGAGGACACATCTATACCATGGAAGCTATGGAGGAGAAAAGCTCAAATTCAAAATACCACCCAATTCCCGGAAAGGGGTGGTCTTGGATCGCTTTAAAACAAAACAAAACAAAAAACAAACAAACAAACAAAACGTGGACAAAGACTCTTCCGGCTCTGGGCACTGACCTCTAGGGCCTCGCAACTGCACAGCTCCCTGCTCAAGGCACTAGGATAATAGGGGTGGAGATGAAAGCCACAAAGTTCAGGGACCCCGGAAGTCGGAAGTCACTCCAAGCCTAACTGAAAAGCCCCAATTATATAAGTTCGACCTCCCAGGAAAATGTTCTTGGGTGTGAGGAGGCGAGGCCTGGAGAGGGGCGGGGCCATGGGGATGTGGACCGATGAGAAAGCCAGGCCACCATTCAGTACCCTGTAGTGGACCGGAGATGCATGGAGGAGAGTGATGTTCCCACGCGGCGGGGCTTAGAGGGCACAGAAAGTAGATCCTAATGAAGTCCGTCTACCTTCAGGCAGAGCCGCAGCTCCGCATCTCGTGAGCCTGGTCGAGTCAGCCCTCAGACCATGCCTGATGACACCCTGCTGCACAGACCGGGAGCTTTCAGGGCCGCCCCACCCTCTCCGTCCCCCCACGGACTCCGACAGGCTAGGTCTCTGGACTCTTTGGCTCTAATTAGCTCTTCCCCAGAGCCCACTGCTTTCAGTAGAGAGTGTTCCAGGGCGTAACGAATGTTCCAGAGCGTAACCAGCCAAGTTCAAAGAGCCTCGTTGCTCCCTCTGCCTCCTCAGCCTGGAGCCCTGTCTCTCTTTAGGGTCACTGCGCAAGTTCAAACGGGTAGCTTCCTATTACCCAGTTCAGAGTGCGTCAGGGAGTCCCTAGGCGATGTCGGAGACCAGAGAAACAGGCCTTCTTGGAAGAGCCTGGTGGTAGGGAATGGGGAAAGGCAGTGTGGCAAAGGGTACACAGCTCTTTCCCTCTGCCACCTCACTGCTCGTGCCCCGCCCGCAGCAGTGACTTTGTCTCTCTCCGGGAAGGCCAGTGAGTCTCTGGGTGCAATGCCTGAATCCACCCTCCCAGCTCTTCCTGGCTATTCCCCTGGCTGGTGGGCTCCGCAAAGCTACGCCAGGTGCACGGATCGTGAGCACCGCCGCCGCCTGCAGGAAGGGCGCCCTCCTCCGGCCCAGCACGCTCGCGAGGACTCTTCTCTTGCTCCCACCTCGCACGGAGTCACCTAGCCTGGAAAGGGAAACTGGATCCCATACTGAGAATTTCGCACCTCTATAGAGAAGAGAAAGCCTTGGCCCCTCGGGGTCCCTGTGCCTAGCACAAAGTTTCGAGTCCGAGATCTGGGCCTGCGGAGCTGAGAGGAGGTGATTACCCCCCAACCCACGTGTCCCGGTTCTTCCACGTGTCCACCCCGGAGCCCGGAGCAAGCGCTTCCCGCAGCCTACAGAAGCTAGCGAGCCGAGCCAAAGCTCCAGGGCGCCTGAATAGCTCTCCGCAGCCAAGCCAAAGACTGGGGGTTTGCTGCTCAGGCGCGAGCTCGCAGGGTGGGGTCCTGACGCAGTCGGGGTTCCCCACCCGGTTCTTCCACTCCCCTACACCGCTTCTTTACACCATGCGCATCCCAGGTTGAGAAAAAGGGGTGCTTCCCGTTCGGTCCCCACCCCGCAATCCCGCTCCCTGCAGCGTCCAGGTGAGGGCTCCCGTGCCTTTCCACAAAGCCTAGCGTCTTGTCGGTGGCGCTGGAACCCGGATCCTCCCACTTAGAATCTTTCCTCTGGAGACATCCATCTCCAAGGGGGAGCTCTTGTCCCTAAAGTTACAGCGAGATTTGATATACTTCAGAAAGTATTTGCATCCAGAGAGGGTAGAAGAGACCAAGTACAGGCCTGACAGTCCTTTGGGTCACGCCAGCCCCTCCCCCCTCCTACAGGACCACCTCCCAAGGCTCAAATTCCCCCCACAGCGGACCAAGCTCTCTTCAAAGACTTAGGCGGTTGAAGGGTGTAGGTTATTTTAGAGGCACGCCCCTTGACAATCTCAGAGCTCATATAGGTTTTTCTCAGTATGCAGGACAAGAATTGATCCTCCACCATGGCCTAAATGGGACAGAGCCCAAGGCTCCACAGGAGACAATGTCTACTTTCTCCACACTCTCCCACCTCCCAGGGTAGCCCGGCTCTGATTTCAACACACAGTGGTTGGTTGTGACTTGACCTGGAGAAGGAGCTCCACCCAGCCCCCACCCCCGCTCCCGCCCTCTGGAATCCCCACCTATGACTCTGTTTGGCCCTGCCTCCGCCCTGCTGGGCTGGCATCTGCCCCCTGTTCCCTGCCGGGAAGGCACTGGGGCGTCAAGTTCGACTTCCACATCATTTAAGACCCACCAGAGGGCAGCGCTGGGCAGGATGCCCCTCCTCCCAGGCAGCCTTAACCAGGCACTCTAGAACTGCCCCGCACTGCTGGGTCTGGGCAACCAACCCTTTGAGCTCGTTTCCTTCCACCTGGTTCAGCCTAGCCCATGAGCAAGCCCGTGCAGGGCACACACACAGAAGCGAGCCATACTGTTGGAACCCCTCCAGCCCCAGATGTGATCACGGTTCCCTGCCCAGCAGACACCCAAGTTCTCTCTCGATCCGCACCTGCTCCCAGACCTAAAGCTGCTAGGACCTGAAGTCCCACACTTCCACGTGTAGGTAGGCACACTCCTGCCCAGCTGTAACAGAAAGACAGTCACCGGCTGTCACACAGCCCTCTAGAGACCAGCAAGCACACCCGGGATCGGCGTGAACCGCCACACCTCAGCCTCTTTCCTTAAGAGGCTCACACATGCGGCAACGCGCACACACTTACCCTCATGGAGTTCACACCCCCAAACACTCAGACTTTCTCACCTCACCATGTAACTGATCTAGACTCTCTGTTACCCCTCACACACACACACACCATCACACAGCCACATCCAAATGTACTCCAGTGCCCTCTCCACACACAGCTGATTCTCGGACACTCACAGACCCAACAAAGACACACACACACACACACACACACACACACACCACACTGGCACAGACCCACGAGGGCTTTCTCCAAAAGATCTATCCTCTCTTGCCAAGCTTCGCTGCACGGAAGGAAGCCCTCCTGGACTGTGCCTACAACCCGAGACTCCCAGAGCCACCCGGGCCCGCGCCCTTCTCGGTCCCCGGTCCCCGCGCACATCTCCCTGGCCCCGGGCTCCCGCGGGCGCCCGCACACTCACCGCGCGCCAGGTCCAGGATCGCGGCGAGCAGCAGGCAGGAAGCGCGGCGGAGGCTTGGAGCAGCTCGCATGGTGCCCAGGAGCTGGCGGCGCTGGCCGAGGCGGCGGCGGCGGCGATCGCGGTGGCGGCGGTGGGTCCCCTCGCCATGGGCTCAGAAGCACTTGTGACCCGGGCCGCCGGCCGTGGCGGTGACGAGCGGCGAGGGGAGCCGTGGGGAGGTCCCCATGCTACCGTAGCCGGGCCGCCAGGCTACCCGGGGCTGCTCTGGGTTGTGCCGGGATGCTCCCGGATGCACCACCAGGCTACTCTGCGCTGTACTAGGATGCTCCGGGCTGCACCAGACGCACTGGCTGCTCTGGGCTGCACCGGACCTGGCTGGGGCGCGCAGCTGCTCCCGGCTGGTCGGCTGCGAGCGGTGCCCACGGCTGCCGGAATCGGATCCGTGGCGGCAGCGACGGAGTTTGGAGCCGAAGCTCTGCCCGCGCCGCCGCGCTCTGCCCCGCGCTCGCTCTTCTCGCGCCCCCTCCTCTCCCTCCTTCCCTGCTGCCCCGCCCCCGCCCCCTCCGCCCCCCGCGCTGCGCTCGTTGCCGTATTCTACAGACTTTTCTTTAATCCGTTCTGGGCTGTTCGGCTCTCGTCCGCTAAGCCGATTTATTGCAGAGAGGAGAACTCGC
>NW_022196900.1:96794598-96813229 GCF_008632895.1 Mastomys coucha
ACACACACGCCAAGCTTCGCTCCACCCGAATCCCACCCCCTCCACCTGCCCGTGTCCCTGGACGCCCCTTTCCTCGGCTTGGTGGATGCAGCACCCTTCCTCCCTCCAGGAGAGAGGAAGCTTTTCCCGGAGGGGTGTAGGTCCTCAGGGATGGCTTTGTCACCTATGGTCATCCTCCTTAGGGGCTTCAGAGCTTCAGTGTTCCACAAATGAGGGCTACCCTCCAGCCCTCGCCCCGCGCAGTACAGCTGCATTGTACATGCAGGCAGGACCAGGCAAGGGAGACCTCGACTTTTTCTTCTGTCAGAAACCAACATGTCACCTTTTGATCAGGTCTGACACCCCAGCTGCTCCACCTGAGAACCGGAGTGGGGTTGAAACTTGTGTCAGGTCGTTGCTTTTGATAGCGACCCCACAGATGCGCACACACCATTGAGCCTAGGCCCTGGGGTCTCCCACGTGAGGAAAAGGCAGGTGCTTCTAGCTCTTAGGCTGGGGGTGGGGATGGGGGAGCTACACAGGGGACCAGGAGTTAGACCGGCAAGGTCCAGAATGAACAGCAGAATCAGAGAGTGAATCTGAGCTCCCAAACCAGGACCCAGATCTCCCCATACTGCACTCTCCAGGGAAGCCCCGGGAAGCCCCGGTTCCCCTAGCTTTACTAGGCTGCTGCATCCTTGTGGCTCAGTTTACTTAGATGGGCAATGGGTACACTGTCAGTCCCACTGGCTACAGTCCTTGGGAGAGGGGTGGGCAGTGAGTAATGGCTCAGCAGGTGCTGCTGGGAGAGACTTGTGCCAGGATGCCCCACGGAGTGACCCACTCCCCTCCTCTGCCCTCTGCAGCCTTGGCAGCACATGGCCTTTCAGGCAGCTAGCTAGCTGCAGCTCAGGGTGGCTCAGCCTCCCAGCTCCAGGGAAGGAGCGATTTGCATTTATTTAGATCTGAGCGAATACGTTCACCTGACGGGCTTCAGAATGATCCTCTCAGTAAAATAATAATAATGATCATAATAAACCCTTATAAATAGGTGTTTGATTACAGTTTGTCCCTACGTGGGTATTTTTTTTTTTTTTTGAATCAGACTAATTGGTTGCTAGCCTGATTGGGCTGGATCTGGCTTGAACACTGGAGTCTTGGGCCTTTATCTTTTCCCTGGCTGATCTCCACTCTCCCTCTTGCTCCTCCTCTAAGTCTCATCTTCCCCAAGCTGCTGAGGGTGAGCTTGAAGACATCTTCCCTCCCCCAAAAATCTGCCCCTCCCCAAGCCAGCCACAGGAAGAGCACAACCCTTGCCTGTCTGCTCCTGCCAGTCTCTCCCTCCCACCTCTCTGCTTCTGGCGCAAGAAGAAGCTATCCAGGATTCTAGGCCCTCGGTGTGCGAGGTTCCCTGGCTGAGGAGCTCCAAGCTTAGATGCCCCCCTTGTACTGGGCTAGGCTTACAGGAAATGCACGCACGGTGGTGTAGCCTTCTATGCTCTTGGAGTCCAGTTGCAACAGGAGGTAGCCAGGTGAGGGAGGACAGGCTCTTCCCAAAAGTGGGTGTGGCTTCCTGGCCGCAGCTACCCAGCACTGTCATTGGGGGAGGAGCTGAAAGAAGCAGGTAGTGCCTGTAGCCTGGCTTACCTTGGTGACCCATCAGCCCCATGCCTAACCAGCTGGGAAAGAGGGCGAGGGTGTTGTCTCCACAGAGCCATCTAAGAATGGCGTCAGTGGAGAGGGTGGAAAAGAGAAAAGAAGAAGTTTTTTGTTTTGTTCTCTTTTGTTTTGCTTTGTTTTATTTTGTTTTATTAGATATTTTCTTTATTTACATTTCAAATGTTATCCCCTTTCCTGGTTTCCCCTCCAAAAGGCCCCTATGCCCTCCCAAGAAAAGAAGTTTGAAATCAAGAAAGTTTGATTTCATGGCTGAGAATCTTGGGCCTGGAGTTTTTATACCACAGCAGGCCCATCTTCATTCTCAAATCACCTTCACTATGCATGTTGTCTGTTGTCTTTGAACATTGCCCTGTGGAAAAAGTACTGCTCACCCTCGTCTGTGGCACATAGTAGGTCTTCACTGAGTATTGGATGGATGGAAGAAGGAATGAAAGGCTGGATGAAGTTAGATCACTGGTTGGTTTGTTCCTTACTCTGAGCTCAAGCTGGTACTCGATGGGTGCTCAGAGGCAAGCTGTAACCATGGATCTTCTCAGAGATCCAGGATTGTGGCGCCCAGCCCGGCCCACCAAACCGCCCGCCCAGGTGGTGCAGAGTTGGTTTCCCCTAAAGGGGCCAGGCTGCCAAAGCATGTCTATTACCATATGGTAATGATAATAGCAACAGCCCGCCTCCCAGCTCGCCCCAAAGCCCCGCCCCTTCGGCTCCATAAACCACAGCTCTGGAGCTCTTTCTTCTGCTGCATAGAAAGGCGACTCCGAAGCACAGTCAGTTAACAGAAGGCTCTGGGAAACTTCGGCAAAGGAAAAGTCACCCAGGGTAGCCACAGGCTTTTAATTTAGTTTAATTTAGTTTATGTCTACTAATGGATCTGCTGCCCGCCAGAGGCGGAGCTTGCAGTTTGCTGTCCTGGCACTCAGACCCTTGAGTCACAGTGGGCCACGCCTCTCTCTTGGGCTCTGGTCCAGTAGGGCCTCTAGGCAGCCAAGGTGCAGCTATCCGCCCGCCCCAGCAGTGAGCAGGTCCTAGTCCTCTGTCCTTGGTGCTGAGACGGGCTCTCCCGACAGAGGGTGCTAACGCAAAAGCAACCTTCTCCGCCCTGCTCCAGGGATGGCCACGATGGGGCTTTAAGTTCCTTTTCCAGGGAGAAGGTACCACTGGCCCTCACAACCTTGTTTCCAAAGGATGGGCTTTGTAGGTTTGGGGACAACTACTTGGTTGAGTAGAGACTATGGGGACCTGCCTCGGTGTTAGGTGCTGTCAGACTTCAGCTTGTGAAACAGTAGCACATCAGTGTGTGCGGCATGACTCCTATTTTAAAGATGAGAAGACTGAAGGACAGAGAGGTAAAGCAACAACTTTTTGAGGACACAGCTGGTGATGGACTCATGTTCAAATGCAGGATCCACTTCAAGGCTAGAGCTGTGGCGTGCTCTCCTTGGCCATCTGCAATAGCCACACAGGGATCCACATGCATTCACACAAGCTCCTGTGTGAATACACACACATGCCAGGTGGGAAACTTTCATGAGTACATTGTGTCCATTTTTTGTATCCCATCTAATCATCATGAAAGTCCTCCATGGCAACTTTGTGTTTGCATGACTTACAGATGAGGAAACTAAGTTTCAGAGATGCCAGATGAATCATGAAGACGTGTAAGGCAGTGGGTTCTGAGCATAGGGACCAGGTATGGGCTTCCCTGTGCCAGGATGATCTCTCTCTCTCTCTCTCTCTCTCTCTCTCTCTCTCTCTCTCTCTTCCTCTCTCTCTCTCTCCCCTTGCTTCTCTTTATACTGGCAATCAACATCACCAGCATACATCCCAGGCAGGACTAGCTCTTTAATGTTTATCTAAATTAAACACAACCAGAAATGATGGCAATACCCATATCGATTGTGAGCCAGCCACTTGGAATTAAGTCTTACATCTCATCCTTAACAGACTTAGCCTGTTTACACTGTCAAGCTTCCACATATTCCCCTAGAAGAGGACACCACAGGTCGCAGTGCTACTCTCTAAAGATGTACACAGGGGTGCTAGATATTGTTCACCCAGAGGACGGAGTTGGAGGCCAGTGTTCCCCAAACTGGGTCTCACACACAGACCATTTGTGAGCTTGTAATGAAAATTCTTCAAAAGAGGGTTTCCTGGGCCTATGCGGGAAAATGCCAGTAGTTTCTTCTCAGCCCACAGGAGCACAGTAAAGGCTCCAAGGGGTCCTGAAGTCCTTCACCTGGTCCTGTTCCTTAGCTTTGTTGGATAGGAGTCTGCCTTTCTTAACTCCCCGCTTCTTATTAATTCTTATTAACATCTGTGCTCCCAGGTGCCTGTGGGTGGCAGACAGGTGACAACAGCAGAAAATACAATGACCCCTGCCAACGGATGGCATGTGTCACTAACTAAACGCAGCCTGTTTATTTGGGTGCTTTGCTCATGCTAGTTAATCAAGCTCTGCACAGCCCTATGGAGCAGACTCTATATTTGGGTCCATAGAATATACAAGGAGGGGACAGGACAGACGGTGAAGTCATTGCTTAACATCACCTACCTGGTATATGGTAAAGCTGGCATCTAAGAATAGGTGACCCTTTGCTGACCTATCTCTCTGCTTTCTGACCTGTATTTCCCAGCCCATACTCTCCAACCCACCCTCTTCAGTCCACTCTCCATGCTGCAGCTGGAGATGTCTGCTCTCTGTCCTCACAGGGCATTTGTGGGCCTAATGTGTGCAGGACTACAGGGGATTTGCTTGATCATCTGGGCCAAGAAAGATGGAAAGTGACTGTTGGGAGGGAGGAAGGAAGGGATAGATAGATGGATATATGGGAGGCTGGATGGATGATGGTGGATGGATGGATGGGTGGATAGATGGATGGGTGGAAGGAAGGATGGATGGATGGGTGGATGCTTGGATGGATGGAGGATGGATGGATGATAGATGAGTGGATGAATGATGAATAGATGGACAGATTGTGGGTACATAGATGGAAATGGATAAAAGGATGGGGAGATGAATGGAAAGGATAGGTGATAAAGATAGATAGATAGATAGATAGATAGATAGATAGATAGATAGAGGAATATATGCATGGATGGATAATAAATAGATGGATGGGTAAATAGCTGAATATAAAGGATAATAGATGGATGGATGGATGGATGGATGGATGGATGGATGGGCAATGGAGTGGATGAACAGGTAGACAGATCAGAGACAGGCTTGGGGGATGCACACAGAGAGGTGGTGTGGATGGATGAATATAGATTAGAAAATATCAGCAGGATTTATTCTTTCCCTGCACACTGCAGCACTGTCTGGCTGTGAAGGAGCAGGGCAGCAGATGTTAGTCATTACCAGAGGGTCAGCAGATGCAGTCAAGTGACTGACTGAAAGAAGAGGCTCTGGGGTCAGGCGCCTAGACTTAAATCCCAGTCTCGACTCTCAGAAAGGCGATTCTGACTGGAAGATAGGAAGGAAGCACTCTCTCCCTATCCACTGCAACAAACTCATTGGTCGCCTACCTGGTACATGCCTGGGCCAGTCTCTTCCTCACCTGTGAAATGCAGATGCGACTAGAGTGACCAGTGTGGCCCGTGATCACATCAGAAGATGCTCAAACCACAAGGATCAGCTGTGGCTGCTGAACACGCACCTGAGGCAGTCAGCCATGCAGCGTTGTTATAACCCACAGCGTGGTTGCTTCTGTGGTCCTCAGCCCAGCATCCTCTACAGTGCAATGAGAAGAGTGGGCACGCTACAGTGTGGCAGTCTGAAGAGACTTTGCAAAGTGTTGGTCATAATTCAAAAGCAAAGAGGGGAAGCCAATTCGTTTTCCCTGTGGCCCTTTAGAGCATTATTCCATTCATTTCTGGTTTCAGACTCTTGTCTCTGGATTATCATTTAGGGGCTGATAAATCTGAGGTGGGTTCTTGGATCCTCCCTTGTCTACTTTCCCTACCATGCTGCAATTTTGCAAATTGCCAATAGGTGGCGCCATGAAACATGCGATTATTCCCGGTTTTTTTTTTTTTTCCCCCTTTTCCTTTTGAATTGGAGGGCCTGTAGTCCATAAAATGAATCACCTTCTTAGTCACAGGTGTCAGTGTTTCCAAGACAAGGCATGATATCCCCAGACATGCTCCCAGTTAGTCCATTTTGTGATGGGCGAGGAAATACTGTAGAGGGGAAACTGAGGTCCCTGCGATTTGTATGGTGGGGCACCTTGTTCCCAATAGAGGAACAGAACTTTTCACACCATGAGTCTTGTCTCCCCAGGTCTCACTGAAGATTCCATAAGGTCTAGGCCATTTCACCTTGTTCCTTGAGAACTCTCATGTTATTCTTGCAGCCCCTGGTCATTTGGTTCTGGAAGCTGAGCAGGGAGGTCTGACTATCCAAGTTAGTGATACAATTGGGAACCTAATGGTGTGTGTGCCTGGGGGCTTTGGCTAATTACAAAAGCCTCAGAGTAAAGCTCTATCGCCTCTGCCCTCTGTACAATCCGTTGTCTGCCTATGCCTTCAGGTCCCGAAGTGTCAGAGAAGCTCCTACCCCATTTTCAGTATGCACAGGTGATTTCGCTTCTGTGGGCTTCATGATTTCCATTGGGAAGAGGCAAAGAGTGGGCTGGCTGTCACTGACAGTTGACATCTTGCCCAGCAGGGATCTACTTTCTCCTCACTTCTGTCTCCTTTCTCCTTGGCCACATATGAAATAGAGGTGTTGTTTGTGACCCTGAGCTGGCCTTTCTGGGAGGGATGTGATTCTGGAGGTCTGGGGGTTCCAGGTTATCTAAGGAGAGAGTAGTCTAGGGGAAGAATCAGTCATGGGAAACATTCCAGACACACTGGTGACCCCAGAGTGGCCATGTCAGAGCAGCGGGCAGCTGGAGCCTGGGTGCGGAGGCTAGGTTTGTCAGCGTCTCTGGAGACAGCTCAGAGCCATGTGTGGCTGAGAACCACTGATCTCATGGGAGACATCAAGGAGTGTGCATGGGTTGATCGATCCTGGGATCTGGTGATGTTTGATATTCGATCCATCAGGATGACCGGCTCCCAGATCCCGGGGGTTCCTGACATCCTAGCATCTTCTGGGCACCCCAGGCTGCTATGAGAAACCAACTAAAACAGACCTGCTAACCCCAGCAGGTCACCCAGCTCTCCTTCCATAGCTGTCTCTGGTCCTTCTGTCTGTTCTCTCTGTCGGGGAGAGGGGGGGCGACCTTGCAGAGAAGTTACTGGGGAGGTGAAGGGGACTGGGAGCTTCCCAGAAAGGAGGCTGTAGGAAGCCTAGAGAGAGCCCCTCTGCCCTCAAAGCTCTGTCTCTTGGGAGGGAACCAATGGACAACATCTGGAGAGACAGAGACTTGCTAGTCATATGACATGGAACCAAGGTGCCGAGGTTGGAGCATGACAGGGCATAGCACAGGTTCATGTGCCCAAACCTTTTTTTATGTTTTTGTTAGTGTTTGGTGTTTTAAACATAGGCTTGTTATAAAACCCTGGATGGCCTTCAACTTGTGATGAGCCTTTCTTCCAAGTACTGGGATTACAGACCTGTATCAGCACCCTCCACACTCTGTCACCAAGTTTGTCCCAGTGTCCTCAATGGTTCCTTTTAAGATTTATTTATTTTGTATGTGTGTGTGTGTGTGTGTGTGTGTGTGTTGTCTTCTTGCACAGCAGAAGAGGCAATAAGATCCCATCAAAGATGGTTGTGAGCCACCATGTGGGTGCTGGGAATTGAACTCAGTTCATCTGGAAGAGCAGACAGTGCTCTTAACTGCTGAGCCATCTCTCTAACTCCACCTTCCCGCCAGTGGTTCTTAAAGCTCACCACTACTGCAAGGGAAACAAAGGCCATGGAACACAGAGCTTAGACTTGGACTAGACCCCACACTGAGTGGCAGGGACCTAGAGCAGAAGGACATTCTCTGTGCCCCGAGGAGCTTGCCTTTTAGCTGGGCTGGATGCCGACCTGGAGTATCCACCTGCACTTGCTAGTCTGCTCTCTGTGCCTGCTTCCCACTCGGTTTCTGCCTTTCAGGACCCACTTCCAAATCCACTATGCTGTAGCCTCAGACTGGCTCCTGTGGCCTCCTGCTCCATATGGGGTCACTGCTGGGACACTGCTCCCCCATCTCATATTCTGGGGACCCAATTCAAGGCTTCATACATGCCAGGCACCTGTGTGACCACTGAGCTACCCTGTTCTGCTTTGTTTTGATACAGGGTCGTCCTAAGGTATCTAGGCTGACCTTGAACCTAATGTTCCTAAGCAGCTGGGGTTATAGTCTTGCACTGCCAGCCCAGGCAGCTCACTCTCAGCCACGGAGCTTCACTCACACTATTCCCTCTGACTGGAGCCCACCCCCCAGCCCACCTTCCTACTCTGACTCCCTTGCCCCACCCCTACCCAGGAGTGCTTCTGCTCCGGAAGCTGCCTGATCCTTTCTCTCACTTAAGAGAGCTCAGCTTGGCTGCCACAGACCGGCACACCTGTGAGGATGCCTTCGCAAGGTTCTCAGTACACTGTGCCTACCCAGTGGGTGAGGGGGGTATGAGAAGGGCAGAGTGCAGGGAGAAGGAAACCCCTGTTGAGAAGCCTCAGTCTGAAGTAGGGCTCTGAGCCAGCGTGTAGGACTGTCACCGTGCTGGGGAAGGCTATAGCAGCGGGTGGCTGCTTAGCAAAAATACCAAAGCTGCTGGTTCTCCATCAAACATCTCTTCCCTCATTGCAACCTCTGACTCTTAAAGCGTGAAGTGACTCTTGAGGGACACAGGGTTTGGGAGTGCTTGGTGGCCAGAGCCCCTGATGCTGGCAAGCCTCTGTCAGGATGTGAGGCTCAGGGATGTGTGAGAGAGATGTGTGAAGGGCACATCCCAGAGACATGAAACCAAGGGTGTCTCTGGCACCTGCTTCTTCAGAAGTCTAGAACTTTGTTATTAAGACAGTCAAACCTTCTCTTCTCCCCCCAGACCCCTTACAATGTCAGGAGGGACGAGGTCTCTCCTGAGAGTCATTCTTCTCAGCGGTTCAATAAGTCCCATCTTTCACACCCCGAGTGGCTGCATTTCAGTGGTGGGTGAAGTGGTTTTATTTTTATCGAGCACGCAGGCATATAAATATGTACGAGGCACACAGAAGCGCTTTAGGGTCTCTGAAAGGATGCTCTGGGGGTGGGGGGGCTGGCTGTGTGACAAGTTCACACAGGGCACAGATTCCATGGGGACAAAGATGCCGACACCTTCCATGGCCGATCTCCTAGAGGGATATCTGCCCTTAGGCCTGAGCCTGTTTGCCAGAGCAAAACTTAAAAAAAAAAAAAAAAAAAAAAAAAAAAAAAAAAGAAAGAAAGAAAGAACGAAAGAAAGCAAGTTTTTAAAGATCTGCGTTTCCACCTTGACTTTGCCACCTAGCAGCCCAGTGACCTTGGAAAAGGTATTCACCCAGTGTCTAGCTTGGAATGGAGAGCTGCATCCTAGGTTAACTTTACCTCCCTAAAAGCTTCCATTTTTTTTCTCTTAAAGAACAAATATGATGAAGAATTTGCAGTAAGCCCTGAGAATGCTAATATCCCAAGCATAAGAGGCTTATCACGATTCCTCCCCAGCCACACTTCGTGATGGCGCAGGCCAGCTGCAGTAATGCCAGCAATGGATGCTCCGGGTGTTCCGGCTTCCTCACCCATGGGGAGAGGAGTTGTGGAAGGAGAGCAGCCGCAGATCTCCCGTGACAGGGCCTGGCACTTTACATACATTACTGAACTTGAACACGGCAGTGGCAGTGTGTGGGAGGCACGATTCCTGCTTCTGGAAGAGGTCGGAGGTCAGAAAGACAAAAGCAGCTAATGAGCTGTAGGGCCCAGGCTTGAGCGAAGGTCACGTCGATGCTTTCCCAGAGGTGACCATGTGTAACTGTTCTCTCTTGGAAGGCCACATCACACCACGGAATGTATAGCCCCGATGTTCCACCATGGAGCTGTCAGAAGAGCCAGGTCCTGGAAGTGAAGGATCTGGAAACATCTGTGGAAGCTCCTTTTCTTCATCCAGAGCTGGCTCTCATCAATCTTGGTCCAAATAGACTTTCATCCACTGGGAGAGAAGAGAGAGAGAGAGAGACAGAGACAGAGACAGAGACAGAGACACAGACAGACAGACAGAGACAGAGAGGGAGAGAGAGAGAGAGGGAGAGAGACAGAGACATAGAGAGACAGAGAGACAGAGACGGAGAGAGACAGACAAGAGAGGGAGAGAGACAGACAGAGAGAGACAGAGACAGAGAGACAGAGACAGACAGAGACAGAGAGAGACGACAGAGACAGACAGAGAGAGGGAGAGGACAGAGAGAGACAGAGACAGACAGAGAGAGGAAGAGAGACAGAGAGAGGGAGAGAGTCAGAGAGACAGAGAGAGACAGAAAGACAGAGACAGAGAGACAGAGACAGAGACAAAGAGAGACAGAGACAGAAAAAGACAGAAAGACAGAGACAGAGAGATGGAGACAGACAAGAGAGAGACAGAGACAGACAGACAGAGAGAGTGAGAGAGAAACAGAGAGAGACAGAGAGAGGGAGAGAGAGAGAAAGACACAAAGAGAGACAGGGACAGACAGGGAGACAGAGAGAAGAGAGACAGTGTACCATGGGGGAGCCATGTAAGAACAATTGCAGTTCTGATTTGGGGGATGCTCAAAAGATCCAAAGATACTAAGCTCCAATCCCCCAGCTCTGCCTCTTTCTCTCCCCTACTCTATATCTTCCATCCTTATTTTAAGTTTTCCCCTTTTCTTTTCTAAATAGGGTCTCCCTCTGTAGTCCTGGTTGCCTGTAAGGAGAACTCTGGGTCAGTTGGAGAAGGCAGAGCCTAAGATGCTGGCATCAGCAAGCAACCAGGTCAGTGGGCTTTATCATGAGCCTCTGCATCTACAGAGCCTGGGGTGGGGGCGGGTTTGATAGGAGAAGCATCATGGTTCCCAGTAAAGAGTTGAGTGTGGCTGTCAGGTAGTGGCTGCTGAGGGAGTCAAGCCCCAGGAAAAAGCCTGGGGGAGGGGATCAGAATCAGATTCAGAAACCCATCTTTCCATCCTTGGTTATTTCTGTTCTCTTTCGGATTTATATAAGACTTCAGGAAAGTTGAAAGGACAGGCCAAGCCAGCCATGGTGTTGCAGATCCATGCAGGCTGATGAGCAAATAAAGGTAGAAGCAGAATCTGGCAGCCTTAGGTGAGGCTCAGACACCAGGCTGGGTCTTGTGACCACACCACCCAGGTGTTTTGAGTCTTGGCTCCTCATTCCCTGTCTCTGTCTGTAGAGAAGCTAAACAAACCCCACGGAGAACTGGCAGCCTCAGCATTTTAAAGAGCTCAGCTTGGAATGTTCCACGGCGTGCCATCATAGTTCCACAAATCTCTGGGACTCTGTCATCCTGCAGAACACACAATGAACACCTCTACCCCTCTCTGCCTTTCCTTGTTCTCCCCCTCTGGTGCTCCTGTCAACCACAACCCTCCCTTCTGTTCTGAGTTTGGGCCTACTAGGTTCATTCCACCATAAGTAGTCAAGTGTGATATTCATCTTCTTAAGACTGGATTCCTTCTCTTAGCACAATGTTCTTGTGGTTCATCTATGTGGCCAACCCTCCTCCCCCATGTGTAGGTGTGCATGCATATGTGCGTTGTGTGTATAGCTGCACACACATGTTTGTACATTCATGTGTTAGCCTAAGGTCAGTTTCTGCTATCTTTTCCCATCACTCTCTACCTAACTTTTGTAAGAATGGTCTCACTGAACACAAAGCTCACAGATTTGGCTTGACTAGCTGGTCCAAGTCCTGATGCGCTCCCATTGCTGTCTCTCCAGTCCTGGGATTACAGATATGTACTGCTGTGCCAAGATTTGTAATAGGTACTGGGAACTTGAACCCAGCTCCTTATCCTTACATAGCAAACATTTTACAGACTGAGACACGCCCCACTGAGAACTTCCTCCCCTTTTAATGCTGAGTAATAATATTCCTTGCATGTGGACACTGCATTGTCCTTCTCTGGGGAAAGAAACAATGCTCCTCAAAAAATCCATGCAATGTAGCCACAAAGTGCAGACCAAGCTATGGCAGAGGGGGAAAGTCCTAATTAATGGATAAGGACTGCTGGGGTGAGAGTTCTACAGGTACTTCATTGTTTGCATCTCTTCTCCCACATCAGTGACTGCATACCTGACAGACAACTGCCCGGAGGAAAGAAGCACTTTGCCCACAGTTTTACAGGATGTCACTCTTTCCTGTTGGGGAAGGCTTGTTGGTTGGGCGGCTCTGTTCATGGTTGTGAGGGGTGGCTCTGTCCATGGTTGTGTGAAGCGGGTCTGTCCCTGTTGGTGTAGAGTGACTCTGTCCAAGATGGTGTGGGGCGGCTCTGTCCATGGTTGTGAGGGGTGGCTCTGTCCATGGTGGTGGGAGTAGCTCTGTCCATGGTGGTGGAGTAGCTCTGTCCATGGTAGCGTAAGTGACTCTGTTCATGGTGGTGGAGAGTAGCTCTGTCCATGGTAGCGTGCTGTGGCTCTGTCCATGGTAGCGTAGAATGACTCTGTCCATGGTGGCGTAGAATGACTCTGTCCATGGTGGCATGGAGACTGGGTAGCTCTGTCCATGGTTGTGTGGGGCGGGTTTGTCCCTGTCGGTGTAGAGTGGTTCTGTTCATGATGGTGTGGGGCGGCTCTGTCCATGGTTGTGGGGAGTAGCTCTGTCCATGGTACATGCTGTGACTCTGTTCATGGTAGTGTGAAGTGACTGTCCATGGAGGCGTGGAGGCTGGGCAGCTCTGTCCATGGTGGTGTCTGGGCAGCTCTGTCCATGGTGGTGTCTGAGCAGCTCTGTCTATGTTGATGCAGAATGGCTCTGTCCATGTTGGAAGATTCGCTCACAGATCGTTTATGCGGCAGATTAGGAATTAGAAAGAACATCCTGGAAGCAAGGCTGAGAGAGGACCCTCAAAGAACTGCCCCTGTGACTCATTTTAGCAGGCCAGTTTGCCACAGACTCCCAAACAGCACCACCAGATGTGAACCAAGGGTTCAAAGCCAGGAGCCTACAGGGAGACATTTCAGGTACATAGCCTCCAAAAAGATTGACTGCGTGAGTCGGGGTGTCTAGAACATTCTAGATAGGGGGTGCTAGCTAGGCGATCTCTTGTTCACATGATGGGAGCACCAACAGGAGCACGGAGAATGAGCAAACACATATGGCCCTGAAGAAAGGATTTCAATGGATGATAAGGAAGAAAAGAAATCAACAAAACCCAAACACCACCAGACACAGACCAAAGGCTCGGGGGTGGGGTGGGGAAAGGTCCAAGAGGAAGGAAGTTTGTCTGAGAGAAGGGTCGGGAGGAGGGAGCCACTTGCAGGACCTCGTCTGGATGTGTTGGGATGGAACCCTGACCACTCCACACTCTCCAGCAAGTGGACTGTCAGAGTTTTTCTGGGTGTTCTAGCAAATGAGCATGGCTTCCCCCACTCCTTTACTGAAGAACATCTCTCTCTATGGAGGGAGTCCACCTTTTCCCACTGGCTGTGAAGCTTCTTCAACACATGTTGATGGAGTAAGGGGACACACACTCGGCCAGCCAGACCAGCCAGACCAAGCCAACATCGTACTCACCTAGCAGGGTCTTGATGGAAGTACCTCACTGACCAATAGGAGCAGAGGAAGTACGTAGTGGGATAATTAAGGTGTGTGTGTGTGTGTGTGTGTGTGTGTGTGTGTGTGTATGTGTGTGTGACTCATCTGTCTCCATTGAATCTAGAAGAACCCCAGGATGCTCTCCCCTGCTTAGGTAAGGACCTTCCTTCTTGAGGTTAGCCAGCACTGTGGCCTTCTAAGTTTAGGTTCCTGATTGTACTGGGACAAATAGCAAAGCAGATATATGAACTCCACCCTGGCTCAGCATCCCTGGTTCTTCCCATTCCCACGACAGAGGCAGGGGTGGGGGAAGACTTCCTAGATAAGGGGACTCAACAAGACTTCACAGTTGCATGTGAATGAGGAACCAGGAGTGACAGGAGCCACCAAGGGACAGTCTCCAAGCTGTGCTTCCTTGGATTTATCTGGCAGCCATGTCCAGGGAAGGCTGGAGGCGGTGAGTTCTTGGGCACGTTTGAGACTGAAGCTGCTGCCATCCTCTGGAAGTGGGGATTAATTAAAGTATACTGGTCCTGGAGATACAGCTGAGACCATCAGTAAGTAACCTTGGCTCTATGGAACTGGGTGTCTGCTGGCAGGGAAAAAAAGAACAACCTCCAAGACAAGAGCTAGGCCAAGATACTTTCAGGTTGTAACCTGCCTCAGATGATGTGCATATAGTAGTCAGGGGTTTAGGGTGCAGCTGAGAGGACTTCCTGGAGTTGGTGACAATCAGGCTGTGTAAGAATGGACTCTAGGGAAATTCTTACCATAGAGTCATCTTCCCTGCCTTCACCATGGATTCCAGGCAGACACTCCAACAGGCATTTCCCTGCTGCCTCTCTGACTGTGGAGCAAAGTAAGGAATAAGAGGGGCTGGGTAGAGAGGCTACCAGGCAGGAGGTCGTGGCTAGGCCCAGAGACAGGTGACATCAGCCTGTGTGAATGCAACCAGAGACACAGTCAAGAAGGCATCGGTGGAGATGCATGGGCTCCGATTCCAGCAGAGAAGAATCGTTCGAAGAAACAGTATCTAAGGCAAGGGACAGCCCAGACCAAGCACAGCGAGGCTTTACTCGGCTGCCAATCTGGTTTTCACAGTTTACAAGCTCCACAGGGTGGAGCTTGCCTTCTTGAGGTGTGGGTGGTCAGACTGGCAGTGAAGAAAAGATGCACTCCCTGGGCAGCAGATCCTGCCTGGGGCACAGAAGAGAACAGAGATCCCAGGAAACCACTCCTCCTTGCCATCCCTTTCCTGATGGAGGGAGCCTTGGGTTGGTCCACTGAAAAATTATAGGGTGTCCCTCTGATGCCAGCCATTTTCCTAGGGGTAGAAATGCAAATCCTTGTTCTCTGAGTCCTTTCTCCCAGGCAGCCCTTGTCCAGGCATGCCCACTGGCCTCTACCTCCTCTGCTGTGGCTCCCTTTGTCCAGCTTTCTGATGCCCACACCTGGCCCTTATCTTGAGCCCAGCTTGCCCCTAGAATGGCATCTTAGTTGCAGGTGGGAAAAGTGATGGATGTCAGTTCCGAGATGAGGTGACCACAGGTGACAA
Source organism: Mastomys coucha (assembly GCF_008632895.1). Lineage (NCBI taxonomy): Eukaryota > Metazoa > Chordata > Mammalia > Rodentia > Muridae > Mastomys > Mastomys coucha. The sequence goes on from NW_022196900.1 coordinate 96,809,492, forward strand.
TCTCTCCATCTCTGTCCTTCGCTTGCTCTGATAAAGTCAATAGCCCTGTGGAGCGACCCGGGTAGGGGTCGGGTGGGAGTGGGACAGGCCCGGGTAGGGGTGGGGCAGTACAGAGCAGAGGGATGACAACAGCTCAGCAAGCACAGGGGCCTCAGTTCAGCATCTCTGATTTCCTCGATGTTGGTCTGGCTTTCATGCTTCTCACACTAAAGCCAGGTAACCAGATATTCTTCTATCATTCTGTCCTCCACCCTCCTGCCCTCAGACTCCCCTGTCCTCCACCCTCTTCCCCTCAGCTCTCCTGTCCTTCACCCTCCTCCCCTCAGACTCTCCTGTCCTCCACCCTCCTGCCCTCAGACTTTCCTGTCCTCCACCCTCCTCCCCTCAGGCTCCCCTGTCCTCTACTCTCCTCCCCTCAGCTCTCCTGTCCTCTACCCTCCTGCCCCCAGGCTCTCCTGTCCTCCACCCTCCTTCCCTCAGGCTCCCCGTCCTCTACCCTCCTCCCCTCAGCTCTCTTGTCCTCCACCCTGTCCCACTGGCCTCTACCTCCTATTTGCCAGGTGGTTGGTCAGATCCGCATGCCAGAGCTTGATGATCTGCATAGGGCAAGATGGGATCCATGTGTCTCTCTTAAGAGAGAGATGCTGGAGCTTCTCTGCCTGTCTGATCTCTGGAGTCTAGTCCAGGGGAGGAGAAGCTAGAAGCCACGGTCTGAGTCTTTATCCTGCTCAGAGCCTCAGCTGTACCATGCCCCTTGGAGACAGCTTTTCTCATTCTTCCCTTCTCATCCCGACCTTTCTTCCTACAAAGCACTCTCTGTAATAATTAGCTAGGTTATACCATGATGATGCCATGATTCCTCCTTAGCTCAGGAGAGCATCCCTCCTCACATCCCTCCTTGTGTTCCACATGACTGATCAGCAGCTCCCAGAAATTCAACCCAATAGTTAGAATTCTGGAATCAAGATTAAGGAAGACTTAAGACAAAGGAGCCAGGGACCCAGAGTCCTCTTCAGGACTCTGAATGGTGGATGGAGGGGTTCTGGGGCACAGAGGAGAGGGGAGGGATGGTTGCGGGGCTAGACTATGGGTTCGAGGCTTTTCTATCCTCCTAATGCAAAAGTGTGTTCCCAAGCAAATGTAGGATGTGTAATTAGTATAGGGACAGGACAGAGGAACTAGCTGGAGTCTTTACAGTGGAGGGTGGTAAGTGGGCTGGTGCCAGTGTTTCATGGGCACTTACTGTGTGTTTGTCACCATACTAAGTGCTCAATGTTAGACCCCTTAAGAGGTATTGCCACAGACTACACCTTACAGAGAATGAAACTGGGTTCACAGAGGACCAGCAAATAGGCCAAAACAGCTGAACTCATAGGGGTTGAAATGAAGAAGCAATCTCAAACATGGCTGGGGTGCTCTGAGCTCCAGGCCTTTAGCATTACCCCAGAACCCCTCAGTGATCGGGGGAGGCTAGTTCATGCTGCAAAGCCTGAGCTACAGCAGCTCAAACGTGTGAGGCATCCATGAGGAAGCACCCTGAGCTGGGTCCTCCCTCAGTGGAGAGCTCATGGATTGACAGATTGATAATTTCCTTCATTCATCCTTTGTACAAGCACCAGGCCCCGAAGGAGATGCTGGAAACACACACTAAACAAAACCAGACATACTGCCCAGTGCAAATAGAAAGGCTGACGTTGAGCGAATAATCACACAGCCAATCTGTCAGCCCCAGAGGCGAATTGCACTGCACTCCACTGTAGAGCTCCAGAGCAAAGGGGCCGATGTGTATACACACTCTCTGTGCCTTACCTGAGACCTAGCCCCGTGCAATCCAGCATGGGGCTATGAGACCCTTCATGGAGCCAGAGGGTGGTGGTGGGGGCTCACCTGTGACAATCTGTCACTCTCGGCGGCATGGCAGGACACTTGGCTTTCCCATCTCTGAGGTCCCAGGTCTTCCTTGCCACCTGTAAAGACAAAATGAAAGCAAGACCTTGGGGACAAGTGCTGGCTTTTCCTTCTGTCCTCCACAATGTCTGTCTTGTCCTCGGCTTCTCTCAATGCAAAAGTCTCCTTCTCACACACTGGAGAGGTTTCTGCAGCTGCTTTCTCACAGAGGCCAATCCTTTGATGGCCTAAAGGCACAGACCTGGATATAGTAGCATCTACTGGTGCCTTGGCAACTTGGAATTGGGGTTCGTCAAGCCACAAGAACCCTGGGAATGTGAGGGATGAGTTGGTGTGGTTCTCTGATGCATTTTTCTTTCTCACCTGCAGCTCCCCTTTGAAACAGGCTCTCATATAGCTCAGGCTAGCCTTGGATGTGCTAGGTAATCCAGGCTAGTCTTGAACTCCTGACCTCCTGCCATCGCCTCCCAAATCCTGGGATCACAGGCACGCACCAGCTTTCCTGACTTGTGCCTCTTGTCTTATATCCTGATAGACAGTCCTGCTGTGGATCTGTATCAGTGGACCAGTACAGAGGTCAGATGAAAGTTGCAGTTCATGGTGATGTGTGTGTGTGTGCGCGCGCATGTGCATGTGTGTGTATGCACGTGTGTGCATGTGCATGTGTGTGCGTGCGTGCGTGTGAGTGTGCGTGCATGTGTGTGTAAGATGTAAAGATGTAAGTAGTAAGATAGAAGAAGTAAGATAGAAATAAGTAAGATGTAAGAAGTACGATGTAACTAGTAAGATGTAAGAAGAAGATATAGAAGAATATAGAAGAAGCTAGCTAAGAAAGAAGAAAATATGAACGAATGATTTTGTAGTACAAGGTTCCTGAATAAACTGCTTGGAGAAGGGTTCGTTGTTGCCTCCTTATTTCCGCTGGTTGGTAAGGCGACGACAACCAACCTACAATCCGTCCCTCCTACTACCCCACCTCCTGCCAAGTTACCACCAGTGTCCACAATATGCTGGTTGAATGCCTGGGTCAAGCATTGTCTTTGACGAAACCAGAGTGTCCTATGCACTGGCAGCTTCACACAGCTGTTGAGCCCCTGCCATGCATATGCCCAGTCTGTGTGGCCTTTCCGGTTTGGTCTGCCTGGGGAGATGCCTGCTGTCCAGGTTAGCCTGGCAGACTTGGAAGCTAGGATGCTCAGGGTGCAGATCTCGTAGCTTTGTAATCTCCAAGGATCACTGATTTGTCTTTGTTTTCAGTGGAGTGTGCTGGGGATCGTTTAGATGGTTTTGCTTTTCAATCTGTCCCGAAATGTTTGCAAACTCATGAGCACTGCCTTTACGATCTACTGGGCTTCACTGGCTGAAGCACGCATGCGCGGTACCTCGGGAGGATATGCTTTGGCATCAGCAGGATTTCTGCTTACAGCCGTCAACAGCGCATACCTGGCACCCTTGTGCTCCAACCTGGGTCCAGAAGAGGCTAAGAGGGGCAGTTCCAGCTTAGTTCCTCCTCGGAGCTTCACCCGAGCCTCCACATGTCCAGACGTATCCTTCCAGTGTGCACTCTAAGAGTGCCTCATCTCTCCAACTTCATCTCCCATCTCTCTCCATGAACCTCTGTATTGCTGAATCTGTGCCCCTGTAAATAGGTAAAGCTGTCACCAGTTCTCTCAGAATGTGACTGTGTTTGGCAACAGGGACTCTGCAGGTGTAAGTTGAAATGAACTCCTTAGAGTGAGCCCTCAACCCAAGACAGGCAGTTCTCTTAGAGCAAGAAATTCATGCTTCTTCTTCTTCTTCTTCTTCTTCTTCTCCTCCTCCTCCTCCTCC
>NW_022196900.1:96813373-96823469 GCF_008632895.1 Mastomys coucha
TCCTTCTCCTTCTCCTTCTCCTTCTCCTTCTCCTTCTCCTTCTTCCTCCTCCTCCTCCTCTTCCTCCTCCTTCCTCCTCTTCCTCCTCCTCCTCTTCCCCTTCCTCCTTCTCCTCTTCTTCCTCCTCTTCCTCATTTTCTTCATCTTCCTCCTCCTCCTATTCTTCTTGCTGTGGCATTTGCATTTCATTGTTTAAAAACACACGTATGCATGGTGTATTATGTGTGCAATTGTTCATATCGGGGGTGGAACACAAGCACAGGTATATGGAGGTCAACACCATATATCTTTCTCAGTAGATCTTGTGTGGTTTGAATATGCTTGGCCTAGGGAGTGGCACTACTAGGAGGTGTGGCCTTGTTGGAGTAGGTGTGGCCTTGTTGGAGAAAGAATGTCACTGTGGGAGTGGGTTTGAGAGAACTTCTTCCTAGCTGCCAGTTTTCTCCTGGTGGCCATCAGATGAAGATGTAGAACTCTCAGCTCCTCCTGCACCATGCCTGCCTGGACGCTGCCATGCTCCCACCTTGATGATAATGGACTGAATATCTGAACCTGTAAGCCAGTCCCAATTAAATGTTGTCCTTATAAGAGTTGTCTTGATTATGGTGCCTCTTCACAGCAGTAAAACCCTAACTAAGACAAGTCTCCACTTGAGACTGTCTCTCACTGAACCTGGACCTCCCTACAGAAAAATGTGAGGCTCTGAGGCATGCTGCCATATAAGAGCCAGGTGTGGGGGCCATGCATCTGTAAGTCTAGTGCAGGGGCAGTGGAAGATAGGACCATTCCTGGATCTTGCCAACAATTATAGGCATGTGGTGGAGCTATTTGCCAAAGTCACACTATGAAAGCCACAGGACAAGCTGGATCTAGCTGGCTGTGTGCCCAATGTGAGCTCAAGGTGACCTCCTGTCTCTGTCCCTCAGTGTTCAGGGGTGACTCTCTATATGGCTGGGGGCCAGAGGTCTCCCATAGTGCAGTTCATGGGCAGAGGAAGTCAGGTCACCCATCCTTTGGGTGTTCCCTCTTGTGTTGTCTGATGGTCCATCCTTGTCAACTACAATAGACTTAGAATCACCCAGGAGATGCACCTTTGTGTATGGCTGTGGGGATGATTCCAAGAGTTCTGAGATGAGAAGAAACACGTGGAATGTGAGCCACACCCTCCCATGGGCTGAAGGCCTGGATTGCATCAGAGATGACTTTGGCTGAGTACCCCCCCGCATACATCCTTCTCTGCTTCCTCACTGTGACACAATGTGACCGACTGCCTCCTGTTCCTGCTGCCTTCCCTTCCTCACCATGATGGACTGCATCTTCAAACTGTGAGCCAGAATAAACCTCTCCTTCCTTAAGCTGTTTGTGATGGATATTCCGTCACAGCCATGAGAAAAATAACTAACCCAGTGCCTATAGGCAGTTCTCTGTTTCTGCTGGCCACACCCCCCAGGACAAGGTTCATCTCCTCACCCCTACACTTCCTAAGGCTCCACATCTTGTGCGCCTTAGTGGGAAACTGGCTCTAAGGCCCTGTTCCCAGCAGAGAATGTGGATGCAAAGTTTTCAGCCAGCTGTTCGAGGATGGCTGAAATCAATTCATTATTGATTGTTCAACATCTGATGGGGTGAGGGGGAACCACTTATCAGAGGAAACAATACATGAGCATAGGAGCATTTGAGGGTGATCAGGCCAGTATAGAACTGACAGGAAGGACAGCCATCTCTGGCAGGGAGGAGTCAGGTAGAGCCCTCCAGATAAAGCACCCACTGTGTGTCCAGGTCAAGTGACTTGGGCTCAATGCAAGCTCAGCCCTTTGTTGTGCATGATCTCTGGCTCATGCTCAGACTCACTTTCAGACTCACCTTCCCCACCAGAAAAAGGAAGATCATCACACCCCCCTTGGAGACCGTATCTACACTAAACAAATTTATGTAAATGGATAACTCTTTGCTGTCAAAGTCCCCACGGTGGAGACGATAACATGGCAAGACCCCTCTCTTCCTGGTCATTAGACAGTCCACACTGTGTGGGTCCTCTGATGTTTCATGATTTTCTCTGAGGCCCTCTGAGCTTCCAAACACAATCAGAGATATGTGCTGGGACAGTGGGCACTAATGGGGGTCCTGGGGGTGTGCCTAAGTACATCTCTGTTATCGTTATCGGTTTTGGCTGAGTGAGGGGCAGGGACACGAGGTAGCTCTGGGCAAAGGAGCAGGGAGATGCAGATTTGGAAAACTAGGTCAGTGCAGAAGCTGGGGGGTTGGCAGCTCCACTTGACTTGAGAGCTGTTAAGCAGATTCGGGAAGCTTCTACCAGTGCCCTCCCTTGGTGTTCACTTGCCCCCTCTGCTCCCAGCACTATAGCCTCCCCCCACAGGCCTCTCTTCTGAATCAGCATCTGCCAGCTCTCCACTCTCCTGCACCCTCCCACTGCTCCCTCTGAAGTCCAAGGTCCAGGTTCAGTGGGGCAGGCTGGCGCCTCTGACCTTTTAGAGGGCTCAGTGTGGGGGAGGCCAACATTGAACAGGGCCAGGGTGGGGGGCTGCCAGTCAGAAGGAGCCTGGGATGGGGTTGAGGAGGGAGACATAGGCTTCCAGTGCCTTTGTCTGGGCTAGGGGTGTCCAATGCCACGCTGACTACAGCTATTAAAACGTCGATCGTTGCTGCCTGCTCCAAGTGCCTGGGGAAGACAGAGGGGCTCACCGTTTTGTCTTCTGTGGATGCATCGATGACTCCTTGGGAGCCTGTTCGATGATGGGTCTGGAAAGCTGCTTGGCAGAGCAGAGAGGCTGGGATAAAAACAGCTGCTCAGAGGGACCCCCACAGACCCCAATTTCCAGAGGCATATAGATCAGAAGGCCGAGCTGACACGTGCTCCTTTGCAAAAGCTGGTTTTGTTCCTGTACCCCCACCCCTTCATGCTGGCCCCTTCCTTTTCATCCCCGCTCAGTGCGGCTCCACAAAGGGCCCCTCTTATCCTTTTTGAAGAGGCTGGGGACAAGAGGCTGACAGGTGTCTGTCACGATGGCCAGAGGAGGGATGTACAGAGGATGCTGGCTGTTATTCTCAACCCACAAAGGAACAGCTGGCCCACAGCGTGCGTGGAGTAGGCAGGAGAGTGGTTACACTGTGAGGTCTCACACCGGCAACCAAGGAAATCAGCAGACCTGAGCCAGGCACCTGCCCCATGACAACCCTGAGTTGCAGGCACATGACACAACTCTGCAGGTCTCAGGTGTGGAAATGAGGTCACCAGTCTTTCTCCACCTTGGGGTTGATATGAAGCTGGCCCAGAACAATGGGATTGCCCCTGTCCTGTGACTGGGACAACTCACCTGTTCTGTTTTCTCTCTTCGTCCTTCCTTTCTTTCCATCCCGAATCCTCAGCCAGGCTGGCTGTGGGTGTGGTCAGAGAACCTTCAGGCCCAAAGCCTGCTTGTCCAGGGACTTTACAGAGAAAGCAGCTTGTTTGCTGATAGAGGGGAGGGAAGGGAGGCAAGGCAGTGCCACGTGTCTCTGGCCACGTTCATTCTGGGTCTGTGTACCCACATTCTGCTTGACACAGGCAGGGAATGGGAGCCTCCAGGCAAAGTACGACTGCTATGAAGGTTATGAGAGAGACAACATCTGGTGGTCTGTGGAAGCCATTTTTCAGATGTCCCAACAGGCGGTGGATTGGAAAACCCTGTGAGTGTGTGTGTGTGTGTGCATGAGAACCTGTGTGTATGTGTGTATGTATGTTTGTACTTGTACATGTATCTGCACACATATATGTAGTGTGTGTGTGTGTGCCTGTGAGTGAGAGCATAGTGTTCATATGTACCTTTTGTGTGTGTGCATGTGAACATGTGTGTACATGTGTATGTATGTGTGCATGTTTGTATGTGAACATGTATGTGCAAACATATATGTATGTAGTGTGTGCCTGTGAGTGAGAACATGTATTCATATGTACCTGTTTGTGTATGTGCATGTGAACATGCATGTACATGTGTATGTATGTGTGTATATGTTTATATGTGTACATGTACTGCACACATATATGTAGTGTGTGTGTATGCAGGTACACATCCCTTCAATATGTGCATCTCCTGTGATCATGTCTGTTTCATATGCTTGAGTGTAGAGCCTGCATGTGTGTGAAGACTGTGTATGATCTGTACATCCTACAAGAACAGATGTGTGCCCCACATGTGCATCTGAGTAAGGATTTATACAGGCCTGGCATGCCGGCTCCATCCCGGGTATTTGCTGGAACATGAAGGCTGATGGGCCTGCAGCTGCTCTGGGTTCTCCGACACGTGAGTAACGAGGCAGGCCCCTTGTTACGGTGTAGTCTTATTAAACGTGCTGCATGTTAATAGCACCGACAAAGTCAGTTATGGAAAGCTCTTTATTAAAAATAATAAGAAATGGCCCCTCTCGCTCAACAATTTCGCAGCCACGTTCGGCCGCACAGGCTGGCAGGTTATTAAAGTGGGATCAAGTGAGTGTCCTTAATGTGCCTTCTGAGGGTCTGGCTGGTGGCTCAGCCTCATTACATGTCACTGGCCTTGACTGCCTTGGTCTCCTCAGATCACTCTGGACACAAGGTGGAGAAAGAAGCTAAAGCCCGTCCTGAAGTAGGTGGGGCTGTGCCCATGGCCTGATCTCCTCAGAGCACTTTACAGGTTTGGAGCCGTCTCTTGTCCTGCAAACCTCTGCAGAGATGGTGACCCCTCCCCTCTGGAAATATGGAACCCAAATTCCACCTATACCCCACTCTTGGACAGACATGTACTTTACTTTGTCCTCTTCCTGGCCCACAGAGGGGACCCATGACAACTCTGAGTGGGATCAGGAGGATTCTGTTGGTGAGGCACGCAAGGCTTCTCAAACCGTGAGTCACATGGGAGACGTGGACCAGTGTGGGACTTACACCTGAAGTGTCATGGTGTGGAGTCCCAGGGGAGGCTGGGTCTGTAGGTCCAGGGTCTGCACACCCTGTGCTTGCTTCTCAGGGAAGAGCAGACAAAGGAGACCTCAAGGTCAGTCAAGAGTGGGGCCCATGACACCTTTGGGTTGGGCATCTCCTGTGGGTGCTTCCCATGGGCCTTCCATGGTGTGCTGGCCTGAGTTCTGCGGGGGACGGGGCAAGGGGACCACCCGACCTTCAAGAAAGGGGGGGGATGATCAGTAATGGGGACCGAGCATCACCTGGGGCGGGCCCTGGCATGTGGATGCTCCCGTTATCCCAGCCCCACAATGCAGTGGCTCCTTTATTCTCAAAGAAAGGAAGGCTTAAGTAACACAGCTTTTCGACCATACACAGAGGCTGCTGATGACTCAAAGGCAGCCTTGACTCCAGGTCAGAAGGTTCCCACAACCAGCACAGAGCGAGAAACAAAGCCCCCGAGTTCCTCTTCACTCCCCAGCGCTGCCCAGCACCGAGGAACCGGTGTCTGGAAAGGCGCCTGTCTCCTCGTAGTTCTGGCTCTCTCCTCTCTATGGATTTGGCCCCATGCCCTTTCCTCACGCTAGGTGAAAATACAAACTTGCATTCATCCTCTCTCCAAGATGCCCTTGGCAGGTGCCACAGAAGCTTCATTTACGGATGGATTTCAAGGCACAGGAAGGCACCCTGGTGCACGGCCAGCTGGACAGCTGAAATCTGAGTGTCAGCTGCCCTGCCCAGTCTCCTTGCTGCAGGTGCCCAGAGAAAGTGCAGGAGCCTCCTCTGAGTGATTAACTAGGTCAAACAGAACGCACTCGATCTCCTTCTAACCCCCTAACAGCTCTCACCTGAGTTATTTTCTCTTAGATTTTGTTTTTATAGAGTCTTATTTTGTGGTTCAGGTTGGTCTTAAATTCACGATCCTGTGGTCTCCACCTCCGCAGTCCTGGGATGACAGATGGGTGTCACCACACCTGGCTCTGACATACACAACTGCTTTGAGTCCTGCTGGAAGAAGGACCATCAAGAAGGTCTGTGAAGATACACAGCTCACATGGGCTTAACGCAGGCTGTCTGACTGCAGGGTTATTTGAGGGTCTTGCTGTGTTTCATAGAGATACCTGAGGTTGAAGGGGAATTGTGGGCAATCCTCGTGAATGCTGAAGTTCACAGAGCTAAAGACGGAGTCTGGATGAATCTCGTCATGGATATCTCCCTCTCATGGAGATGTAGGCCAAAGGAAGGCACAGACAAGTTCACACAGCCAGTGACATCAGGGTGGGGCGTGAACCCAGAGGTCACCTTGTCCTACCTGATTGCCATGTGGAAGTTGTCCCCGGCACTCTCTAGATGATGCAGCTTTTTCTTTCACTGGGGAAAGCCAGGTGCCAGGGCATTTTGGCACCTTGCGCCACTACACCACAGTCGCCCACACTTTCTGCAGCTTCCAGATTTGGGGTAGTCTCAATTCTCCCTTAGGGGCTGTCACATGAGATGCTAGCCTCACTGTGGAGGCTGGGGACTTCCCTTGAGTTCCCACAGTATTTTCTGTTACTTCAGAAACACCTCCTGCCAGCCGCTCTAGGCATTAGCAACAGAGTGTGGATCGATCCTACTGTTTCTGAGGTAACTGGGTGATAATACCAAACCCTATGATCTGTCATAGCTAGGGCTTCCCTCATAGAGTCCCTCTGATATTTTGGGAGAAGATGCCTATGCACAGAAACTCAGACATACCTACACAAACACATGTACAAGTGTTCCCTCATGCACGTATGCATGCACACACATCCACATGTGTACAGTGATAGATGCACACCTTTGCCTGCACACACAGAACATGATATCCGTACGCATGTCCACACACGGGTACATACCCACATGTGCATATGTAAATCCACGCAGCCTTGTGTTGAACTGTGAGAGAGGATAAAGAGCCTCAGTGCCCACAGCTAAGGACTTGGCTAGTCACATCCAGATTATTGGTGATAACAAATGCCACCTGGTCCTGGGCCCAATGATGGGTGGGAAGCCTACTTTACCACCAAGCAATTACCGAGGCTGGGCCCATGCCAAAGCCTCTGCAGGGCTGTTTTTCTCCGCGTAAGACGGGGAAGCTGACGGGACCTTCTCGGAAGCTACCAGGGAGCCTAAGCAACTTATCACTATTAGTCACTGGGAGCAATACCTAGCCAGGAATATTGGCTCAAATATGGAGACTCTGACTGGCACAGGGGAGGAGGCAGTGGGAAATTGTGGTGTAGAAAGATCTGTGTGGGAAGTTCAAGGATTAAGACTGTTGGGACAGAGCAGAACTGAGGAGCAGAAAGGAAATAAGTCCTTAGAGGTCTACCTCAGGAAACTCTTCCCTGACCCCTGGCCCCTGGCCCCTGGCCCCTGGCCCCTGACCCCTGGCCCCTTGCCCCTGACCCCTGACCCCTGATCCCTGACCCCTGACCCCTGGCCCCCGGCCCCTGACCCCTGGTTCCTGCTCCCTGACCCCTGACCCCAGGCCCCTGACCCCTATGAGACCTCTTTGCTTTCTGACTAACAGGTACACATTCTCTTACACAGCTAACACCACCATAGTGTTCCCCTCTGAACTCAGGTCAGCAACCAAACATCTGGCATCCTTGGACTCTGAAAGGGGGACAAAATAAAATCTTCCTCCCTTGAGCTGAGTCACATATCCATTGCACGTAGAGCCCATACTGCATTCATTCATGTACCATCCACTAATGAGCACCTGGCCTGCACGCCCTCCTGGCTGTCATCGGTATCACTGTTATGGACATGGCATGGCTCTTTAATGAATATGCTGGCTGTGGGGTTGTCAGCTCAACATACACAGGGACTCCTTCAGCCTCAGGTACATGTATGAAACAGCAAGACCCTCAGCGTGATATGCATTTTTTTTTTAAAAAATAGGATCTCATGCAGCCCAGGGTATTCTTGAACTTATTAAGGTTCAAGGTTTGTCGTGAACTCCTAGGCCTCCTGCCTCTGCTTCTGATTGTCTGGGGTTACAGATGTGGTGGTATAGGTGTTCGCAGATGGGAAGCTCAGTCACATATCCTTTGCACTTCTACCACCTGTGCCACCTGTACCAACTGTACCACCCACCTGTACCACCTGTACCACCTGTATCACCCACCTGTACCACCTGCACCAACTACCTGTATCACCCACCTGTATCACCCACCTGTACCACCTGTACCACCTGTACCACCCACCTGTACCACCTGTTCCACCTGTACCACCCACCTGTACCACCTGTTCCACCTGTACCACCCACCTGTACCACCTGCACCACCCATCTGTACCACCTACCTGTATCACCTACCTGTACCACCTGTACCACCCACCTGTACCACCTGTTCCACTTGTACCACCCACCTGTTCCACCTGTATCACCCACCTATTCCACCTGTACCACCCACCTGTTCTACCTGTACCACCCACCTGTACCACCATACCTGTAACCTGCAGATGGTTTTGAATCTTGTCTGAGGCCAGACTCCTGGGCAAGCTGCTCTAATAAGCTCTGCCTGGGTAGGAGAAGCCATTGCCTCTGGAGTAGGAGCAGACAGAATGGGATCAACATACAAGTATGGAACAAACCTCCAGGACACTCGGAAGACACTTCTCTTTGGTCCAAGAAATGTTCTCTGCAGCAAGCATTAAGCCAGGTGGTATCCAGTGCTTGGAAGGTCTTACGGTTGGACAACTTCACCACTACCACAGGGAGTTATGCTGGTGGCTTCAAAGAGACAGCAGGGACATCCTCCTCCTTGCTGCGATGCTGGATGTGGGAAGTGTTCCTCAGGCCCAGCTTAGCCAGGTGCAAATAAAATAAAATAAAATAAAATCCAGCCTATGTAAAAGTGACTCCTTCTCTATCTCTTTTTTCAGAGATGTTGGCTTGAGCGTCAGCATCTCCAAGCCTAACTTCTACCTTCTCTTGGACCTCCCATGAACAGGTGGTATCCATGTGATACCCAAGTGGAAGGGCAGCCAGGAAACAGGACCCTGGGGCCACAAGTAAACAGTCATTGTAAGCATCTACTCTTTAGGAGAGAGAAGGGCTCACCATAGGGTCCTAACACAGAGCATGGGGAGGACTCCATACAGCCTCTCCGGAAGCCAGCTCGGACAGCCATAGGCAGAGCAAGCAGCCTAGGCTTCAGTGGGGTGCAGCCAGGTGCTGGGCTCTGGGATCCCCAAATGACTCAGCCTTCACTGACTCCCCCATCACTATTGCCCAAGGCGTGTTGGGAACAGCCTGGGTTTTGCCCTGGGGGTTTCAGCGCCAGGCTGCCATTCTCTAAGATTGGAGGGGAGGGACCTGAGGTCCTGAAGCCGAGCTGAAAAGGCGCTGCTGTCTGGGAGCTAGGCAGAGATGGTGGCAGAAAAGGTGAGAGTCAAGGTGAGCTGCACGCTCACACATGCGCATGCTCTAACGGACCACAGACTGTTTCCCTCACCCATGGCTGCCTCTTTGTCTGATATCTTCTGAGTCAGTAAGTGACTGTGTGAACAGTGCCAAGCGCCAAGTGTCTACTAGCCTCAGTGACAAAGGACACTCAACACCCAGCTCAAAAAGCCTCTGGGGTAGGGCTTCCTTGTGCAGTCATGGCCCCCTGCATGTCAGGGAGGTGACTGCTGGTCCTGTGCAGCTGGAGTACCTGTGTGTGGGGAGTACCTATATGTGGGGAGTAGCTGTGTGGGGGGAGTAGCTGTGTGTGTGGGAGTAGCTGTGTTTGGAGGAGTAGCTGTGTGTGTGGGAGTAGCTGTGTGTGTGTGTGGTGGAAGTGAGGCTGCTGGTGATTCTCTGGAAACTCTCATGGCTCACTGTAGGCTCCGGCAGGCCAGCTGGAGATGTCCCCTCTCCCACGGTGAAGGCAAAAAGTCAGAGAGTGTAGGAAGAGCTGAGATCTACCAAGTGGTTAAAGCTGACCCAGGTCTAGGGTGGGGCTAGCCCAAGCCTCTTCAGAGATCAGAACATCAAAGTTTCAGGCATGAGATGCAGGGTTGTGTGTGTGATATAGGTGTGTGGAGGGTAGTGAGGAAGGTATGTGTGAGTGTGATATAGGTTTGTGTGATGCAGGTGTGTGTGAGTGATACAGGTGTGTGTGTGTGATGCAGGTGTGTGTGAGTGATACA
>NW_022196900.1:96824575-96829159 GCF_008632895.1 Mastomys coucha
AGATGCGTGTACGATGCAGGTGTGTGTGAGTGATAAAGGTGTGTGTGTGATGCAGGTGTGTGAGTGATGCAAGTGTGTGTGTGTGTATGAAGCAAGTGTGTGTGTGATGCAGGTGTTTGTGATGCAGATGTGTGTATGAAGCAGGTGTGTGTGTGATGCAGCTCTGCGTGATACAGTTTGTGTGTGCATGTTTGTGGTATAGAGTGTGTATTTTTTGCGTGCGTGCATGCATGTGTGTGTGTGTGTGTGCGTGTAATGTTGTCCTTAGCTACCAGGAAGGCAGCAGAGATGAAAGGATGGCAGGAACTGGACACTAAAGCATCCCCTACTGTTTACTTGGTGCCAATCAGCCAAGTGTTTGCAGCCTGAACCCCACATTCGGACATGGTCCTGACATGGGGGAATGTACCAGGTGGACAGTGGTACATAGAGCTAAAAAGCTGGTGTCCCCAAGGCAGCACATCTCTGTTGTGGCTCTGAGGACAAGTGGGAAGACTAGCATGGGGATTAGCAGAGGATCTGAAGGTGACAGGCTAGAGAGACCAAGATGGAGACAAAACTGAATGGGGAAACTGAGGAAGGACAGGAGGCTGTGGAGGCCAAGGCCAGGCCAGGCACAGTGTTAAAGGGTTCATAGAGAACAAGACAGCATGCTGAGGATGGGAGGGAGTCGTGGAAGATGCAGCCTGCTGGGCAGGTGGCTCCGTCGGCAAGGGCTTGCCTTGTAAGCCTGCGGACCTGAGTTTGAATCCCAGTACCCATGTGGAAAAAATCGAGCACAGTGGGGAAAGGTAGACAGTAGCTGAGGAGCGACATCCAAAAGGAGTCTGTTGGCCTCCACATGGGTGTGCACAGACACACACAGATACACACAGACACATACACACTGACACACATACACACTGACACACAGATAGACACACAGAGAGACATACACACTAACACACACTGACACACACAGACATACACAGACACACACAGACACACACAGACAGACACACACACTAGCACACACAGGCAGACACACAGATATAGACACATACACACAGTAACACACACAGACAGACACATACACACTGACACTCAGATAGACACACACATAGACACACACACTAACACACACAGACTGACAGCACACAGACACACACTAACACACACAGACATAGAGATATAGACACAGACACACATAGACATACACACATATACACACAGATATAGGCACACACACTAACACACACAGACAGACACACAAACATAGACACACACTAACATACAGACAGGCACACAGACACATAGACACTAAAACACAGACAGATACACACAGAGACACACACACACTAACAGACACACACAGAGAGACACACACTAACAGGCAAAGACACACACACAGAGACACACACACACTAACACACACAGACTGACAGCACACAGACACAGACACACACACAGAGACACACACACTAACAGACACACACACACTAACACATACAGACTGACAGCACACAGACACTAGCACACACATGCACACACACACACACATACACGCACACACACACACCAATGCTGTTGCATGCACCTGCCCTGGGTCCAGGGGATGACCTAGGCTCTGGGCACTCAGGATGAGGGAGGAAGGATGTGGCTTTGCTAGTGAGGAGCGGGGATGGCTGGGCTGTATTGAATACAAGACACAAAGCATTGTAGCGCACTGTCCCATTGACTTTGGGATGCAGGAAGATGACTGTCTCACCTCTCAGGTTAGGAAACAGGCTTGGAGAGGTTAAATGGCTCCTTCGTGGACACACAGCCAGTGAATACCATATCTAAGACCCAAGACTGACTACATGGCCCAGGGCCGGATTCTTCTTGATACCTTCCCTGTCTGGTCCTTGAATGGATAGAGGTGCCTTTTAATGAAAACTCAAGAAAGAGGAGGTTGGGCTTGAGGCCAGTTCAGCTAGGCCAGCTTGCCAGTGAGCAAGGAGACTACCACACGATGCAGGGTCTCTGAGGACAGAGAGGGGTCTGCAATGGCTCCTGGTTTCTAGAGGAAGCTGTATCAATCAGCTATTGCCCTGACGCTGTGTAACAAATAGCCTACGGGCTAAAGACAATCATTGTCTCCCCAAGAATGCAGCCTGGCTGGACATAGCCTAGTTCAGCGGGTTTGGTCGGGTTTAGCCCCAACTATGGGAGGGAGAGTGAATTTGCAACATGTGTGTGTGACCCCCTTCTTAGAGCCATCGAGATGTTTCTGGATGTTTCTGCCACTCCTCCAGAGGCCGTGGCAGAGCGAAGGATACAACGATGTAATGCCTTCCATGGTCCATTTTTTTTTCTTCTTCTGTTCTCGCTCTATTATCTAGAGTCAGCCTGTGGCTGAAGCCAACATCACTCAGGCGAGGAAGCAGTCTCCACCTCTCTCTCTCTAAGAGACTGTGGAGAGCTCAGAAGAGGAAAGGACCGCCATAGTGGCTAATCGTTGCCATTCAGAACGAGGTTGTGACCGGAGACGTTGCCCCTCCCATACATCTATCTGGATGTACTTTGGGGGTACGGCAACTAGAAACGGGTAGAGAGGAGACTGGGGTACTCCTACCCATCCCAGTGCCCAGAACAACCCCCACAACAAGGAATGCTCCAACGAACTGTTGTGGAGAGATACTTCAATGGAGACTCACACCCATGACTTTTGTTGAGTGTGGTCTGTATGGGGCATCATGACAAAGATACTGCTCCCTCCTCCTGCCAGCCTCCCTGCTGAGACTGTAGCCACATGTCTAGGATGGGTGACATTCCTGTCTGTCACACTCCTGGAATGCCAGCCTAGACCTGAGATAAGGACTAACATGAGAGTTCCCCTCTGCTGCTCCATGGTTTGGCCCAGGGCTTGGCTCGGTGTGCAGAATGACAATGCTCAGAGTCTGAGTTCTGGGACACTGCTGGCTGCACAGCGGGGTGGCTGGGGATAACAAGAAGGAGGGCCGGGACCTTCAGTGAGGAGTGCAGCTACCATGGAAGTACAGAGGAGGCTGGCGTGGAACAGAGTGGCCAGAGCCTACAGGAGGTCACCCAGGAGGCAGGTGAGAGCAAGCACCCTGAATATGCACAAGCCATCATGGTTCTGGCTGGTAAGGGAAAGTCCCAGGCTCAAGTTTGCTTGCTGGGGGCTCTGAGTGGACACACATGCCATCTCAGACTCAAGTCTTTATCTCTACCTGTTCTCACTCCCATGGTTTCTGTTTATCATCCCTACCTTCTTCAAGCTCATAGGCTCCCTGTGGACACAGCTCATTCACAACCAATGTGCAAGTTTCTTACGCCCAAACTAACTTGGAGGTTGACAGTCCCCAATTCTATCCCCCATATAAAAGCTGGGATGCACCCCAGATCACCTATTGAAGTTCCCTAGTGGAAGCCCTTACAATGTTATGCGGACACTCTGCAGAGCCCTAGAATTTTCCACAGTGGCAGTGCCTGCTCAGTCTCTTCTCTACATCTCTCCCCACCTCATGGCATTTCCAAGCACCCACCCTCCTCTATCTGTACCTCCCATCTCTCCTTCCCTTTCAGCCCTTCCTGGGGCAGGCAAAGAAGATGCAGAGCTGGCAGCCTGTTGTAGAAGTAACAAAAGAGAAGGAAGTGGCCGCCCACTGCTTCCCAGCCTGAGTCACTGCTGAGCAAGCTACTGTGTGAGCTAGTCAGGAGTCTCCACAAGAGGCTCTTGAGCCCAGCCCTCTGCACATTAGTGCCAAACAGAACAATCTTTGGGAGAAGGCAACTGCCAATCTGTCCTAACAAGTCCTGGGGCTTTCCCTGGGGTTGCCGGGGCACACGGTCACTGTGGTAGTTGTCTATCCCAGCCTTTGGCTTTTTGAGACAGAGTTAAAGGCTGGTCTTGAACCTGTGATCCTCTTGTCTCAGTTTTCTGAGTACTAGGGTCATAAGTGTGACTCCTCCTGCTTTTATTTTATTTTTTTCCTTCTTGCTCTGAGCTTCCCCTTGTCCCTGTTATAAAGACTCCATAAGGAAACAGAGTGAGCTTCCACTCTCAAGATATCTGCAAGATCCTTAACTTGATCCTATCTGCAAGGTCCCCTTTGCCAGGATGTCACACTTATAAGGTCTGAAGGTTGGGCCAAGGACTTTGGGGGCCATTGTTGGCTTCCCCCAGTAAGTTGTATTTGCTGAACCCTAACCACGCACAGGTTCCACGCTCAGCACTTCTGCTCACTGACTCATACTGCTCCTCCTCTGGAGCCCTGCAAGGTGGAGGAGGACATTATTTCCCACACAGAGACACAAGGTGGTGGTGCCTTCTCAGAGAGTGGATGACTAATTGAAAACAAGGGCAGAGCTGGGGTTTGAACTATGAACTTTGGTATACAAATGTGGAGGAGATTTTTAAACTGTTAAGTTGCACAGCTGTCCTAGATGTAGTAGCCAGATAAAAGCGGCTTCAGGATGGGGAGGAGGCTCAGGCAGTAATGTGGCTGCTGCTCAAGCATAAAGACCTGAGAGTTCAGACCCCCAGCACCTACATAAAAAAGCTTAGTGGAATCCCAGTGTGGAGGAGGAGGAGGAGGA
>NW_022196900.1:96829311-96855273 GCF_008632895.1 Mastomys coucha
ACAGGAGGAGACAGGAGGAGACAGGAGGAGACAGGAGGATCCTGGGGTTTGCTGACCAGTCAGTTTAGGGAAATAGGTAAGATCCAGGTTCAATGAGAGATTGTACCAGGAAATAAAGTGGAGGGGCTGAGGAGATGCCTCTGTAGGTAAAGGACTTGCTAAGTGAGAATGAGGATCAGATCAAAGATCCCCAGGACCCATGTAGATGCCGTGTGGGCCTGGAGACTGGTTCATACTCCCAGTACTCATGAGGCAGAGACAGGATGCCCAGAGCAAGCCAGCTACTTCCACCAAATCCGTGGTCCTGGTCCCTGGGTTCTAAGGAGACTCTACCACATGCACACACACATAGGCATGTTCACTCATCCACAGTCACACACACAAATTTGTACAGATATGGAGACATACAAAGCTCCTAAAAACAGGCTTCTACGTTAGGGCACTCGTAATATTGACTATGTTCTCCTCTTCCCTTCAGACAGGAAGCATCCAGGCATCCAGGCATCTGAAACTGTCATGGTCCCATGAAGAAAGAGGTCAGCGGGAGAAACCCAGAAGCCCTCTCTACTAAGTCCTGGACCCCAAGTGGCCCACTTGGTCCCCATGCCACACCTCTCCTCCCAAGCTATCCTGCCTTCCCATGGAGCCAAGACAGCGATGTGCTCTCCCAAGCCTTGAGGAAAAGGCAGGAGAGGAAACAGGAGAGACAAGACTCCACCCTGGGCTACTTTCCATCCCTTAAGGGCTAGTCTTGACTAAATGGTCACTCTCAGGGCCGTAGGCATCCTGCTCTTGCTGAAGTCTGGCCTTCTCCACCTGTTCCCATCTCTGGATTAATTATGGGGCTGATTTATTGATTTTCATAAACATTGCTTAATATATACATTAGCCATGTGGCTTACTTGCCATTTAAATAAATCCTAGCCACGGGCTGATGATGATCGCTGTGGTACTGAGCAAGGGGTTAGAAGGAAGCAGGACATGGGAAACTGTAGCCACATGACCCCATGGGGACTGACTGGGTTTCTCAGCTGCCCACCCTTGCTTCTGAATTGTCCCTTAAGCTAACCTTTTAGAGGGTCTTGCTGAGGTCTCAGACTTTTCCCATCTCCCCTGGCAGCACAGGACGGTTTGGGATTTAGGAATGACATTCTTTGTGGTGTTCCCTATTATAAGCCTGGGTATCATCTCAGTTTTAAAAACAAACAATCAAACAAACACAAACTCAAAGATTTCCAAATAAGTCAGACAGGCCCACTCCCAGCCGACTTCTGAGAGGTACCATCTGGGGAGACTGGAGACTGTCTGGTGTGGAGCGGTTGTCCCTCTGTGTCTACTGCGAGGTAGAGGAGGGTTGTGAGATCACTGTCATCACAATGGAGCCAGGGATGGGGACAGAGCTGTCAGTCAAGATCGTGAAGGGGTGGGGGATAAAAGATGGTGGGTGGATCTGTGAGCCGAGGCTTGCCTTTCTCAGGCACGTCTTTTCCGTGAGTGTCAGCAGGATGGAAGGATGCTGATACTCTCGTAGGGAGTGGCACAGGGTCCCATGCAGTGTTGTGTGACAGGGTAGAGGGACATCCTCCGAGTGTGGAGTGTGAGAGTGCTGTCAGGAGCAACTGAACAGGGGTGACTCAGGTTGCCAGGGATGGAGATAACCTGGAGCTTCTCTAGGAATGGAAAAACATTTGACCACCACAGGACCAGGTTCAAAAGAGCAGAGGCTGTGCTCATGAGAGGGGCCCTGGCTCACACTGATTCCTAGGAATGGTAGAGAGGTCGCAGGGAAGCATGGCCCTGCACAGCCACGGACTTTCTTTGCTGCTTTGTTTCCCTCAGCCCCCAGGCCCAGCCCTCAGGCTTCCATGGTCAACCTTCAACACCAGCCTTCTCATGTCTGTCTTTCACTCTGAGATTGTTGCTTTGTATTGTCCTAGCCTATCTGTCTGTCTCTCATAGCAGCAGGAGGATACATTAGGACTTCCTGAGTCCAGGCAGAATCAGGGGTTCTGTGAGATGCCAGCCTTGGGGAGGAGCCTTGTTCTCAAGTCAGACAAACCTGATCCAAACCCTGGCCTTAAGCAAACTGCCAAGCCTCCAGCATCTTTTGTCCTTTGTGGAATGATCATGATGGTTCCAGCATTGGCCTTGAGGGGTGGCTGTGGGATAACTCTCACACTATGAGCTCACCTCAGGACATGGCTGACAGGATGATCTCACACTGTAGTTAAGAATTCCCAAGGTGAGGGCTTCCTATCAGCCTGAGGCATGATCCTTTCTCTCAGGCCTCCATCTCTGATGCAGTTGGCCTTAGCCAAGCATGGGACCATGTGCTGCAAGCTTCACCTCTCAGGCAAATAGAGCTATACACACCAGGGTCAGGGGGACCCACTGAGACCACTGGTGAGGGGATCTGCTTCTGAGGGACAGTTTGGCAGCAGCAGAGAGAGGATACTGGCCCAAGACTCTGGCAGCTCCTTCAGATTCAATTGCCATCTGTTCCCAAGGAGGACAGTATGTCTTGATACCAGACCATACTGGTGTCAGACCATATCTCCAGAGCGTTCATCTCTTCCTATTCTTTTCCATGTGGATGGGTGGAGGGGCAGTTGCTAAACTACTGGGGCAGAGATGAACCAACGTCCCGACCACTGTTAGGATGTTTAGTTAGGATTTCTCTTCCGGCACAAACATCAGGTCCAAGAAGCAAGTTGTGGAGGAAAGGATTTATTCAGCTTACACTTCCACATTGCTATTCATCACCAAAGGAAGTCAGGACTGGAACTCACACAGGGCAGGAACCTGGATGCAGGAGTTAATGCAGAGGTCATGGAGGGATATTACTTACTGGTCTGCTTCCCCTGTCTTGCTCAGCTTGCTTTCTTATAGAACCCAGGACTACCAGCCCAGGGATGGCACCATCCTACACTTATCACTGTAGTGTAAGTGCCGGGCCCTCCTACACTTATCACTAATTGAGAAAATGTGTTACAACTGGATCTCATGATGGCATTTCCTTAAGGGAGGCTCCTTTCTCTGTGATAACTCCAGCTTGTGTCAAGTTGACACACAAAACCAGCCAGTACAACCATGATCTTATATTTTCTTAATATTCAGCAGAGGGAACCCTTCTATTCTGCTGAAGGAATCAACCAGAACAAAGCTCATGATGCAGAGTACATATGGGGAAACTGAGACACAGAGAGGCAAAGAACTCCTTGAGATTGTGGAGCAAATTGACAAGCCAAGATCTTTTTGTCATTATTGTTTTGAGAAAAGATCTCACTATGTATCTCTGGCTGACCTGGAACTTACTAGGTAGACCAAGTTGGCCTTGATCTCATAAAGATCCACCTGCCTCAGCCTTGGGAGTTCTGGGATTAAAGGTGTGCACCACCATGTCAGGCTAAATCAATATTTTTGCACCTACCAAGAGTTACTTTTCTAGTTTGATTTGATTAATCCAATTTAGTTTTCCCATTCTGTGTTCAGAATGTCCCAGCCATTATGAGAGAGAAAAAAATTAAAGTCATGTAGATTGGAGATGTGACCAGGCAGACCTGGGAAGGCTGGATGCAGATCTAAGACTGATGGTCCAACTGGGCCAAAGGTCAGTCACTCAGGATGCAAGGGAGAGAGGAAAGCTTGGCCATCCTGTGAATGTGGCAGTGTAAGGGGCCCCAAGCTCCTTGATAACTCTGTGTTAGTTTCTGAGGAGAGACATAGGCTGCAGGTGCCAATACATCCTGCAGGACCCTGAATGGAGGACTGACAGCAGTCACCTCGGGAAACAAGTTCCTAGCACGGCCCACTGAGGACACATCTGAATGGAGAAACAGAGAATGAAGAAAAGACCAATGCCAACCTGGGCAGCCCCTGGGTTTACAAAAGATGGAGCAGCAATCCAGGGAGATGGAAACAGGAGAGCAAAATCAGCCCTGTGAGCTCTGAGAGAAAAGGGGATGAAGAGGGGTCATCAGTGTTCTGGGGCCAAGCAGCTGTTCAAAGGTGCAAGGTGCTGAGCAGTGATGAGGAGTGGGGGTGGGGGGCAAACAGCTGTCCAAGGCACTAAACACTGCTCTAGCCATTCAGTGGCTGTCCATAGTGCTGAACAGTGCTTTGGCGGGTAGACCAGCTGTCCGAAGTGCTGATAGGCGGTCCACAGTTGCAGCAGCTGTCCAAGGTGCTGATCCACAGCTGTGCCCAGACTCCACTGAAGCTAGATAGCTAGGGGGTTACTTACATCTGTGTCTCTGTGGAGCGTGCACAATGATTACCACTTTTGGTTACAGAGGAGGTATAAATGCACCTCAGAACGCTTAACCACCTCTTGTTACCTCTTAAATCCTGATTCAAAGGTGAGCTGGGAGGCCCCAGAGCCCAGGCTGTTAACATGCACAACCATGCTTGATATTAAGGGAGGGTTACAAGGAGAAGACCCCCAAGACAAACATTTAGTGTTCTGAATTCATTCTGAAGAGCCTCCAGGGAAAGAGAAAAGCAGAAGGAGTCAACAAGGAACATCGCGGGGACACATTTGCAAGGGCAACCAGGTCTCCCAACATTGGGACAGTAGGTAAGAGGGCAGCACAGGTCTACAGCTCTCTTAATCGTGGATGACGGCCTCTGTGAGGATGCCCTCCATCTTCTCCATATGCAGCAGACTACTTTTAAGGAATGGGGCTGCCAGAGAAAGCCGAGCCTTCTGACAGGCAGAACCTGCGGGTTCATGGAAACAGTGACTGACCGAGAGTGCATCTTAGTATCAGCTGTCTCAATTGAATTGCACTGTGCCCAAGCAAAGGAAAAGGAACGTCACTAGAATGTTCTTCAGGAAGGAAAAGCAACCTGAGCCAGAGAATTGAGGACACCACCCCCCCCTCCTCCAAGGCCTAATTGGGGAACTTTGCTTTCATATTATGTGTCACTTGCTTCCCCTATAAAGGGTTAAGGGACAGAAAACTCCACCAACAAACACACACCCACAATGAGCAAAGCTTCAGATATACCCAAGCTACTGGTTATTATGTCAGCCCTGGCGGGGAGAGGGGAATGGCATTTTTAGCTGAACAAACAGAGGCTCAGCATTGCGATTTTCCCAGAGCTACACAGATCCTAGTTGTGGAGTCTGGATAAGAACCATAAAGCAGATGAGCTGCTGCACCCCCTATACATTGGGCCCTGAGTATAGGGAAACTGAGGCCTGGGAATAAAGCCAGCACCTTCCCAACTTCACTCCACGTGAATGTCAGCTACCTAAATAGCTCCAGTTATTTGGTTAAATTAATCCTCTGAGGAGCTGTGTAAATATAGTCGAGAAGGCACACACACAGGGATGCATATATATTTAACATGTATGCAGGCTGCGTTGCACCAATAAACAACTGAAGGCAAGCAGAAAGAAGATAAAAATACCAGACAGATCACCGGGGGCTGTGTGCTGAGGTGCCATCGGAGGGTGCCATTGGCATAGGAGTGTGTGAGGTCTCCTTCAGGATGGGATGACTGAAGGGACCAGTATCTTGAGTTTGAAGGATCTGTAGAGCCACACAATGGGGAAAAGACATTGAATCCCCTGGAAGAGGCTCCCTGGCTAAGCACATGCTTACTGCTCAACTGCTGAGCCCAGGCCCTACCATGGCTTGGGGAAACCACACCAGGCTCACAGCATAGATGTGCTTATGAATAAATTGGTGATAATAGTACTCTGTGTCATGGTTACATGATGTGGAAGGCACTCATCACTTGCCACATCAACTCTGAAGCCATTGACAGGCAATACCCTTTGTCACTTGGAATTTTTGCAAGAACCTTGAGGGGATGTTGCTATTTTAGTCCTTATTTGCAAGCAAAGCATTTCTAGTGCTCAGAGAGGTGACATAATTTCATCAAGGCCACACAGCTAGTGGTAAAGTTTGGATTATACACAGCCCTACCTCAGCCACTATTCCCATGTATTTGTGCATGTGTGTCTGTGTGTTTGTGTGTGTGTGTGTGTGTGTGTGTGTGTGTGTGTTTGTGTGTAGCAAGTGTGTAGGGGGTGTTCTTATCTCCTCTTCCCATGTGCCAGCACTACAAGCATGTGCTAACAATCCAACTTATTTTTAACATGGGTTCTGTGGATTAACAGGCCCTTGTGCTTGGAAGGCAAGTACTCTACGGACAGAGCTATCTCCTTATGCCTGGAAACCAAGTCTTGATTAAAATAACCAGATTAAAACATCATTGAACTAAGCCCCAGTCTCAGTTTGTCTAGTATCTCCAATAAAATGGGACAATCAGATACACAGAAGACAGCCCCTACTCCCACCCCTGAGTGAATGGCAGGCAAAGGTGAGAGCAGACATCAGGAAGCCAATGGAGCCAGACACTGCCAACAAGCTACCGCAAGGAGAGAGGCTGCAGCAGGTTCTTGGTCTCAGCTGGAGCCAGAGCTGGAGCCGGAGCCGGAGCAGGAGCCAGAGCCAGAGCCAGAGCCTTATCAATGAATGGCTCAGACACTGCCAACAAGCTACTGCAAGGAGAGAGGCTGCAGCAGGTTCATGGTCTCAGCCAGAGCCAGAGCTGGAGTGGGAGCCAGAGCCTTATCAATGAATGGCTCCAACAAGCTACTGCAAGGAGAGAGGCTGCAGCAGGTTCATGGTCTCAGCTAGAGCCAGAGCCGGAGCCTTATCAATGAATGGCTCAACACCCCCCTCTCAAGTGTCTGCTGCCAAGGGGTGAGGCAACCTGTTTCAGCTTTTAGCTCCATAATGGTGCTTTGTCAGGGTTGCTGTAGACTATCTCTTCAGAGAGGATAAGGCTGAGAAAAGGCCATGGTGCCTGCTGAATCCTAAACCCTTCAGACCTCCAGACAGAGGGCGCTGCCCCAGGGTGAGAGGCCAGTTGCATCTCATATGATCTGTTGCCTTGGCAGCTACCAGGATGGAAATGGACAAAGAGGGATGGGGCTGGGTGAGCAGAGACCAGGCGCCTCACTGTCTGTGGATGTTGCCATGGTAACTTGGTGATCTAAGAGGGAGCCAGAGAAAGCTGAGATATGGAGGAATTTGGGGAGGACCAGGATGGATGTGCATGGAGTGAGATGAGGAAGGCCAAGACTTCTAGAGTTTACTATGAGCTGGACAGCATGTTTGCCACATGTGGTCCTCTGCATTTCTAGATTTAAAAGTTTAAGAGTCAAGAGGGGCCTGGATACCACATCTATAATCTCAGCACTTGAGAGGGGCTGAGGCAGGAGGATGACTGTGAGCCCACCAACCTTGGCTACGTAGCGAGTTAGAGGCCAGCTTGAGCTACACTATGGGGCCTTGTCTCAAAACAACAACAAAAAGTAAATAAAAATAAAAAACCCACAGAATCCTTTTGGGTGTGGTGTCTTTATCTATCATTTACAAATGTGGGGACTAAGGCTCAGCAGAGGAGCTTAGAGTTGGCCACACAACCGAAGGAAAAGAGGTAGATTCTAGGGGACGTGTACCTCCACGTCCCCTGTTCCTTCTGCTTCACCAGGATGCCTCTGGTATGCACAGAGTGATCACCTTGTGGACCTTGGAGGAGACATTGAGTCCCCAGCCTGACTTCAGTGGGAGGAGCAAACAAACTCAGGAATAGCAATTTCTGTCCGTGTTTTAAAAATACTTGTTTGTATTTAAAAATAAGTGTCTGTTTAGTCACACCGGGTCTCTTGTAGCCCAAGACCAGCCTTGTCTTTCCATGTAGCTAAGGATGGTCTTTGGCTTCTCAACTTTTTGCCTATGTCTCTTATGTGGTCAGACTACAGGCATGCGCCATCCTGCTAGCTCCCTTTCATATCTCAGTAAATCTAAGAATTACTGACATGGAAGAATTCAGACCCCCAGGATCATTGTGACCCTCCTACAGCTGAGGGCTGATTCTTCAGACCCCGCCTTGCCACAGATAGCCATGCCTGTTTGCCCACCCTCTGCTAACTGCCACGCCTCTCTCCAAGTTCCAGTTACGCCAGAAGTCCCGCCTCCAGAGACTGAAGATGAAGCTGCTGATTGGGCCAAGTTGCTGATGAACTTGGGGGAGGGGTTTTGCTTTACCTATTCTACCTGTTTACTTGTAACAAAGAGAATTCAATGAATGATGGTGGACTGAAAGCACACCATGTGCTGGTCTAATTTTTTCAAACCCTTCTCGCATTTCCAGTATCCTTAATTATTCAGGCCCTTTGACCCCCCATTCCAGACGACCCATTTGTATGAGTGGGTTCAGGCAACCACAGGTCACCAGCCATGTGCTAAGCTGTCTGTCAGCCACTGAGTCAGACAGATGGAACCTAGCACCCAGCATCCCAAGCTGAAGTCAGGATGTATTGCAGGCACAAGAGCAAGTTGTTGCCAAGGGGCAAAGGCATGGCTAGACCCGTGTCTATCCTAGGGTAACCAAAGCACCTGACAGGGAGGCAATGGAGCCAAGTCCAACACTAGATCCTGCTGCCATGAGGACAGACATCTGCCCCAGGACTGCGGTGCATATGGCCTCATCGTACAATAGGGTACGCTTGGACTCTGAAGATTCCACCCCCACCCCCAGCTCTTGAGTCCTGTCAGCTGACAGGCATTAGACTTGGTCTTCAGATATCCAGGAGCTGAAGAGGGTCCCATACTGAAGTTACCTTATCAGCCATCAAAAGATACCCTGGGACAGCTCAGAAATGGGTTTTCTCTGAAGGGAATGAGTTCCCTGCCTGTGGAGGCATACAAGAGAAGCTGGAAGAGGTGTGCCGTGTCAGCCATTTCTAACTGCATGCCCAAATGCTGGGGTGCTGCTACTCCCTGATAATGATAATTTTCTTCCCTACTACAGACAGGACTGGAGGCAGAAGCAGGAAAAATCACCAGTTTAAAAGTGTCCCCCAAGGGACACTGGTCATCCCTACCCTAACCTTTTCCCCAACTCCCTCACCCAGTCTGAAAGGAGAGTCAGGCCTATGTTCCCCCTTGGAGGAGCCTTTGACTACTCTTTCTCCCAAAAGGAAGATATGTAGATGTGCACGTGGTAAAGAACTGAGGGAGATCTTAATGAAATCATCACATAGTTAGGAAAACTGTCCGGTAATGAGCACGGGAGCTGCATTCGCTTAAACACTTATTTATTTATAGCATACCGTGGCCACTCGATCTTGTAGGATTTAGGACTGTGGTGGAATCTCAGATGTGGGGAGGGAAGGAATATATGGCAGGGGCTCGACACACTAGGAGAAGCCTATCAGGGAGCATCCCTCACTGACAGCCGGGTTGTTCTCAGGGCTTGCAGTAGTAGAGACACCTCAGGTGATGGAAGAGCTGTGTTGGACCATTGCATCCGAAGCACCCTTCCCCCCAGACCTCCAAAATGGCAATTCTCAGTCTTCCTGTGCCTTCTCCCCTGCTACCTGGTGGAAGGCATCTTCCCACCTCCTCATGACCACCACCATGTACTCACAGGAAAGAGGACTCAGAGCTGTGGTCCATACTTCACAAGGGTAGACTCTATCCCTCTTGGCTCTTTGCTGTCAGGCCAACTCCAGGTCCCAAGGCTGATTACTAAACTCACACATAAGAAGATGGTCATGTGAAGGCTCAGAAGATGACAGGTGAGGAGGCAAAGCTTGGGGGATATCTCTAAGCTCTCGCCTCTGTCTCTGAAGGCTCCACTTGCAGGCACCTTGGCCCACCTTGTCCCCATGTAAAATTGGCGTCACAAACAATATTTTCTGACACAGTTGCTAAGAATATGGACTGAGAGCTGTGAATACTGTCTACAAATTGATTTTTTAAAATCCTTTTTCTCCTCCACCCCGTGTATGTGTGTGTGTGTGTGTTCGCTCACGCACATGCATGTGTATACAGGTTTCCACAAATGTGAATACAGAGTCCAGAGGCTGACTTGGGTGTCTTCCTCAGCTGCTCTCTACTTTATGGTCTGAGACCGGGTCCTTCCCTGAGCCTGGAGCTTACCAGCTCAGCTAGATCTGATTATCCACCCGTCTCCCCAGATCACACTCTGGAGTCACAGGTCCATTCCTTCTCTCTCACCTGGCTTTTTCATGGGTGCTGGAGATTCGAACTCCAGTCTTCACACTTGTGTGGCAAGCTCTTTACCTATTGAACCATCTCCCCAGCCTCACACATCTGACTTGAATACCTAAAGATGGATGCAAGGTAGGTGTCGGGACAATCCTCATTTTGTTCACAGAAAGTAGATGTCAGTCTCCTGCTCAAGGTCGTGAAGGGAGGGCCCTTAGATTCTGTTCTTTGTGATGCCAAGAGGCTGGCAGGAGATCATATGCTGGAATTGATAACTGGTGTGATCTGCACCTCCCCCTCTTTCTCTTGGCCTTCATCTTTGCCTTCCTTCTTGTTGCTAGAATGTTATGCAAATGTCCTTTCACATGACAGAGGAGAAAATGGCCCCCCTTTTCACAATGGCTGTCATATCATACTATTCCGACATCTGGTAGAGCACATAGCACCCAGGAAATGCCAGAGTGTTTGTATGAATGAATGAGCTAATGAATGAATGAACTAATGAATAAATGAGCTAATGAATGAGTGAGCTAATGAATAAATGAGCTAATGAATAAATGTGAAGAAGACATAATGGCTGCCCACAGTGGAGCCCAGGAAATAAGTGGAGGGAACCCACAGAATTTTAGTCTTTTGGGCCTGGAGGGACATGCCCCACCAGTGTCTACACCTCTGTTTTCTTAAGGGTGAGTTACATGTATTTTTTTTACTGATGATGATTTTGACAAGACTCAGGAAGCCCATGCTGTTCTTGAGCTTTCTATATCTTTTTAAAAAATTATTAGATATTTTCTTTATTTACATTTCAAATGATATCCCCTTTCTAGGTTTACCCTCCTCACCAAAAATCCCCTATTCCCTCCCCGCTCCCCCTGCTCACCAGCCCACCCTCTCCTACTTCCTGGTCCTGGCATTCCCCTACACTGTGGCATAGAACCTTCACAGGACCAAGGGCCTCTCCTCCCATAGATGACCAACTAGGCTATCCTCTGCTACATATGCATCTGGAGCCACGAGTCTCACCATATGTACTCTTTGGCTGGTAGTTTAGTCCCTGAGAGCTCTGAGGGTACTAGTTGGTTCATATTGTTGTTCATCCTAAGGGGCTGCAAACCCTTCAGCTCCTTGGGTCCTTCCTTTGTCTAGTTCCTTCACTGGGACCTTGTGCTCAGTCCAATGGATGGAGCTTTCTATATCTTGAAGACTAGCTTTGAACACATGATCCTTCTGCCTCCACCTCCCAAGTACTAGTATCACAGGAACCTGGCTCAGATTGCTATGCCCAGCTCAGATTGCTATGCCCAGCTCAGATGTCTCACTTTCCCCTTCTGGAAAATGGGATGATAATTAGCAAGTGTCTTATGGTTTCCATCATGGCAGCCACTGAGTGATTCTGGTAGGCATCACGCACTGAGTGTCTCCTTTGTTTCCAGAGAGAAAATAGTCCTGACTTCCCTGTTGACACTTTCTCATGGGGCAAGGCCACTGCAGCCAGCTGGCTGGAAGGCAGAAGCCCCATTCTTGGGTCCAAATGCTCTTGTCCCTGCAGAGCAGAACAAATCCCCCAAGGGTATTGATTGAAGCTATTATGGATATGCGGAGACAACATGCCGGCTGGGAATAGGAGTCGCTGCCCCCGTCTATTTCCATGTGGTAATAATGGCAAGCCTTCGCTTTATGAAGTAGAATTTGTTATGGCCAATGAGCCGTAAAAATTGCAGGGTGGGGAGAAAAAGAAGAAAAAAACCCCATAAATAAATTTGTAATTTTAACAGGGATTACCATGTAATTGAGAGGGGAAGGCAGAGGCAAAGGCCAGCTCAGCCCTCGCGCTCTTGGCTTTGAGGCAGAGCCGAGGCAGTGAAACAGAACCATTCTTGGAAGATTCTGGAAGGAAAAGTTAATGGACACAAGGCCCTGGGAATAGACCCAAAGCTGAGGGAGGAACTCACTTGGAAATCATTTGTTGAGAGGCTACTATGTCTGATTTGAGAGGCGGGGCACAGTGGAGCCACACCCTCTGACCATTAGCAGGTCCAATATAGCCCACCGATGGGTTTTTAGCTAGATTGACCCATTTCTGCCTGAGAAACTTCCCTCGGCTGCCATGTGCCCTGTGGACAGGAAGGCAGCTGAGTCAGGCAGGACTGGAAGGGGGGTAGAGAGGCCATTATGACGACAGCTTGATATAGTGGCGATCTGAGCTTAGGAGGGACCAGCGGACAGGGAGCAATGGGAAGCGTTGGAGGAGGGATGAAGGAAGCAGAGGCTGGCCTGTTGACCAGCCTAGAGGACAGCATCAAATACGCCAAGGGATGCTGGAGACGATTCTGATTTAACAGCCATAGTGGAGTTGTGGCAACCAGCCACACTTTAAAATACAAATGTGTGCAAGTACCTTGCACATGTCCCACCCTCATGCGTGTGCCTGTGGAGGCCATGGGTGGGTTGGTGTTGGGTATTTTTATCAATAGCTCTCCACCTTATTTCATCTTTTTTTTTTTTTTTTTTTTTTTTTTTTGGAGACAGGGTCCCTCACAAGCCTAGAGCTCACAGATTATGCCAGGCTGACTGGCCTGCTAGCCCCAGGAATCTGTCTGTTTCTACCTCCCTTCTGCTGAGATTACAAGCTCCCCCCGCCACATACACACACACCTGGCATTCTAGGTGGATGAAATTCAGCCCTTCTTGAGTACGCAGTGAATACTTCTTTGAATGGATAGTTGGCATCTTATAAGGTCCACACGAAGCCCCAGCAGCAGCAACACCTTTATGTCCTCTCAGAAGATCTCAAGATTTATGGTGAGGGGTAGTTGAAATTATCTGGCCTCAGTTTCTCTTCTACAAAATGGGAATAAAAGAATCCCTCAGGGTTGTCTGTCATAGGGCCTGACTGAGAAGGGACAAGGGAACGTGCCTGGTATACAACAGACCCTCATCAAATGCTAGTGTCTTTTACCGTGACATACAAAGGCACCTAGTTTAGGACAGACAACACCATCTTCAAAGTAGCTTAGAGAGAAATCATGTTTAAGATGGGCCCAGGGTATCACCGAGAGAATGAGATGCTGGGATGCAGCTCTGAGTAGCCATGGAAACTCCTAGAGGAGACAGGATGCTAGCAGTTTCCAAAGGATCACTGGCTTCAAGGAGGCAGCTGACTATATCAAGGTGAGCCTCTGGGGTCTTCAGGAGGCAGATGGATGGGGAGAAGATACCACTCCAGTCCTAGAGGGTGCTCTGCTAGGATGCTCTGGACAGACCATATAGGCCATCCTTGGAGAATACTACCCTGAAAGGCCCTCGGGACCCCTGCGCAGCTTCAGATAGCCCCCCCCCACCCCCGCCGCAGGAAAACCTGAGGTTCATCTGGGAAAGGAGTGCTGGCTCCCTGGGCATTTGCTCTGGTGTGGAATCTGCATTCATTTCTGCATTTTTTCCATTTTTTGTTTACTCTCTAGTTATAACATTTTGTTTTCTCCTCCCCCTGAAGCTCGTGGTGCTTATAAGCAAGCACCCCAATATACAAAGATTAATGAAAACCATAAGTCCCCAGCTTCCAACTCCAGGGTTGGGAGGAGGTGGATTCTATGAAATCCAGACCGTGCCAGCTCAGCTCCTCGGTCATGATCAATATGTTCCCCAAAGTGCCTTTTAAATTACTGTCAGAGGCAATGTGCCATATTTATGTATATACATGCTTAAAGGTGACACGCGGGAGAGATGCAGTTTCTATTATGAAACCGTAATGTGCATTTATCTTCAGAAATAACACACTGAAATGTTGGAGTGAGAAAAGTTGAAAAGCAATATGTCTATAAATAAAGAACCCAGACATCCTGACATTTTACGACACAGGGAGTGGTGGCGTGACTGTCTCCTCTGGACAGACCACCCCAGAGATTATGTCCAAAATCCAGGAAGAGGGGGCTTGGAAGTCCAGGAATCTCCTTGCAGGCTCCAGAGAAACTTCTCTGAGACGGGGGTTGGAGTGAGGGCGTGGTCAGCTCATGGTGATGCTCATGGTGATGCAGACCTAAGGCCAGAGACACGTGGGGCATGCCCAGGATAAGGAATTGGTGGCTGATGCTGGGTGACAACTGCTCTCCCCTTCTCCAGCAATTGGCAGACAGTACAACACCAGAGAACCCAGACGCTGTCTTGAGCATCTTGCAGATCCTCACACTTCAGTATGGCATGCTGCAAGGGCCCCATTGTATCCAGATTGTGTCCTGAGCCCCTAGCTGTAGAGGGGTCCAATAACGTCACCTTTCAGAGGGGTCACTGTTATTTGACCTTTCAGACTCATGACCCTGGGAGCTTTTGTCTTTCTTTTTAAGCCCTTCCCTTCCCCTGTTTGAGAAATGAATTCACTATGTATCCCAAGTGAGCTTCAAAATTCACGGCAATCCTAATCCTCCTGCCTCCGTTTCTGAGTGCAGGGATCACAGGCATGAGTCCTCACAGGTACCCAGACAGGCTCTTCTGCAGAGACAATGAGGAGAGTGGAGTGCTGAGTTGAAGCACCTGTGGTGGCTGGGGGGTGGGGGGAGCTTGGGAGCAGGGGCGGGGAGAGAGGCTGTCACTCATGTTTGTGACCCAGAAGGAGGCTGGGTGGCAGGGCTGCCTGTGCTGTCTTTCCTGTCACTTCATATTTATTTGTTTATTTGTTCATTGGTTCAATTGTTCATCTGCTCTGCAACCAGTCCAGATGCAGGGTGCCGGGGACGGGTATGACATCTTTCCTGCCCTGAGGTACTCCAGACAGACATGTAATTGGCAATTACCAGGGAGAGACGGCTGTTAAAGGTGCTGTGGGGCCAGACGGCAGGTGGGCACACCTAACTGTCTAGGGATTCAGGTACAGCTTCCTGAAGGAACCAACTGGAGAATTGATCAAGAAAGCTGGGTGTGGAGAGCATCTTCCAGGCACAGAAACCAGCCAAAATGAAGGGTCTCAGCCATGCTGGAAGGTTCTGGAACACAGGCAGGTTATGAGAAGAATCCTCAGCCTAGAGAACTGAGTTGGTGTGGACCCCCATCTCAGTCAATGTGTGGAGGGGCTGCACACACACACACACACACACACACACACACACACACACAGAGAGAGAGAGAGAGAGAGAGAGAGAGAGAGAGAGAGAGAGAGAGAGGAGAGAGTTCTATATCACACACACACACAGAGTTCTATATCACACACACACAGAGTTCTATATCACACACACACACCCACATAAACACACACATACACACACACACACACACACACAGAGAGAGAGAGAGAGAGAGAGAGAGAGAGAGAGAGAGAGAGAGAGAGAGAGAGTTCTATATCACATGATGCTCACAAATGTCCCTCATACCAGGGTTCCATAGACCAGAAGTGCAGCCCAGGTCTGTCTCCCCCAGACCCTGTGGATCATCCCCCACCCTCCACCCCACCCTGTGCAATGTGTTCAGCAAAAGAGGGGACTTGGACTCATTCACCTATAATTAACCACCTTTCCTGGATGAGGTGATCTGACATCTTCTAGCAAGCATAGGCAGTGGAGGCAGACACAAGCTCCAAACCAGAGCTGGGCGTGACCCTGGACTGACCTCATAGCCTGTGTTTAAGTCCAACAAGGTGGGTGGACAGATTCCTGCCCCAAGGATGTCTGGGAGTGATCCAAGATGCCAAGCCCAGACAGCACAGAGGTGCTGAAGCTGTCACTACCCCAGGGTAGCCATGGTGAGGACCCCTTCTGTTACTATAGTCACTGAGTACAGAGGCTGGCTCTCTCAGACTGGCTCGGCCACTGCTGGGCTCTGAGCCTCTAACTCTGATGTCACCTTGTCATCTTTCCTATATCTCCCTGGGTGGTTCCTTGAGTGTAAGATGTCTGCCATCAGCCTTACCGATCTCTTGGTCTCTGTGGTAGAGTTATATGGAACCAGTGAGCACTGCAGTCCAGGGTCAGGAGTCGCCATGTGCAAGGGACACTCAGCATCCCTCTGCCTCACCGGTTAGTCACCTAATCCAACCAGAGACCTATTGCTGTTGCTCCCCAGCCCCATTTCACAGATGATGTAATGGAGGCTCAGAAAACAAGTATGGTTGGTCCATAGTCACTCAACAATAGAGTCCCATCCAGATGTGGACAGATGTTGCCTCTGCTTGGGGGAACCTCTCCACTGCTCTGGGAGAACAAGGGAAGAATGTCAACCCTTATTCAGATCACGGTGGGGGCAACACAAGGCCCTGGGGGTATCATTTGGTGTGACATTGTTGTTCCTATTCCCACTGTGAAAACTGCCTCTTTGGGGACAATGTCACCACCCATGAGCACACAATGTTGATGGAACAACTCCCACTTGCTGTGTGTTGGGGGCTATGGAAATGTTTGCATTAACTCTAGGCAGCCCCGTGGCATGATAGTAAGATCCCATTTTCCAGATGGTAAGACTGTGGTCTCTGCAGGCTTTGTTCCCATTTCTCACCTTTTCTACACAGGGTGGGGGGTCAAGCCTTTGAGAGCACAGGGTTTTACATCTGCCAGATGTGTTTGGAATCTGACTGTGAGAGAGAGCCTGTGCTTAGGAGCAGGCTAGCTTCCCTCAGCCTAGGAGGTTCTGTGACCCTCAGGAAGTTTCGCATCCCACACTCGCTCTTCCTAAGAGGATGGATCAGTATGATGCTCTAGCTCCATTCAGGGGTAAGATAAAGGAGAGAGAGAGAGAGAGAGAGAGAGAGAGAGAGAGAGAGAGAGAGAGACAGAGAGAGACAGAGAGACAGAGAGACAGAGAGAGACAGAGAGACAGAGACAGAGACAGAGAGAAAGAGACAGAGAGAGACAGAGACAGAGAGAGACAGATACAGAGAGACAGAGACAGAGAGAGAGAAAGAGAGAGACAGAGAGAGACAGAGAGAAGAGGGAGACGGCATGTAAGGAAGAGGTCAGGGTGGTTCTTACAGAATTCTCCTGGAAACAGATCCCTGATCAACGAAGTGGGGGGTTGTTGAAAGGGATCACCCTTGGGGCTTTGGGATGGACACCTAAGGGATCTACTGAGGTTAAGATGGGATTTGGGTAACACGAGAGCAAAGAAGCACCAGCTCTTACACGGGGAGAGGCAGAGCCAGCCTCTGTCAGCTGGGATGACCCTGCCCTTTGAATCCTGAAGCCTGAGAGAAAAAGGAAATGTGCATCTTCCTCAAAGTGGAGAGGGTGGGCCTCCAACAGATGGAGCAGTCAGGAGTAGGGAGTGGCCCAACAGATGAAGCAGTCAGGAGTGGGGAGCAGTCAGGAGTGGGGAGCAGTCAAGAGTGGGGAGCAGTCAGGAGTGGGGAGCAGTCAGGAGTGGGGAGCAGTCAGGAGTGGGGAGCAGTCAGGAGTGGGGAGTAGTCAGGAGTAGGGAGTGGCCGAACAGATGAAGCCAGTGGAAGAACCAGTCAGGAGTAGGGAGCACAAAGGACAGAACATACCAGAGTCTGAGGCTTCACTTAGTAGGGCTGCTCCAGTGGGCAGCTCTAAAAATGGACAGGAGAGGCTTGGGCTCTACTCAGCTCCACAGCGTTCTCACCCACGAGGACCTTCCCATCCCTCAGCCCTGGGAGCCCACTGTCACCCTGGTGGGAAGCATCCCACCGTGTCCACAGCCCAGTCCCACCCTCAGCAAGCCCAGACCTCACACTGCACATTTGGCTTCTCTCATGCTCCCAGCAGAGATGGGGCAGGCCATCTCCAACTACACGTGACAAAGGGACACCCGGGAACATGTTTGGAGACACCTGGGACCCCTACAGCAACCTCCATTCAAGCCACAGTAACAGCAATGGTTTCTGGTGGAGTTACTCCACATACTGGCCACACACTTGCTTTCCTGGCTTGGCCCTGGGTTTACCCAGCCTGTGGGGTTAGCTGTGGAGCTTAGCTTCTCTCTGTTCCTTCCCTAAGGGACGTTGCTGCTTTTACTGCACATTTTTTTCTTTTCATCTTTGTTTTATGAGGAATACTTTATGACCAGAGATTTTTTTTTTTTCTGTGTGCAACAGCCCTACAAGCAGTGGGCCTTATGTTTATGAGAACTTTACAGAGAGCTTAGTAGCTTCTGCGGGTCTCCTTGCTGGCTCACCCCAGTCCAGATTAGCCCCTTTTAAGACTCCCTGGATGAGGAGGCCAATCCCGTGTAATGATGTGTGCCTCTCTTCTTATTCTCTGACTAGGTTTCATCACCTGCAAAATAAGAATGTTGTTATCACCCAGCCTGAAGAGCTGTGAGGACTCACACTCTGGGAAAAGCCAGCATACAGCCTACAAAACATAGCAGCTCCATTATCCATGATGGACATGGTCCAAGATCCCCAACGAGAGTCCAAACTGTGGGTAGTAGCGGGCTTTATTTATTCTGTTTATTCTTACTGACCTGCAGTGCTCCCCGGGAGAACCAGAGTTAACCTGACTCTGTGCAGTAGGTCTCATTGTCACCTTTCTGTCCCCTACTTGTAGTTGGAGCCATTACTTAGTAAAACAAGTGTCCTTTGAACTTAACATGGGATTCTGAGACAGTTGATCCTGGGAACAAAATGGCTTCTCCGAGACCAGTGGATGAGTAACGCATTCACCATGGCCACACCAGAGGGGAAGACGTCTCACATCCCCAGGCAGGAGAGAGGCCAGCAAAACTACCATATGCCATTAAGAGTGGCATCGGCTTTAACTCTTATTATGGGGTGCTGAACTCTGGAATTTCCCATTTCCTATTTTCAGACCCCAGTTGACCATAGGGAGTTAAACCAGCCTGACTTTGTATCTAGAACTTTCTATGATTCGTTAACAATAGCAAACATTTCCTGGATGTGCCTGGACTGGAGCTGGGCTTGGAGCTGAGTCCCAGGCAGCCCTCTTTGTACCAAACTCCTCAGAGAAGCTTGGGAGGGTAAGACTGTCACCCTCATTGAACATATGATGAAGGGGAGCCTCAAAGATGTTCCAACACTTTGCCAAAGTCACCCAGCTGGAAAGAGGCGAAGAGAGACCCACACCAGGACAGGTTGCCTCCCTGTCATGCTTTGAATATGCTTGGCCGGAGGAGTGGCACCATTAGGACGTGTGGCTTTGTTGGAGTAGGTGTGGCCTTGGAGTGTGTGTGTGGCCTTGTTGGAGTGGGTGTGGCCTTGCTGGAATGGATGTGTCACTGTGGGCATGGGCTTTAAGATCCTCATCCTAGCTGCCTGGAAGCCAGTCTTCCACTAGCAGCCTTCAGATGAAGATGTAGAACTCTCAGCTCCTCCTGCCCCATGCCTGCCTGGACGCTGCCATGCTCCTGTCTTGATGACAATGGACTGAACCTCTGAACCTGTAATCCAGTCCCAATAAATGTTGTCTTTACAAGAGTTGCCTTGGTCATGGTGTCTGCTCACAGCGGTGAAACCCTAACTAAGACCTTCCTCGAGATCAAGCCTAGACATTATGTCATGAGGCAAAAACACGAGTCGTACCTCGCCCCCAGCATGAATGGCGCAGGATAGTTAGTTCATCCTGGCTTCTTGCCCAGAGGTCACCCAGCATCTATTCAGGGACCTGTAACCAGGGCCCTGGATATTTGTAACCAAGCCTGGACCTCACTAAGTGACTTACTTTGGACGAAAGTGGCCTAACATACTCTGTCGTATCTCCGTTTTGGCCCAAGACCGTGGTCAGGAGCGGGCAAGCAGACACTCTTCGGCGCAGACAGCAGGGAGGGCTTTCAGGTATGTTGAACAGCAGACAAAACACAAAACATGCATGCTCTGAAACCTCTTCTCCTGGGGTTTTCAGAAGGAGCAGCGGATTTCCAGGGGTGCCCCCATGGAGGCAGAGACTGAACAGATGTCCCAGGAGCCCTTTCTGCCTGGGCCGCAAACAGCAGCTCCTGCTGCCCAGCAAGTGTGTGACAACAGCCTGCTGGGCCCCCGGAGCCTCTTCCCCAGCAAGGTCCCTGCTTCCCACAGCCCCTCTATTCCCTCCCAGCATCCTGGGTTCTAATAGCTATTTATCGGGCGGTGATGCGGCGCTGATCGTGTGGCTTGTCTGCCAGCAGGAGCGGGATACAGCAATGCGGCTGTGTACCCTGCTAAGAGATATTTAATAAATATGCAAATTGCTGCCTCTACCTCCTCAGGCAGGTGAGGAGCGGAGAGACGCTGAAGTTAAGTATTAAATCTGTTCGCTATGAGCGCTAAGTGCAGAGGCAGGGACTGGAGCCCAACTTCCTGGGAAGGCTTCCATCTGGCATGCAATAGCCTAGCTTTGGAAGGGGACTGAGCCGGAGAGGATGGGAGACTGGGATGGGACTTGACGAATCGGGAGTTCAGAAGGGCCATTTCACTTCAAAAGTCTGAGTGAGGTGTTAGGAGCTGGAAGGCATCTGTGTGTTTGTGTCGCCATTACTGCGCCAGCTGCAATTATGGACCAGCCCACCCTTTTTGCACCGCCCACCCTATTTGCACCACCCACCCATACAGAACTTTCCTGACCCTGCAAACCAGCAATGATCCAACCTGAAGGCCGCCCACCACTCATCCTTTCCCAACCTTCTCTCTCCTTCTCATTCATGCAACTGCCACTCTGGCTCTGCCCATGCATCTGTTTCTTTGATCACTCATTCATAAATCCATACTCTCGATGAACTACCAAGCTGCCACCCAACCATGTGTCTATCTTATCATTTGTCTGAATTTTTGCCTATATTATCATCAGCCAAAAATCCACTCATCCATCCATCCAGTCACCCACCCATTCATCCACCCATCCATCCCTCCCTCCCTCCATCCATTTATCCATCCATCAATCCATCCACTCATCCATCCACCCAATCATCCATCTACCTAGTACACATACATACATACATACATACATACATACATACATACACCCATCTGTAGACACATACATATTTCTACCCACTGATCTGTCTATCCATTCATTCATCAATCCATCTGTCAGTTGATCCATTCATCTATCCATCCATGGATCAATCTATCCGTCTGTCCATCCATTCTTCCATTTATCTATCTGTCTATCCATAGGCATTTTCTACCTGAAAATTCCTGCTCTAGGCACCAAAAATGAAGAAACAGTAGGATAAGGCATCTCTCTGGGCCACTCAGTATGCTGGGGGTGGGGAGGGGAGGGATCACATGCACAGGGGAGCATATGACTGACCACACTTCCCGTTACCCAGAGTGTGGCAGAAGGTACCATCCAAGACGTTTTCTCATCATGGGGACTAAGAAACTCTCCGGAACAGGTGGGCTACCAACTGGAACAGTGCAAATGGCTTCCGCCTCTGTCCAACATCAGCTCAACTTGTGTCCTGAGTGTGACACGAGTCTTGGGGATGGAGAGATGCTCCAGTCACATTCTCCGCCTCTAGGATGTTCACAGTCAAGGGTGGAAGAGAGATCTAAAGTAAATGTGCACTATGCAGTAAGTGCCAGAGGCTCGCTCACCAACATGAGGTATTGGGTGGACAATGTGGCCCCTATGGGGCTCCTGGGGTGATGAAGGAGGCAGGGAAGGAGCCAGCAAAGCACTGGCCCACACAGGGCATTTGGCCTGGCTGAGTGCTGAGCAGGATGTGCTGAGCCGTGACAGGAGCCTTAGCTCAGTCATTGCCATTGCTTTGTTCCTGCCATGTCCTGGCTCATGAATCTGTAAGTCGGGGCACACACACATACAGCTGCTTGGCTGTTTATGGAAGATTCTATCTTCAACTCTCCTCCCAATGGGGCAAGGATGTGGTCCCTACCAAGAAAGCTTCCATACCATGCTGCCTTGATGCAGAAGGCCTGGGTGGGGTTAGACCATTATTCCGTACCATCCTCCCTACTCAGAAGCAGCAGCCATTCCTGGAGACTTTCTCGTTCACCACAATTATCCATCCATGCCTCACATCAGCACAAGCTGCCTTCCCTGCTCAGTGTCTGAGAGCTGTTCACATCCCATCTCCCCACCTAGTGTACAGATGACGAAATGTCCTTCCAGTACCTTCTCCTTGAGCCTCCATTGCCTTTCTCCACCTTACTCTGCCAGCAGAAATGGAATTGTGTATGTGTGTGTGTATGTGTGTATTTGCCATGGTTGGCCTGAGACTGGGTCTTCCCAAGAACCCTGGGTAATCTCAGATGCAAACGTCCTATGTAAATGCACCATAGGGTTAAAACGAAGAAGCAGCCCAAGGCAGATGAAGTAGTGGACTGTAGGAGTTGCACGCTGTAACTGGAGTCTTCACAGAGCCCTGATTGAAGCATGCACAGGACCCTGGGGCACTGGATACATACAGTGCAGTTTCTCAGTGCCTGGGTCTCTGTCAACAAGTGTGGGCTATTTGCCTGGAAGACCTGGAACAGGTTGCCCGGCTTCATTCCAACTGGTTGGCTCTCAACTGGGGTGATTTGTCTTCTGGGGCCATTAGCCAATGGCTGGCGACATCGGAGGAGTGGAGACCAGAGATGCTGTTGAACCCTTAGAACACACAGGACAGTTAGTGGGCCCAAGCTCCCAGACTGCCATGCCAGGGCTGGGA
The DNA here is from genome assembly GCF_008632895.1 of Mastomys coucha. Lineage (NCBI taxonomy): Eukaryota > Metazoa > Chordata > Mammalia > Rodentia > Muridae > Mastomys > Mastomys coucha. The sequence goes on from NW_022196900.1 coordinate 96,851,895, forward strand.
AGCCTTGTTAACCCTATTCTGGAATATGCTGTGCTCCAGGGAAGGAAGACTGGCGAGGTGTCAGCGGCTGCTTCTATCTCTTGGAAACTGTTGAACTAGTGAAGTGCAGCCCTGCATCCCACCACACGGCCATGATCATGGTGATGCCCAGCCCCGCCTCTCTCTGTTTTGGCTGTCTTCCAGCCCCTTCCCTCCACACAGCCCCCCTCCCCCTCCCATTCCAACACCCCGATCTATATCCCCAGACATGGATGCTTCTGGTGATATATATGCTGTTGCTTATCGTTTGGATGTGTTTTAATTTACATAAATTGTCCTGGGCTATAGATCTCATTGTGTGCCTTAAGTTTTTTTTTTTTTCCACTTAATGCTGTGTTTTGGGATCTACCTGCCGTGCTCCATAAATCTCCAATTCCTCTGCTGAAGATATTTTCTAGAGTCTGATTCCCCCCTAGTGGGTGTCAGGTGACCCCATGCCTCACCACTCAAGTGAGGGTTGGGGACCTACTCCAGGACATTCTCCCATCTATCAGGTCTATCAGGGGTGGGATGGTGGGGTGGCAGAGTGTACAGCGCCTGCGATTGTTTCTCTCAGCAGCACCCAGTTTGCTGCTCTCTCCACTCTGCGGTCCACCTGTGACACGATCCAGCTCTGTAAATTTCCCAAGCTGGCTGGTGTGAGGGGGCTGGCTCAATCTGAAGAAAGGAAGTGGCATTTCCAATGTGTTTTCTGGGACCTAACCTAAACAGGGTCCTAGGAGTGAGCTCTCTGGGGAAAGATGCCTTAATGCTTCGCTTCTAAAGCAAGGGAAGACCAGAAGGCTCTGGCTGTGTGCTTGCTTGGAGGAACCTCTAGACCACCAGGCAAACTGCAAGCATCCCCGCGAGGCTCTTCCCAGCCAGAGCCGTCCTGAGCCTCAGGGCTGGGCGGTAAACAATGGAGATCCATTTGCTTGCTCTGGGAGTCTCAGGATGAACAGCGAGAGAGCCAAGCATCCCAGGTGTCATTTATTAAATGGAGGTGTAACTGCTGCTACCAAGAGCCCCAGGAGGTTGGAGGATGATGAGAAAAGTCAGGGAGAAAGCTCCAAGTAGGGGATTGGGACCTGAGAGGCGACAAGATTTCATCTGCAGAGGGGGAAGCGGAGGCACAGAGCAGATGCTCTGCCAGCGCCGGCGTGGTGTGCACATGTGAGCAGGGGTGGTGTGTAGGAGTGGCAGAAGCCAGGAGCCTGCCTGCCGTGGGGGAACTGGCACATTCTAGAAGGCGTGGATGGTTCAGGCACTACCAGAGGTGGGAAATGAGAACAGATGAGCTCTCAGTGATAGTGGGAGGGAGATATCCAGTCAGACCATAGGCAATCAGAGGATTGAGACCTGCGGGGAGCAAAAGCCTGGAGGCCACCCTGGAGGTGGCGTCAGAGGACCATGAAGCAGACATAGAGGGTGGATGAAGAGGGCTCCCCTCAGGCTTTTGGTCTAACCTCTACAAGCCCTTCCTCTCTACTGCACTGTGCAGCTCCCTGGGACCAGACATGGAGCTTTGTCCCTGGCCTGGGACTCCCAGTCACTGGGAGGTCAGGAACCCTTCAGCACCTTCTCAGCCCATGTGTAGAGTTCCCCTGTCAGAATGGAAGCTGCCTGAGCTCTGAGCTTCCTTTCTCCATCACACCAGGCCCTCCGTGAGCAGTGTCTCTCCCCTTTAGACTCACAGAGCCCTAGATAACCTCCACACTGTAGGGTTCCTGGCAATGTCAGCAAGTGTGACACTCTAACCCTAAGTAGGCTCATCGGCAGGGGACAGACAGATGTGAGCATAGAACCTCAAACATTCATTTTGTGGGGGAAGCATGTTAAAGCAGGCTCTCACATGGTTGCTCAGGATGACCCAGTATTCACTATATAGCTCAGGCTAGCCTCAGACTTGAGACCCTCTTGCCTCTGCCTCTTGAGTGTTGAGAGTCCAGCATGAGCCATTGAGCTGTCCCCCAAGGCTTCATCCTGGACCTTACCTGAGGCTCTGGGTGAACAAAACATCGACTCCCCCCACCCCCTTCTCGAGAGGAGCCCCAGAGGCTAGGCTCTGGGGTTGGGGGATGGGGGTGGGGTAGGGTCAGTGTGCTCAGGAATTCCAGAGTAGCATCCTGGTGGGGGCTGTCAGCCCTCCCCACCCTGTTCCCTCTTTTCTCCCGTGGGCATCCATCAGAGGTGTTGCAAGATAGACAGTGTCGGGGCCTTCCTCTGGGACAGACACCATCTCCTCTGTCTCCTTCTTGCCCTCCCAGGCTTCCTGCACCCCAGGGAAGGTGTCTGAGGCTGTGGCGTGTATTCCCCCCCCAGCAATGGCCACTGCAGGGGTCCCTCACTTCCACTAGCAAGCTGATCCTTGCAGGAGCCCTGGGCCATTTGCCTTCAAAGACGATATACAATGTGTTTAGTGACTGTGGGCTTCTTTTAATAGCAGAGAAGTATATTTCCAGGGAGATCTGCTGGAGTCATGGAGAGGAAATAAAGAAAACACTGCCCAGGAAGGAGACTGCAGCTTCAGGGAGCGAGGGTGACGCTTACTGCCGAGAGTGGGAGCAAGGGACAGGTTTGGTGGCAAACCTGAGTTCACCCAGTGGCCACAGTGGGGGTGGGAGCCATCACTCTGCTCCCAAATGAAAGCGGGGATGAGAACAAAAATTCTGAGTCTGACCTCAGACTTGGATGAGTCCAAATGGTAGTGAGATGCACGAAGTCAGAGCCAGGGCAGGTGGGGTCGAAAGTCAGTCAGACCTAGGGCAGGTGGGGTCGAAAGTCAGACCCAGGGCAGGTGGGGTCGAAAGTCAGAACCAGGGAAGGTGGGGTCGAAAGTCAGAGCCAGGGCAGGTGGGGTCGAAAGTCAGACCTAGGGCAGGTGGGGTTGAAAGTCAGAACCAGGGAAGGTGGGGTCGAAAGTCAGAGCCAGGGCAGGTGGGGTCGAAAGTCAGTCAGACCTAGGGCAGTTGGGGCACTGCACTTGGGGTCAAAAATTCTCCAGAATTCTCTTTCCTCTGGGCCCAGACATTAAGATACCAGGTCCTGTACAGGTCTGATAGCTCTGCCTGTCAGCTCAGTTACTGAGGAGGCTGAGGCAGGAGGATTTTAACTTCAAGGCCAGTCTGGAGTATAGGGTGAATGAGTCCAAGGCCAGTCTGGTCAACTTAGGGGGATACCGAGAAAAAAAAGCCACAAAAACTGGAGATGTTGGTACAGTGCTTGCCTGGAGCTCAGGAGGCTCTACATACTGCCAACTGGGAAGGAGAGGAAGAGGGAGAAGAGGAGGGGGAGGAAGAGGGAGGGGAGGAGGGAGGGACAGAAAGAGGGACCTGGAGGGAGACGGGGAGAGAGGGAAGAA
>NW_022196900.1:96855436-96892936 GCF_008632895.1 Mastomys coucha
AGGGAGGGAGACAGGAAGTCAGGGAGGCAGGGAGGCAGGGAGGGAGGGAAGGACAGAGGGACAGAACACTGGAAGAGAGGACCTAGCCACCTAGTTGCAGGAGGCTGTGTGGGCTAACCTTGGGCTGCCTTGGGCTAACCTTAGGACTTGGTGGCGTGAGAGTTGGGAATGGTCTGAAGAGCACCTGGCCTTTCTCAAGCTGAACTTGGGTTTCTGATTAGACGTCTCCTTGAACTCCCAGAGCCAGGACAGATGGCCCAGCCCTGGGCATGAGGTCCCTTGAAATGTCGAAATGGTGGTCTGGACCCCTGCGCTATAGCTTTGGTTCAGCTGGATTTCGAAGGCTATTGTGGGGGGTCTGCTTGCAGGGGCTGGGGGAGGGGACCCATGATGCTGAAGATAGAGGGACCAGGCCACCCATGCTTCCTGTGGCTTCCCCATGTTTCTTTTCTGCCTCCAGAGCTAGGGTGCCATGAGGTAACAGGTGCTCAGAGGACGGACACATCGATGAACATATAGAACCATACAGTCAGGCTCCTCCACCTCTCCCCACCCTTCAGGTGTTCAGGTCCTGCCCTTCCTTCGAATTATCTGTCTGTTGTCACACACACACTCCTCTTGCCCCTTCAAGGCAACAGGAGCATCGTGACAGGGAAGAGCCAGTGCTGAAGAAGAGGGATAGCCCCCAGACCTGTCCAGGCACTTATCCCTCCTGAGCCTCGCAGCTGCTCCAGGGGAAAACGGAGGGAAGTGCAGTCAGTGCTCAGCAACAGTGAAGCTCTCCCAGAAAACAACAGCTGCTAAAGACACATCTGCACGTCTCTGCCTGCTACCTCAGGCTAGCCAGGGCTGCCTGCTACCTCAGGCTAGCCAGGGCTGCCTGCTACCTCAGGCTAGCCAGGGCCTGAAAATACACACAATGAGAAGTTCTAGAATCAACTATTAAAAACCGTGTGCGCTGTTCTGAGTGTCCTCCCATGAAGTCACCGCCCCGCTCCATCCCTCCCAGGACCCAAGTCACTGCCCCGCTCCATCCCTTTCAGGACCTGAGATCCCCCTCCATCCCTCCCAGGACCTGAGTCATCTCTGATACATTTTATGCACATAGTATAAGCTGCCTGCCCCTCACTCTCTTAGTACCTGATGAAAAAGAAAACCACATTATCTCTAGGACTGAAGATGAATGAGGGTTTAGGATTCCACCTGGGGCTTCGGAGTGTGACCCTGTAGACAAGGGACATGGTTATGTTTGACTTGATTTGAAGAGACGGGCCTAATGCTAGATATGAACTGAGGTGATCTGCCCAGCCACAAACCTTAGCTGCACACAAGTGCCTAAGGGACCTGGCCAGACAACCGTAGAGACGGGATGGGGCTGGGGGGAGGTCACGGGGAGTGGTCCAGCAGACACTCAGGTTAAGAGTGTGGATTTGAAGAATGATGTGGTCAGAGGTCAGATTATAGGATTTTATTTTATTGCCCAACCTCCCCTACCCCCCAAAAAACAAACTTAAAACGCTGATGATTTCTGAGTCTTCTCATGGAATCTTAACTATGCATCATTTTGGGACAAATAATTCAGAGTGATTGAGTAGCAAATTAGCTTTTTTTAAATGGATGCATTGTGAGTAATGTCTCTCTATAAATAATATATAATGTATAAAAATAATATATAAATAATATATAAGATATAAGATAATGTTTGATCATATTATATAGTATTCGGGATGTATTTCTACTATAGAATGGTGTCATTTTAAAGTTTTGTTTTTATTACTTTAAAGTACATACACATTTGTGTGCCTGTGTGTGGGTATGTGCATGTGTGACTGCAGATATACACAGAGTCCAGAAGAGGGTGGCAGATCCCCAGAGCTGGCATTGTAGGCAGTTGTGAGCTGTCTGACACGGTGCTGGGAACTGACTTGGTCCTCTGGAGGGACCATCGTAACTATGGAACCAGTTCTCCATCCCCATGGTGTAAAATTAAAAATTAAAATCCAACTTGAAGCAGTGTCACATTTTAAAATCTGGAGACCTGAATTGAAAAGGAAAAGAAGATGAAAGAGTTAACTGGAAAAATCCCATTAGTTTTTCAGGTTTTGTTTGTTTGTTTGTTTGTTTTATGTTTTATTTACTTAACTGCATTGGCTGGCTTTATTCGATCATGATCTTGCCCCTCAGCACAGTGTGCCTATGATAGAACACATCCACTCATGCCTTCTGTCCAGCACACAAACCATAGATACTCATAGCTGGTCATTTAATAAATATAAATCCACAACTCAGCCACTTCATCAAAGTGTAGGAATATTCTAGAAAGACTCAAGGAAGTGGCCGTTTCTGTCTGCGCACCTTTGTGCATAGTTTTTGGGTTTTTTTTAAATTTTTTTGTTTTTTGTTTTTGTTTGGTTTTGTTTTTGTTTTTTTGCAGGAATGCAAAGAGAGCCACATACCTCGCAGCAGGCAGAGTAGACTGCACACAGCAGCGGCATAGTGCCAGCTACCTGCTTAGGGCCACGTGCATCACTTCACCGTCCAAGAATTTGACAGAGACTGGCCCCGAGTGGCTTTGTCACTCCCTCAAGGTCTCACTATTCCGGTCTGGAAGAGTCTGAATGGGAACCAGGCCCCTTGATTGGCACACAACATGGCGTCCAACCAATGAATGATGGCCGGTTCACAGGTCAGGTCACCCTGACATCACACAGACCCAGGAGGGTCTGTCTGTCTGTCTCTCCAAAACCCCCCTTTGGTTGTTCACATCATTGTGGTTTCACTTCCCAATCATGGCTGCTTGTTTTGCTCCCGTGTGTCTACGCTCCCACATGTACGTGGAAGCTAGAGACTGCTGTCAAGTGTCTTCTTCAACCTGTCTCCATCTTTTTCTAGACAGGTCTGTTCTTGAACCTGGAGGTCACTGATTCGGCTAGTCTGCCTGATCCCGGGGACCCTCCTGCCTCTGCCTCCACAGCCCTGAGATGACAGGCAGGCAGTGCCACACCTGCCTGTTTGTTTTCTGATGTAGGTGCTAGGGATTTGAACCCAGATCCTCAAGCTTGTGTGGCAAATGCCTTACTGACCGAGCCATCTCTTCAGCATGCCTCCACCCCATGTTTTGAGTTTTTCCTGGAAGCCTCCTTGGATGCTCCTGTGGGTGTCTGGTAAAGAATTTGGATGTGCAGCCATGAGCAAATGTGGGCTCTGCTGCTTGGAGCCTGGGCTTCCAGACCTCAGAGAGAAAGAAATACACCCAGATGCTCAGACTCTGGCTGCCAGCCCCCCAGATCTTGAGAAAGACAAAGGAGGGTGCATTTGGACAGCAGTGCGGAGGACACCCCGGAACAGCCAATTAAAGCACTTTTAATAGTTTCTGAGAATATATGCTCACACTCCAAACCAATCTCAAGACTTAGTGGAGCAGAGATAACCGGGGCTTTGGCCATGTCAGATAAACCCACGGAATCGGAAATGAAGGCAATCCTGTTTTACATTAAGGGAAACGAAAATCAACACGAATTCAGGCCCTCTTCTCGCTGCTCTGTGATGCCTGGCTACCCAGGAGGAGATGCTTCTGCTTGCAGGAGATAGCTTGGTGCTGGGGAGATACTGGACTGGTGAATGAAGGAGAGATTGCAGAACCAAAGATGAGTTCAGGCAGGACTTGGCGATTAGGAAACCCCACAAAGATAGAGAATATTTAGGATGAGAAGAGGAAAGCCAGGTGCTTAGGCATCATTGTAGCTCAGTGGTTTGTAAAATGCAAAACACGCCAATTAATACTGTGTGTGTGTGTGTGTGTGTGTGTGTGTGTGTGTGCACTCGCCTGCCTGAATCTCTGTGTGTGTGTACATGTATGCATATCCATTTAGGTGTTTGTGAGTTTGAGTGCATGTGGAGGAGAGGGGGGTTATGCATTCATGTTCTTATGAGTGTTGGTGTGTGTGGGTGTGTGTGTGTGTGTGTATGTGTGAATATCTGTGTAGGTGTTGGTATGGAGGTGTGAGTGTTGGGGAAATCTATATGTGTGTGTGTGAGAGAGCAGGAGGGTTGTGTGTGGGAAGGTGTGAGTGTGTGGGTGTGACTTCCTTTCCTTGTGTGTATATGTGTGTGAGTGTGTGTATTGTGTGAGTGTGTATATTGTGTGCATGTGTGTATTGTGTGAGTGTGTGTATTGTGTGAGTGTGTGTATTGTGTGAGTGTGTGTATTGTGTGAGTGTGTGTATGTGAATTTGTGTGTGTGCATGCATGCATATCCTTGTGAGTGCTGGTGTGTGGCTATGAGTATTTGGGGAGTTTGTATGTAAGGGTGTTGTATGTGTGAGAGAGTATTGTGTGAGTGAGAGTGTGTGATTATGTGTGTGCATATGTGTGCAGAAACCAGAGGTCACTCTCAGGTGTCATCACCCATTTAGATTTTCGGTGGTTTCTGAAACAGAGTTACCGTTTTGTTTCAGAGACAGAGTCTTCACTCATCAGCTTGGATCTCACTAATTGGACTGGTCTTGCTGGCCAGCAAGCCCTAGGGACCCGCCTCTCTTGTAATTGGTTGGGACTGCAAAAACACCCTGCCCGACATATGCAGGTTCTGGGGATCAAACAGAGACCACGGTCAGCTCCTCACAATTGCAGGGCCAGCACGGCCAAGCCATCTCTCTATATATATTCTCTCTGCCTTGTCTGAAATGAGACCCCACGGTGGGGACACTTCCTACATTAGGGACCCAGCAGGCTGGGGTCCAGCTGGAAGCTGATGGACCATGAGTTCAAATCCAAACACTTCTGATGTCAGGAATGAACAGGGGCACAGAAAGAGTTCAGGGGACCCTTCTGTGCCTGGAGCCTCTTCTGGTAGGAGTCCCATCTGCAGCTGTGACCCTGTGACTTCCCTCTATTGTGTGCCTTGTGTCCCAGTTTCCAGCTCCATCTGGGACAGGAGCCTCTGTTCAGGTACCCTACACCTGTGCTGGGCAACTTCGGACAGGCTGCTCACCCTCTCTGAGCATCTGTCTTTTCATCCCCAGAACAGGTACAAGCCACCACCATAAGCCACCACTTACTCCTAAGGCTCGTGGTGGAGGGTGACGAGAAGAGGCTTAAAAAAGAGTGACGTCACCTGTCATCTGGGAAGCTAAAATTATTGGTGTCCAGGTTGCTTCCCAAACTTACTGTTCCAGAGTCTCCGGGAAGAGACCGAATGGCTAGGTGTGGCTGCCCAGGGCTGTCATGTTCTTCAGTGGGAATGTTCCTGTTGTATTATCGCCTTGGTGACATTTTGGGGAAGGTGACATTGCACGGCTGCCAGGATCCCAGTGTTGCCTCAGACCTACTCCCAACTTCCCGACATTCTGAGGCCTGTGCTGCTCCGTGGGGGGTGCTCTGGCGCTTTGTTGAATCAGGTGGACCTCACGTCACGCTCTGGTCTTACCAATCCCAGGTAGGAAACGCAAACCCCTGTACGCTTTCCTGAGTTTGCCTCATCTCTGAAACACCGCAGTGGCCCAAATGGCTCTACCGAAGACCGCGCCACCCTTGAGCCCTGTCTGTCTTTCTCTGCAATTACACGGAGCACACGGCTACACCCGACTTGAGAGCCCTCACCTGTGCTCTCTGGCCTGGGCCCCTTTTCATATTGCAAACTTCAAATTGAAGGTCACTCTTCAGACAGGATCTCACTGACCCCTGCTGGGACACCTTCCCCAGTCCAGGGACTCTGGGTCCTGGTCCAGGTGCCTTTCGGGCTGTTTTGTTTTGTTTTGTTTTGTTTTTTTCTCCAAGCCCTGAGGCAAAATCAACTCACCTTGCTGACTTCTACCTGACAGATGACCAGGCTCCCTGTGGGTGTTCCCTGAGGCAGAGTTGCTTCTTATTTTTTCAGTTGCCGCTGCCTTCTCAGGGCGCCTAGCACTTCATTGGCATTCAGCAAATATTTCCTTAGAGAATAAATGAATGAATGGCGATACTACCATCTGAGCCACAACATTCACTGTTCATTTAATCCTGCTCATTTCTCTGTCTTACAGAGGACACTAGGAACCAGAGGGGGTGATCGTGCGTACTCCAGGTCACACTGCTAGGCCCACAGGATGGAGCCAGGGTTTGAAACTGGGATGCCTGGCTCCAGAGCCAGCAAGACTAATGAGGAAATGAATGGGTGAACAGTTAGAGATGCCCTGCACACGCACCTGCTGTGGTCCATGGTTCAAGGTGATTATGAATGTAGGCACATTCTTCCTCTAACGAAAGCAGCTATTCTGAATGGCCCCTCAGGGCTGCAGCCTGGTCATGCCCTCCACCCCAAAACCCATCAGCTGTCTTCAGCTCTGTGATCAAACTACAAGCATCCGTTCAAGGATAGAGTTGTACATTTTAAGCAGCCAGGGATGTAAATATTTAACGGAGCCGTGTGAATTATTGAGTCAGCCTACATGGGCCCTGCTTGTTGTCATGCCCTGGGCTCACATTTGCTCTTCAGCTCCACTCCGATCTCCTCTCCACGCCTCCAGAGAGGCCTCGTCCTTGGAATGGGACATCTGTGTCGAGCATGGGGCAGGACATTCATCAGGACCAGGAGGATGCGATCTGTCTATCTTCCTAGGGGCCAGCAGGCACACTGTGGCTGGGTGTTTGCCAGATTCTGTTGGTTTTAGTCCTGGGTCATCTAATGATCACCTGCTGCCTTAATTACTTTGCTCAGGGCTGTGGTCAAACACCCGGCAAACGCATCGGAAGGAAGGGTCTATGTTGGCTTAGCGGCAGTCCATCACGTTGGGAAGTCACTGAGGCAGGAGCCTGAGGCGGCAGGTCACATTGTGTCTGCAGTCAGCACAGGCAGAGAGCTGAGTGCTGGTGCCTGGTTCCCTTTCTCCTTGGTGGGTGATCTAGGACCCCAGCCCAGGGTACAGCACTGCCCTCTCTTAAGAAATGTCCTTCCACCTTAATGAATCTATGAAGACGGTCCCTTGAAGACAGGCCTGGATGGAAGCCCTGTTTCTTAGGTGATCCCAGATGCTGTCAAATCAACACCAGCCATCTCAAATGCAGTGTGCAATCTGTGATTGGGTCAGTGGGCAAAGGCACTTGTGGCCAAGCCGGATGGCCTGAGTTTGATCCCAAGGACTCACATGGAAGAAGAGATCAACTACTGAAACCTGTCCTTTGACATCCACATGATGCTATGGTACATGGTATACACATACACACACATACAAACATATATATATATACACACATACAAACCCCACAAACATACACATACATGCACACACAAAACATACACAAACACACACATACATATATGTACACACACATATACACATACAAAGACACACACACCACACACATATACACACACACCATACACACATACACATACATACACACAAAACACACACAATACACACATACACACATGTACACATACACTGCACATACATATACACACACATACACACACACCCACAGACAAACACATGCACTCACATACACACGCATACAAACACATGCACAATGTGATTGATCTCATTACCCCCTCACCACCTCAATAATTAGTGCAGTGCTGGCTCGCTCTCATTCAGACCCCTACCTTTTCTTCCTTCCCTGGCATTTCTTACTCCCCAACAAACTAAAAACATAGTCTTACCTGGGGTGTAACGGAAGCTTAGCTTGTGCTGTGTGACGTGTGACATGGATGAGTCATGGCACAAGAAAAGGTCAGTTTCCTTTCACACGAGGCTGAGGGTGAATAGAGGCCACACGTGTGTCTGTGTCACACCAAAGTCTGGCCTAGTTTCTGTCCATCCCCCTCTGCCAGTGTGCATGCCCCTCGGAGCTACAGCATTCCCTTGGAATACAGAGCTGCAGATGGATCCTGTGCTGGTTAGATTTTTTTTTTGACTCAAGCATGGGTTATCTGAAAAGAATTGATTAAGAAAATGATTGCCTCCATCACACTGGCCCGTGGGCAGGTCTGTGGGGCATCTTCTTGATTAATGACTGATATGGGAGGGCCCAGCTTACCACAGGTGGCTGCCATCCCTAAGCAAGTAGCCCTAAGTTGTATTAGAAAGAAGGCTGAGCAAGCCATAGGAGCAAGTCAGTAAGAAGGGTTCCGCCATGGCCTCTGCTTCAGTTCCTCCCTAAGGCTCCTAGATCCCTGTCATGATAGGCTCTAACTCTTAGCTGGAATAAGCTCTTCCCCCAGGCTGCTTTTGATCATGGCGTATTAGAAAGTGAACTAAGACATATTCCAAGTACCTAGTACACTGCCTGCCTACAGTGGAAGCACATTAATCATTTGTTGAATGAGTGAGTAAATGAATGATGACATAATGAATGAATGAGTCTATGAGAGAATGATGAAATAATGAATGAGTTCGTGAAGGAGGGAGGAAATGGTATAATGAATGAATAAGTGAATGATGCAATAATGAATGAGTGAGTGAATGATGCGATAATGAATGAGTGATGAGATAATGAATGAATGAATGAATGAATGAATGACGGGAACAGCCCCAGGTGAGGCAGTAACAGTTGTGACCACAACAGCCCCATCACATCACTGACATAGTAAAGATTCCTCCCCCATGTCAGCCAGGCAGGCCTGTGGTCACACCTCCCTTCTCTAGAAGAGGAAACTGGGTTCCCGATGGTCTCTCTGCCCTCAAGTGGCTTGGAGTGAGACACAGAGCACTCTGTCCTTAGGTGGGGTGTGCTGGGGAAGGGCACAACATTTCCCGGGGTGACCTGTGGACCAACTCTGCCATCATGGGCTGCCCTGAGCTCATCCCAGATCAGCCATGAGGTATGGGCATCCTCAGCTTCACAGCCAGGTACATCTGAGGCCCTTTGCAGCACCCAGAGAAAAGGGTTTGGTTAAACCCCCAGCACCCTGGGCTCACTCCTCGGCCATGGCCTCCTCTCCCTGACTCACACAGCACCCTGGGCTCACTCCCCGGCCATGGCCCCCTCTCCCTGACTCACACAGCACCCTGGGCTCACCTCTCAGGCCATGGCCTCCTCTCCTTGACTCAAACCCTCAAATCTCTTATGATGATCAGTCTTTATTGCCATTTTGGTGGCCTAGAACCAATTAGGAGACATATTTCCAGGAGAGTCCATGAGGACATTTCCAGAAGGTGTTAGTTAGCTGAGGGCAGAAGGCTCTCCCTCAGCCTGAGTGGCACCTTCCAAGGGAAGGCCCATATCTTAAAAAGGTTTGAGGAAAACACCTCACTGCCTACCCACCCCCTTGGCTCTCACTGACCAGCGTGCGTGCATATCCCCTGATGACGTGGCCTTTACTCTTTACTGGCACCTGACTTGTGCTTAGCACACACAAGGGCCCAAGTTCAAGCACCGGGTCGAGGGTGTGCTGGGGTTCTATTCGTAAGTTCTGTGCTTTAACAGGTGTCACCCTGTCACCTTGGGAGCCGATGAAGACAGAGAGCAGCATCCTACACTGATGTCAGTGTGGCAATCTGGGAGCCCTTGGCAAAAGAGATCAGCCACAGGAGAGATGTCTGGACTCTGATTTAAACTCTGAGCATCCACACTTCCTGGGAGACCGTATGCTTTCCCCAAGCCGGGAGGGCTAGAAGAGAGCTGATCATCTCTGGAGTCACATTGTGGTCACCCCCACCCAGTCTCCCCAGCGGCTGCTGTTGCTGATGGTTCATTACAAATGAGAAAATGGAGATGGAGCCGGGGACCCCGGCAAGGGACAAAATCCCACATAAACGGGCCCTTTGATCACCGAGGCGATTTGTACAGAGGCTTGTTAGCTCCCGGAAGATCAAACGTGGAAGATAATGAGCAATTTTCAGGTGGTCGGTGCAGCCTGTGAGGTGACAACCCAATTTAGTCAGCATCTTAATCGCGTCAGAATCCCTGACTTGGCGCTGTTCGAGCCTCTATTACTCCATTACGCAGAGTGCTCGGCCGATTCCGGGCTCCTCCATCCCTGTCCCTCTGACTATTTATCTCCATGCGATTTAATTAAAGTCTAGTGTTTAATGACACAATGTGCACTAATTATTTCTTGTTGGTTGTTGAGGGAGGATATTCCCAAGCCCCTCCTGCCACCCTTTTGCAGCTGAGCAGAATGCCATCCATTGCGCCACTGAGCAAAAGCTGGGACAAGGACAGGCTGGGTGATCTTCTGATATCTGAAGGGCAGAGGCTTCTGAGGGAGGTCAGGATATCGATTCCTTATCTGTGTCATTGGGGTGGGCCCTTTCTCTGTGGACATACTGTGGGAAGAGGTCTATCTCAGGCACCCCACGAGGACAGGCTGAATTCCGTTGGCAAATCCCAACAGCATTGACCTGTTGGAACCAGCACTGAGCTCATCTACCCACAGGGCAAGAGAGTGGAACTCTGTCCACTGGCAGGAAGGCAGGAATGAAGACTGCAGGGACACTTTTCATTGTGGCTGTGACAAAGCAACTAACAAAAGCTGGCTTTTGAGGAGGGAAAAGCTTATTTTGAACCACAGTTCAAGGACTAACTCCATCACTGGAGTAACACATGCAGGAAGGAACATGGGGGTGGGGGGAGGCGAGGCTCCCTCCTCCTTATTCACTCCATCACTCCAGTCCTGGAGCTCCCTGCCTCCATCCAATCTAGAAACATCCGCACAGGCATGGTCAGAGGTTTGTTTGCTCCAGGTTGTTCTAGACCCTGCTGTGTTGATAGTCACTATCACAGAAAAGCCATCACAGATGCCGCGCTCTGCAGCCAAAGCCTTCTGTGGTTTAGTTCTGAGCCCCTGGCAGTACAGAACCTTCACTGGGGGAGGGAGGCTTGCAGGGTAGAAAACACACTTGCAACACCCAGCTGGTGAAAAACACCCTCCTTCATGTTGTTGGAGTGTCCAAGTGTCCAAGGAATAGCGACTGCTTGGGTCTTCTGTCAGAGAGCCTGGACCCAGGCCTGTGAGCCGGGAGGTAAGAGAAGTTCACAAAGGAAAAGACTAAGAGACCTGGAAAGGCTCTGCTGAGGTGACCAGAGGAGCCCCAAGTCATCTGGTAGCAAAGAATCATGAGGTGCAGCTCCTTCTCCAAACCATCCCTAGGGGTGGCCTAGCATAGGATGTATCTTGCAGGACATGTCAGGCAGGGTCAAGGCAGGAAAGGCTGCCATTCTGGGAATCCAGGCTGCTGGGACACATCAGTTGGACAATATACTGCAGAGGTCAAGGGCAAGGTGGGAAAGAGCTGATCTTTGCATGCCTTCGAGCAAGCCACTTCACCAAGCAAGTCTCACGTCCAAGGCTGGGGATGTAGGTTGGTTGGTAGGGAACTTGTCTAGAATGTACAAGGACCTGGGTTCTACCACCAGGGCTATATAAAACCACATGTGATGGTCCAGGCCTGCACACCCAGCACTTTGGAGAATCAGAAGTACAAGATTATCCTTTATTATATTTTGTATAGCCATGGGGCCCAGCCTAGGCTACCAGATATCCTGTATCAAAAACAAAAAGAATGTTGCATGTCCACATAAAGGATAAGGTTAGTATTGGACTTCATCAGGCAAAGTAAATGAAACCACACTCCCAATATCTGGGAACTGATTGGTGACTTCAGACTACTTCTGTTGTTAGGGGACCATGGCACCTGCTTCAAACACAGCATCCTCGGCTGTAGAGGCCAGAGCAAGCTTCCTGACACTTACATGGCACTGGGGAGGAGCCAGAGGTTTGAGAAGCTGCCCGGCCTTCCATCTGTTCAGGAGATGGAGCCCATGGTGAGTCCCTCCACAGAGGGTAGTAGCCGTGCTGTGGGGCATAGAGACCTTGATGTTCCTTTGTCCCTCAGGTGGAAACAGTTTATTCTGACTCACAGTTTAAGAGTGCACAGTCCATCATGGCAGGGAAAGCATGGTGGCAGAACTTGGCTGGTAACTGTGTCCACAGTCAGGTGGTAGAGGGTTGGGAATGAGGGGTGGCTGGTTACATTGTGTCCACAGTCAGGAAGCAGAGAGTGCCAGAGTCCATGGGATGATGTTGCCTCCATTCAGGCTGGGTTTCCCCACCTTAATTAACCCAATCCAGGAACTCCCACACAGACATGCCACAGGGCTTGTCTTCTAGGTGATTCTGGGTCCTCTCAAGTTTACAGTATAACCTTCAGGATGCCCAAGAGCCTCGGGATCCAGGCTCACCTCCTGGATGCCTCAAAGACTCCAGAGACAACGGCTGCAGACAGAGTGAGAAAGGGCATGGGAGGGGGTTGGCTTAGGATCCAGGGAGAAGCGGCACCTGAAAGACCTGGGTGAGTTTCTTTAAGGAAACATATCTCCTGACACTCACCACAGTATTCTTTCCTGTAACAGGCCGCTTTATTCGAGCAAACAAAGAGAGTCCTGCCTGCGGAGGAGTGAGGAGAGCTGTCAGGTGCTGTTCAGGGAGACATGAAAAGAGGCCAGCCTAAGAAAACCATAGGGAAGCTGAAGGTTGGGATGGAGCTGCCAGTCCATGGGTCCTGCCCACTCCACCGCTCCTCAGTTGAGGGCTGAGCTGGCCACCACAGAGTGAATGATGGAGCTGCCTTTGAGCTTGAGAAGTTACCCCTGGGGTTTATTATTTTATTTTATTTTTGACTAATAAAATGTACAAACTCCACTCCCAACTCAAGTCTCCCCAGGCTAGGGCACTAATCCCTCTGGTGATCCTCAAGGGGCCAGCTGCCGTGACCTAAATGCCAATCAGGAGACTTACGGGTGCTTTATCCCTCTCCCTCAGTGTCCTGGCCCTGGCTCTTAGTCTTGGCTTCCTTGCCTCCATCCTATAGGAATGGGACCACTCAGTAGACCTGGGCTGCTGGTCTAGAGACTTTCCCATCTTTTCTGGTCCCGAGGGACTCACTGTATAGCCACAGCCAGAGGTAACAGCCACCAACCTTTGGGGAGGGGTCACCAAGGGCGAACTCTTCCAATCTCGTCCATCATTTGTTCCTAATGGCAGAGTGGCTAAAAGCACAAAGGAGCTTTTTGTCTCTCCCCCTAGGTGACAAATGACTTTCTCTGTCCTGCTCCCAGGTGCTGTGGAGGAAGCCGGGCAGAGGCTTTACAGACAATTACACATTTTCTACAGGTAGTTTGTCACAATGAGAAGGCGGCTTTCTTAAGGCCAGCTCCGGGAAGCAGAGGTGTGCCTTTTAGAGAGAGCGTGATGTTTTGGTCCATTCTCTGTTGCTCCAACAAAATACCAGTGACTGAATCGTTTATAAAGAATTAGAGTTTAGTAGCTAGACATGGTGTTGCCTGCCTATGATCCCAGCAAGAGACTGAGCCAGTTGGACTGAGCATTTAAGACCAGCTTGGGCTACACAGCAAAGACTCTTTCTCTGAAGGTAAAGAGAAAAGAATACAGGTTTATTTCTGTTGAGCCTGTAGATGCTAAAAGTCCAAGCTTACGGGTCTGACACTTCCGTATTTAGTGAGGACTTCATACTGCTTCTTCACACAGTGTGACGGGGCCAGGGAGCTAGAGGGAGCTTGCTTTAATTAAAGGAAGAAAAAATGGGTCCCAAGGAAACACACTGACCCAAACATCCACAATGGCTCAGTCCATTCTCCAGGAGAGTGCTCTGAGCACCATTATGTCTCATCATTCCCTGATAAGGTCAACTTATCAATCCAGCTGCAACCCGATAGCTGAGGAATACACATAAACCAGACTACCAGGGCAAGTGGAAACCTACCCTGCCATGCTTGGGGTGCCAGGATGTGGTATGTCCTCCAGGATGTGAGATGCCCCCCAGGATATGAGATGCCCTCCAGGATATTAGATCCCCCCCCCCCAGGATATGAGATGCCCTCTGGGATGTAGGATGCCCCCAAGGATATGAGATGCCCTCTGGGATTTGGGATGCCCTCCAGGATATGAGATGCCCTCCAAGATGTGAGATGCCCCCTCCCCAGGATATGAGATGCCCTCCAGGATGTGAGATGCCCTCTGGGATGTGAGATGTTCTCCAGGATATGGGATGCCCCCCAGGATATGAGATGCCCCCCTAGGATATGAGATGCCCTCCAAGATGTGAGATGTCCTCCAGGATGTGAGATGCCCTCTGGGATGTGGGATGCCCTCCAGGATATGAGATGCCCCTCAGGATATGAGATGCCCCCCAGGATATGAGATGCCTTCCAGGATGTGAGATGCCCTCTGGGATATGAGATGCCCTCCAGGATGTGAGATGCCCTCTGGGATATGAGATGCCCTCCAGGATGTGAGATGCCCTCTGGGATATGAGATGCCCTCCAGGATATGAGATGCCCTCCAGGATATTAGATGCCCTCCAGGATGTGAGATGCCCTCTGGGATGTGGGGTGCTCTCCAGGATGTGGGATATCCCTCACTATTATTCTGTCTCTCCAAAGTGAGGGAAACCCAGATATGGGTGCTTTGAAAATTCAGCGTTGTCTCTGCAGAAATGATTCTCTGTGAGGAAACCATTGGAAGGTGGGGAGGGGGTTCCCTCTGAGGAGCTCAGCTGCTCCCCATTTAACGAGAAGCCCACCCAGTCTAGTCTGAGGAGCTCTGGCAGGATCTAAGAGGACAAGCTGAAGTCATGTGGTCTGAGGTGGCTCAGAGGGGAGGGCAGCATGGTTGAGTGGGGCACTGTGGGCCATCAGACAAGAGGCTGACATCTCAGTTTTGCCACTAAGAAGCCAACAACCTTGGATAGCTGCCTGACCTCAGCACCTCCATTTCCTCAACAAAACAAAACAGCATGCAAATGACCTCAAATGACCAGCCCCGAGCCAGGCTCTCTCTGAGTCTTGAGAAACAATCATTGTTACTACTAAAATAAAGCCTCTTCCAAACACGAGACCCCAGTATCCTCTCCATCCATGAGACATGGATCAACTAAGGTCACCTTTGGTTGCAGTAAAGCCATACGCTGCCCACTGAGGTCATGGGTACCAGTCTGTGGGCCAGCTGCACCTCTTGGTGTTCTAGCTGCAGGTTAGGGACAGTCTGTTCCATATGCCTCTCACCCCCAAACCAGGCCAGATCCTGGGGTAGGGGCTGGCTAGGTGTCTCAGTGGTGAAGATACCATACTGCCCCTGCAGAGGACCTGAGTTTAGTTCCCAACACCTATGTCTGGCAGCTCAGCTCCGGGGGATTCCATGCCCCCTTTTGTCCTCTAGGGACACTGGTACTCATGGGAATTCATATACGTACGTGTAAATAAAAATAAATAAAATCCCATTTTAAAGAGAGAAACAGTGGAGGGGGAGGAAAGGAAGGGAGGGGGAGAGGAAGGGGAGGGAGAACAAGAGGAAGAGGAGGGGAAGGAGGAGAGGGAAAGGAAGAGGGTGGAGAGGGAGGGGAAGAAAGAGAGGGAGGAAGGGGGAGGGGGAGAGGGAGATATGTGATATGGACAGAAGACAACCTGGGGTGTTAATCAGTCACTGCCCACCCTTTTGTTTGAGACAAGGTCTCTCACTGACCTGGGACCTGCCAAGCAGGCTAGGCTGGCTGGCCAACAAGCCCCAGAGATCCGCCTGGCTCTGTCCAGGCTCTCCCATGGTAGAGTGAAACTCAGGCCCCAGCTGCACAGCACTTTACTTATGGATCCCTCCCTCTCCCAGCCCCCATAGAAATGACCCCTCCCCCATCACATACATGGGGTCATCGCCAAAGTCAATAGTGCAGGGCTGAGCATCAAGGACCCACTGGAAAGCCACCGGGCCACCGGGCCACTGGGCAAAGAGGAAGGCAGGTCAGTGAGCAGCTGAGGAGACTAAAGCCAGATGCCCTGGCCTTGCTCACAAAACAGGCCTGGGCGAGATGGCAGTGAGTGATGGCGCCCACACAGCCCCGCGGAAAGGAAGCCATAGTTCCTGTGCGTGCGGGGGAACTGTGTGCGGGGAGGTGAGTACGGCTGAGCCACCCATAGAGTGCTTCAGAGAGATCTTGTTCAATGTGAAAGAATATATATTTAAAAAAAAAAATCCAAAACCTTCAAGAACCATGAGGCTATAAAATAGAAGGATCAAAACCCTCAGCCCAACAGTTAACAGAGAAATTGTAATTTTCCCATTTTATTGGCTTATATAATAAAAATCACTGCACAGCTGATTAATTTTAATGTTGCACGGATGTCATTGAGGAGGGTAGCCTGAGCTCTGGGGGCTCTCTGACTAATTTTATCCCGCACCTCTCAGTCACAAAGGTCCTTACAGCCCCAGAGACCCCCGTGATGCTTGTCTGGATCCTGCCTCGACTCTCATTTCGAGTGGACGGGGCAGGTTGTAGCTGCTGCTTGGGCCTGGGGTTGTCTCTCTAGTGGGCTCTGAGCGGAGGCCTCAGGCACCTGGGCTCACATGGGCTGGAGGCCAGGGGCTTCTTGGTGGAATCTGGCCTGCTCACCTTCATGGAGTTTTAACCAGATCATGGTATAATGGAATGCCTCCTGACAGCAGGGGTCGGAGTGGGAGTGGGGGTGGGGGTGGAGGTGGGAGAGGGATTCCCTGTGGCTGTCAATTCAAGCACAGAGGATGCAGGTACAGGTTGGGAATACTTCGGTTTTGTTTTGAAAATGTGGTCTCACGTTGCTATCCCAGGCTGGCCTTACACTCCTAAGGAATCCTCTTTCTCAGATTGCTAAGTATTAAGATTATAGGTTGAAGCCCACAGTCCTGGCTTCATACTGTCACAGAAGTTGAGGGCCATGCCCATCTGACCTGGGCAGTCTTGGGTTAAGTGCTGTGGCTTGGAGCAGGTGCACAAATCTTTGGCCTAAGCACATTGTTCAGAAAGATAGCAATGATGTGAGATAAGACCTCAATGGCTCAAAGTAGCTGCACAAGCTCCTCCCCTTTCACTTTCCCTCATCCTCTCTGTCCTCACAGAAACCTTTACACCCCCTCTGCTTCACCCTGAGCCCCAGGCTGCACAGCCCAGGGGGTAGGGCTGTGGAGGGCCTTCACCTGTCCTCCTGGGTTGCTGCTGGAAATGAGAGCATTTCTCTGATGACTCAGTGGTCTAGAAACCACCCAGGGACCAGGAAACACAAGCTCATAACTTGCCTAAGTATTAAACAGCAGCCACATCGCCTACAGCATCCTTCGTCTGAGCCACGTCGGTCCCTTCTGCCCCAGCCCGGCATCTGTCAGGGCGCTATCCACCTCCCCACCTGGAGCAGCGGTGTGTGGAGGGGAGGGGGCAATGCTACCCCCAGCTCTTCCTTCAAGAGCAAACAGCTCCCTGACGTCCGCAGCCCATTACCGAGGTAATTCGGTCTCCGTAGTCTTTCTCATTACACAAGAAGCCATGTTATTATTATTGTTTATCATTTATATGATACGACAAGCGCGCGCCCCATACTCATTGCTCCCCGCAGGCCTGCACTCCTGCCCCCACCTTGTCACCTGCTGCCTTAACAACTCCTTCCTGCTGCCTTCACCTCCATCAGAATGGGTCAGAGCTGCTGGGTGGGGAGGGGGGTCTCGGCCCTCTCCTCTGTCACCAGGATGTTAGCAGAGGCCATTGAGCATCTGCACCACCCACAAAGGGTCATAAGCCCACACGGCCAGCCGCTAGGGACCAAGAAGATGAACATGTTCACTAGCTCCTCATAGGTAAGGAAAACTGAGGCACAGAGATGCAAGAGGCCTGGATGAGCACACAGCACCCTTCCTATGTCAGAAGAGAGTGCTCAGGATCCAGGCAGCCCTCTGGGCCCGTGAAGGAATGGGGAAGAGCCTCATGCCGTGTGCGGCAAGCTTCAGGAATGAGCCCTGGGTTAGGGGACAGGCCATGAGCGTGGGCACCAACACAGGCCACCTTGGTCCATGCAAGGCTCAGAAAAAGCCCCTCCCTCTCCTTTACTCCTCTTCATGGCCAGAGAGCGGGGCTCATATTCCCCTCCGCCTGCAGAGATAAATGAAATAATAAAGCAGATATGAAGGGCATTAGGCTTTTCTGCTTTCAGTGCCCCGCGGGAAGGGACTCGCAGTGGCTAGTTATGGGAGCTTCGCCAGCTCACCATACATATGTGGCTTCGGGTCAGATGTCCCTACAAACACAGCACCCGAGTGTATGAAGGTCACCAGGAAAACGATGGCCGGCCTAATGGTGAGGTCACCCTTGGGATCCATTAAGGAGTGCCCCTGGGGTCTCCTTCTCTCAGCCAGTGAACACAAGGCTTGTGTCCCTGTGGCACTGCTATGTGGAGCAGGGGACAGGGGGATGGCCTGCATGAGGGAGACAGACAGGAATCAGGAGAGAGATTAGTCATGGTAGTTTCTCCGTCAAAATGCAGGTCACGGAGACTGGTGGGCGGATGCCCCGGTGCAGGGATGTGGGTCTCTCTGATGTATTAATCAGGGTGTTGTGCCAGGTGTCGGCTGAGTCCTGCCCTGCTCAGGCAGTCATTGCCGAGGTTTCCCTGGCAACTCCTGTGGAAGTCAAGAGAGACGCTCCTCTCCTGCAAGCCAGGAGAGACAGACAGACAAAAACACTTCCCCCAATAACATGCACGGACATGTACATGTGTACTTCCCCCCGCCATCCGCACACACACTGAAGTTCAACCCTTCCTGTGGGATTTTGGGGCTGCCTTTTAAAACTCTCATACATGGCAAGACCAGCCAGGCCTGATGATGCATACCTATGATCCCAGCACTGTGACTAAGGCAGAAAGATCTTGAATTGGAGGCCAGCCTGGGTCACCTAATAAGATCTCACCTCAAAGAACCAAAACCTCATAAATAAGTAAAACCAAAATACTGCAGAACCTGGATTTAGCCTGATCTCTGCCTTTGAAGGAGCTAGAGAATGTGAGGAGACATGCACAGACTCAGCCATTAGCTGTCTCCATGTGCATAACACAGGGGAGGGCTCAAGCCAGCAAAACCCACCTCAGCCAGAGGCCAGCCAGGGAGGACTTCTCTGGGGAGTTGGCTTTTGGAGCAAAAAGTTTAATGTGATGGCCCATCTTCATCCTCAGCCTGACTGTATTTGGAACCACCTAGGAGGTGCTCCTCTGGCTGTGTCCATGAGGGTATTTCCAGGAGGGGTAACTGAGGGAAAAACCTTTTTGATGGCAGGTGGCACCATCCTGTGGGCAGAGAACCTGGAGTAAATGAAAAGGAGAGAGTGTGAGCATCCACTCTCTGCTTCCCGACTGAGCATAAATGTGACCGGCCACTGCACTCTCCTGCCACCACGCTTTCCTGCCACAACGGACTGTGTGCCCTCAAACTGTGAGCCAGAGCACACCCTTCCTCCCTGGACATGGGTTCCTCTGCATTTAACCATAGCTCTGAGAAAGTAATTAATACCCCCAGAGTCTCCTAGGAATTCTGTTAGGACTCTTCTCTCTCACACACACCCATTTCCCATGCCCGTCCCTCAGTGTGTGACCAACTCTCCTTTACCCAGTGCATGTACCTTTCTGTGAAAGATCCTGTGAGGTGGGGCGAGGACAGGGAGCCCTCCTCTTGAACTCTTCCAAAACAGCCAGGTGACATCCATCTCCGGGAGCTGCCGTGAAGTCTTTAGTGGCATGAGAAACTCTCTGCCAGGTGACAAGCACTGTTTGTCCTCCCCCGGGGATCCCTGGGGATCTGCTCTGAGCAGACCTGACACCCAGTGCCAGCAACTGTCACCAGGTTCTCTTCTCATCATGGATGGCCCCTGTGGCTAGAAGGAAAACAGCCCTCAGAGGCTCATACATTTGAATGCTTGCTCCTCAGTTAGTGGAACTGTTTGGGAAGGATTAGGAGGTGTGGCCTTGTTGGAAGGGGTGTGTCACTGGGACAGGCTTTGAGGTTTCAAAAGTTCATGCTAGGTCCAGTCTTTTCCTTTTTGTCTGCTGCTGGTGGATCAAGGTGTAAGCTCTTACCCCAGCACCATGCCTGTCTGCCTGCCACTATACTCCTCACCATGATGATCAAGGACTCACCTTCCAAAGCCATAAGCAAGCCCCTGGTTAAATCCTTTGTTCTGTAAGATGACTTGGTCATGATGTCTTTTCAAGATAGAACACTGTCTAGCCTCACAACTGGCTTGTGGTTCCACGTTTCTGACAGTGCTGCTTTGCCTCTTGGGGCTGCAATTGCAGCTGCCACCCTCATCCTATCCTCACAACATCACCCCATATCCTCACCATGCCTCCAAGTGGACAATTCACATCAGTTGTATGGAGAACCCCCTGGCTCTGACCACTTTGGCCACATAGCCCCGGGTCAAGGAGTAGGTGGCTTATGTCTGGTCCTCTGTCATATGCTGGAATTATCTGGTCAGATCATGGCCCTTGGAAGAGTTGATCTCACCAAGGCAGGGGCAACCACAGGATACTGATGCTTGATCTCTGTCTTGATTGCATTCCAGGATCCTGGGCCCTGAGACCATGGCTGTAGTGGGAGGCTTGGGATCCCAGTCCCAACCCCCCAGCTTCCATGGGCCTACATCACTGCTGCACCAACTGCACTGTCTTCCCTTCTAGATTCTTAAGGAGGCCTGTGGCTTTTCATTTACCCCCAGCTGGAGGCTCCCCGCCTGGCTGGGACTCACAGATCCTGAGGAATGACAAGAAGAGCCTCGGACATCAGACCCCTGCAGGTTCGCTGGCCTTGGCACTGCCCTCCTGGAGAAATGTCTTGCCTTGTGGAGAGGCTGTTCTTGGTAGTGAGTGGCCCTGTAACAGCAAGGGTGCAAAGTGGCTGCCCAGCCTGCCTCCTGTCCAACTGCCTAGCCCTCCTGTGCATCCTATGAGATTCTGTTTCTAGATATTTCCTGGGGAAGCCATGTTCTTTGTCTATTTCCCTCCTTTTCTGACTAGCTGGAATGCCTTCCCTCACAGTAGGTAAGGGCTGGGGTCAGGGTTTGGTTCATGCCACCACCCGGATGCATTCATTTTTGGTCTTATTTGGCAGGCTGATGATATGCCCAAGGGCTGTGACCACTTCCCTCCACTGTCCTGTCATCTGGCAGTCTATGGGTCTCCAGGCATCATAGCTGCTGTGTCTGGGTTACCCAGGCCCCGAGTCTTTCTCCCCACCTCCATTTGTCCTTTCCATCCTCAAGATTGTTCCAGACTAGGCAGTCCCACCCAAGTGGCACCATTCCCCCAGGGAAGTCTCTCAGGATTGGCTGTCCTTTCCACTGACTGCTGACACAACCCAGGAGCACAGCTAATTCCCCAGGGCAGGGATGGTGCCCAGGTAGGGTCATCAGTCACCCCTGATGACCTAGGGCATCCCTCCTGGAGAGGACTGCAGGCCGACAGAGCCAGACACTGCTGCCAGGGAACCTGGATGGAATTGGAGGAGAAGACGGGAACACACAGAAATCACCATGGGTGACACTGACAGCTATCAAGACAGTAGAAAGAAGAGCAGCCAGGAGCCTGAGGCAGGGACAGATAGGGCAAGTAGAGAACATCTCCTCTAGAGACCTCAGATCCAGCCTGAAGGATGAAACCCTGGGGCGAGCACTGTAGTGGTCGGTGCCTGAGGCCCTGGTGGAAAGGGAGGACGAGAAAGGGCAGGGGTGTGGCAGACTTGCACTTCACCGCGCATGGGTTGTGGCATTCCCGCGGGCCACCATGAGGGCAGAGCGTAGGGAGCTGGAGCCTGGGGTGAGTCTCATCAGCACTAAGGCTGCTGGGAGACTGATGTATCCAATGCTGTCAGAGGCTTGGTTGCCATCCTTGAGCAGCAAGGAGCGGCTTGGGTGGATAGGACCGTCTTTTCTGTCCTCCAGAATGTCCATTCTTTCTGGATATGGTTCGGTCTGCCTGGGAGGGTGTTGGGCCTGTCCCTTGGAGGTCAAGCCTTCTACTTTCCTGGGGTGGGCGCCCGCCTCTTCTCACCTCACCCATGCGCCCTGTCTCTCCATCCTGCCAGTTGGCGATCCTGTCTGTGGTCCCATCTGCTCCCTGGCTGGCCCAGGAGGCATCTGCTGGCCAGTCAGGCACTGTGTCTTCTTACAGAAGACCCCCGCTGATTGCCCGCGAGGTCTGATTTCAATGAGACCATCCCTTTGGAGGAGAGGCTTCTGGCCTGGGATCCCTCTTAGCATCCCAGCTCTGTTCTCTGATAAGTCTCTGCTGCTCTGAGATTAAGTTTTCTTGGCTGAAAAAAAAATGTGTGTTTTCACCCATTTTTGGACCATGATAGAACGTCAGTCTCTAATGCAATGTGGAGAGTGGGGCTGGAGAAGCCCAATGGGAGAAGCTGGCAGCCTTGCAAGGCAGAATGGCTCAGCAGTCACTCTGATCTCCCAGCCCATCCACTGCCAATCCAAGAGGCTGATGGGAGAGCTGGGTCTTAATTACTGTGGGAGGGGATGCAGTGAGGATGGGGGGGGAGTTCTCAATCCTTGGTGGGTTTTTAATGAAGCTTTTAGTGTGCTTAAAAAATAAATGAAGAGAAATTTTTTTTTGAAAGCCCCCTTTAAAGAGTTTGGCAGGCCTGATTAGTGATTTTGAAAGCCTTAAGCCAACCGTTGATCAGCCAACCCCCTCGACAGCTGGAGAGCGGAGACAGCCACACAACCATCTGACCTGGCCTTTTCCTTTTCAGCAGACCTTTTCCTAGGTGGTCCGCTGGCTCAAGCCACGATGACCCCATCCCCGTCCTAAGCTGCCCTGCGGATGCAGCCATGCCAACCAGGCAGATGGGCATGGCGAACTTCAGGGTTCGACCGGCCTCTTTTGGAACTCTGAAAGTGCTCATGGAAGAGGACCCAGGAGGAACCACAGGATAGATTTGGGGGTGTGGAAGCAGGGGGGCTGAAGACCTCCCTCAAACAATGAAGTCCTCTCAGAAGCCATCTGACTACATGGCCTCAGTTCAGACACTGTCCCTGGGAGGAATTCTCTGTGCTGTTCTAAGAGTCCAGGTTGGGGACTGGCAGATCTGGAGTCAAACCCAGAGATCACCCCCTTTCAGCTGCGAAGCTTTCATAGTCAAGAACTTCTCTGGACTCTGTTTTGATGTCTAAAAATTGGGGACAATTAGACAGGCTTCACGGGGCTATCACTAGCTACAGATGAGAAGGTAAAGTGCCCAGCACACGGTGAGTGGCCCTCCCCTTCAGCTCCTAAGCACTACTCTTTCTCCTGCCAGGAGCCATGCAAAAGGTCAGTCTCAGAAGCAGGGGAGGGAAAGCCTCAGATCGGATTCACATAGAGAATAAAGTTTTGAGGAAACTTTATATTTCCTCAAACAGTATATTGTGAGTATCAAATGAGATGTTGTGACCCCAGCCATCCTGGGATGACACTAACCATAGATAGTAACACGTAGAATCCACAGTAGAGGGGAGCTGACTGTGCTCTATGATGCTCTGAGCACATCCACATTTAGACAGTGCTACCTCATTTGGGTCAAGACAATGACCAAGGCATCTGGGTGTAGAGCCAGCATCCAAGGTAGGAAGATGGACTCCCAACTGCGGCGTCTGGAGGAGCTTGAAGGAAGGAGTTCTGAGAATGAATGGACATGAACAGGAGGCAGGCAAGAGATGTTGCTGCTCTTCAGACACCTGACTTATGTCCCCCGGAGGCGCTAAGTGTGATGACTGGGCCCACCCAGAGGACCGGAGCCCCTGAAAGCTTAGTTTGAGTTATGCTAAGGCAAATAAGGAGAATGAGCCAACCACTGGGGTGAGCGCGGTCCAGCCAGCCGCTGACCTTGGTACTGAAAGCATAATGATCCCACAAAACCAAGCGAGGACCTAGAGGCAAGGGCCACAGAGAGCTGGCTGATGGTTGCGGTTGCCATAGTTCACTGAGGAGAGGGGGCACTCGGTGGCTTCGGGGGCTAGAGGTGACCTGTGGCTGGGGTGACTGTGGCTAAAGGTGACTGTGGCTGTGGGCAACCTGGTTGGAGGCCTGGGGTCAGGCAGACGCCAAGTCTCTGGGGGAGAGGAGGGAGCAGAGGAAGGGAGGAATGTACATCACCTTGGAGGTATCTGTCAATCTGTCTCTTCCTGTCACAGGGCTGCCCCAAAGCCACGCCTCCTCCTGGCTGCAGTGATTGGTTGGCAATGCCCATGTGACCCAAGCTGGCCAATTGGCATCCAGGAAAGCAGATAACGGAATGCATGGACAACCTCTGGAAAGGAGGGATGCTAAGTGCCGGGGTCTGAGTAACACGCCCCCCTCCTGGTTTGCACACAAGAAGTGAGTGCCCTTTGCAGAGGATGATTCCACCCTGGGTTCATATGGCAGCAGTACTGGAGGTCTTATTGAAAGGATGGGGTCATTAGGGTACTACGCCCCTTCCTGTCTGCTTTTGGATATGGTAAGGCGAGCAGCTCCTACCCATCATGTTCCTGTCCCCCCCTCACCCTGACCTCACCCTGGCACCCATGGATGCCGCAGCCCTGGGCAGATCCTTGCAAGTCATGAGCCCAACCAGAGCCTTCTCCCTTTAAAGGGCTCCTCTCCTGCACATGCCCCAGTGAGGAGAAGTCTGACCAACAAGCTTTCTCATCAGGATGCTGGGGTTGAGACTTAGGGGAGCTAAGAGAGAGCAGGAGACAAGCTCATGCAGAGGAAAGCAGAGCCAAATGATGGAAACGGATATTGTATAAATGTCTATTAGGAACTAATTATACAATTAATGTTCAGAGATCTCTGTGATCCTGGATCCAGCCAGACTTGAAACTGACTTCTGAATGTATACGCCTACCAGAACACACGTCTAAATAGCTCATGGAGGTGCCTTAAAATAATGTTTTTCCACCACTTGCTCTCTGTGAGGAGGGGCTGAGCTTAACAAGATCTCTCCCTCTCATGACAAATCTCTCATGACCTAGCAGAGGGAGCCATTTTCGTAAGAGCAAAGGGGCCGTGCACCTGTTGAGGAGCCCTGCCTCCAGACTTGGTGTGGGGTCTCTGAGCTAAGCCCTATGTAGCCAGAACAGAGTTCTGTAAGTCAGGGAAGGGGGCAGGTGAATGGGTTTCAGTGGGCTTGTTGTCCCTTCCCCCACCCCAACCCCATCTCATTGGGTTGCACTGAGCCAGGCTGTTCTAGGAGAGAGAAGGGCGCACCCTGATTGCCATAATTATTACCCGTTCATTAAAAAAAAAAAAAAGAAGAAGAAGAAGAAGAAGGAGAAGCCTTCAGAGATCATTAGCGGCTCTAGCAAGGACACACAGATGGCTCCCCTGCTGAATCCTGTCTTGGCACTGGAGTTGAACACTTGCAGCCAGGCAGCACCCTACTTCAGAGTCACAGGGGGCTCGGTCTGGGAGTTCTTGATGAAAGGAGAATCATCAGGCCCCTCCTTAGACTGGGTAGAAACAGCATAGCTCAGGTCTGCCTGCGCTAAGAGGAGCCATGGGAAAAGCCAGCACTCCAGCCAGCAAGCATGCCCCAGCAGACCTGGGTAGGGGGCATGAGGCCCACACTGGCCTCTTCAGCTACCTAGGTGGCCAAACCGCCTATGGGGGAGTCAGAGTAGAAGCAATTTATGACTGAGAGACCCAGGACCCTCCCCACCTCACCCAGAGGTTCAAGCTGGCTTCTTGGCACCCAGCTGCAGAGTCACTGGTGACCCATCATGGGGATCCCATCCCAACCCGCTGTGTCTCTCATGGAGTGTCAGGATAACTGCCCACCATCTCCCGGGTTCCTCTTAAGCTAGGATCCAGAAGCAAATATGTACCCACCCATAATAGTGATTTCTATCCTTCAAAGACTACATGTCGTGCAGTTCCCTGGGGTTTCCCCCAGGATAAGTACCCTTATAGTAGGCAACTTTGTTTAATGTTCCTCTTGGTAGGTCAGATGTTTGACATACCTCTACGTTCCTGTGTCAACAGCTTGTTTCTACCCTGGGTCCTTAAGAGGTGGGAGTCTGAGGTATTTTGCGATGATGGTGGAAGTTGGTTCACACAATGGCTGCCCCTGACCATGAGCCTTCCATATGGCTAGCGGCTGGCCATCCTCTGGGAGGACTGTTTCCCGTGAGCCATTCACATGCCTCGAACACCCGCCAGAGGGTGGACTAGAAGGTAAAGGGGATATTTTGTGTCATGTCATTCCGTGACTGGGAACAAGGTTTGCTGTCCCTCGCCTTCTTTTCCTCTACTGTCAATGTGACTTAGATGTGTAAAACCACTTCTGGGCCACCATCTCTCCCCTCAGAGAGGTGGCTCTGGTTCTGCAGCCTTGAATCTGGGGCAGGGACAGACATACAGACAGATTGAGCTGGGACGAGGCTGTTCACTGCTCTACACCATCAGGAGCTGGGCAGCAGGAAGGGACAGTGCCTCAGAGCCTGGCCTGGACATGAGTGGACGTAGAGATGGTGATGATGCCCATCCTGTCCCTGCCCCCATCCCTGTAGATTGCAATGCTTGCTGCCCATAGGAGGCAGGCAGCTCAGATCCCCAGCCTTGCATTCCTGGGGTTCAGCAGGGGGTGACCCAGAGGCCGAGGGCACATTATATCACATGATCTCACCACAACCAGAACAGCAAGGCTCAGGGAGTGAGAGAAACTCTGGAAAGATAGAGATTGCAGGCCTCCTGGGAGAACAAGTAGCTTGGGGCATCCAGAGTACCTCGACCTGCTAGTGATAAGCAGGTGCAGACCCCACCTGTGAGGTGCCCACTTCTTCCCAGGGTATGGCTACAGGAACCTTGACGGAAATGACTGTTTTCTCCAGGCCTAAGGGTTCCTGGCAGTCCTTCATGCCTGTGGCTCCGCCTTACCAACCTCCAGCCTCTGCAGAAGCCACTAGGTAACAGCAGAGCAGTACCACAGTGGGGTCACCCGTTGGGAGACCTGGTTCAAGTCTGGTTCCACCATTTCTAGCAATGAGTTCTGGCAAACTCGGCAGCCCTGGGTGGTGTCATCCACTGCACAATGGGAGTGGCACCCCACCCCACCCATAACCCCAACGTGATTCCTGGCTTGCTCTGAAAGTCAGTAGGAAACCTGCAGAGGCAGGAACGAGGAACATGGCAGTGACACTTGGTCCAGCACTGTGTCTCCTGGGCCATGCCCACTCTCTGATCTCACCCCCACCCCTGCTGGGCCCTCCAGTCTTTCTTCCAGCATCTGCTGTTTCCATGGCACTCTTGGCTGGGGAGCTAATTTTAATGAGCAAGATTGATTAACACGCAATTACTACTTTCCTTCCCTGTCCCTTTTGTCTTTTGGAAATGGAAACAAAGGACATTCTGGAACTTGAGTCAAACATTTACCAAATTAATTCTCAAGAAAATGTTTGAGATTCCAGGGGCTGGTGGCTATTTTTTTTCTTCTTCTTTCTTAACTACACTACATCAGGAAGTAATTGCCTGATTAAGGGACACAGAGCTTGGAGAGTGACACATTTTTTAAAATTAGAACGCCCCTGCCAACAGACATGTACGCTGAGGGTTGTCTCTTCCTCAAGCAACTCAACTCTAAAGGAAAAATGGCAGAGACAGAAAGGACAAGGAAGGGAGTTGGAGGGCAAGGACCTCCAAGACCCCAGCTGCCCTCCGACACATGTACCTTCATTTGTGCAAATCAGGGCTCATGGGAAGATGTCAATTCCATCCCAAGAGTGGGAAGCACACCCCAGGCAGGGCAGTAGGACTACAGGGCTTCCTATGACCTGGATGCCACCCTCTAGACCAGCAGATGACAGGGCCCACAGGGAAGTAATAAAATGACCATAGAGAAATGTATTGTGGGAAACCAAAGAGACAGCGAGCTGCAGCTGTTCCTATTCTACAAAGTGGCAGCCACCAGCACGTGTCCCTCATCAGGCTTTGAACTCCCTAGACCTCATCCAGCAGCCTATTTTGCACCAAAAAGCCCCTTCCAAAAACTGAAGAGGAGGCACCCCTCCCTCCAAGTCATCGCCCAACCAGCCTCTGTGTCAGCTCCAGTGGCTACGAGACTCTCTCTTCTCTGAATGTCAGAGGAGACCTGGCATGGTTTTGTCCATAGTAAATATTTGCAGGTGAAAGGATAGAGGGAGGGAGGGAAGGAGGGAAGGGAGGAGAGAGGGAGGGAGGGAGAGAGGGAGGGAGGGAGGGATAGAAAGGTGAATGGAAGAGTGAAGATGGGTAAGCTAATGAATGATAGGTAGAGAGGTGTGATGGTTTGTATATGCTCAAACCATGGGAATGGGACTATTAGAAGGTGTGACCCTGATGAAGTAGGTGTGTCACTGTGGGTGTGAGCTTTAAGACCCTCATCCTTGCTGCCTGGAAGTCAGAGTCTTCTGCTAGCAGCCTTCAGATGAAGATGTAGAACTCTCAGTTCCTCCTGCACCATGTATGCCTGGATTGCTGCCATGTTCCTGACTTGATGATATTGGACTGAACCTCTGAATCTGTAAACCAGCCCCAATTAAATGTTGTCCTTATAAGAGTTGCCTTGGTCATGGTGTCTGTTAACAGTAGTAAAACTCTAAGACAATGGGTGAGCATTGATGGGCAGATGGATGGATGGGTGGGTGGGTAGATGAGTAAGTGGCTAAACGGGGTGACGGGTAGATAGACAGGTGGGTGGGTAGCTGGGTAAATGGATGGGTGGGTAAATGAAAGGATTGTGGATACATGGGCAGGAGAGTAGGTAGACAGATGGATGATGGGTGGACAAGTGTGTGGGTAGGTGAATGGTGGATGGAAGGTTAACTGAAGTTCTGCCCATTCACTGTCTCACAAAGGGCACTATTTTCTCCTTTGGTCTTGTGTCTTTAGGCTATTCCTGATGTAGGTTAGAGGGGTAGTGGGTGAGACTGGACGCCCAGAGAAAGAGTTCTGACCTTGATGATGGCCATAGAGGAGTGGCCACCCCTCTCTGCATCTCATGAAAGATTTGGGTGGTGATCTGGGAGATGCAGCCTACATCCATCCTCATGGGAGTCTTTAAGATATATCCAAAGAAGCCAGTCACAAGGACCCCAAGGCTGTGAGTCCATCCATCTGCATAAAATGTCTGGAACAGAAGACTCTGCTTAGACAAAGATGGAAGCTGACGGGTGGGTGTCAGGGCCCTGGGGACAGGGACAGGAGGGTGACAGCTAAGCAGTGCAGAGTTTATTTTTGGAGGGTTAGAATCGTCTAAAACTGACTGCAGTGATGGTTTCCCAACTTGGTGAATATACTAAAAATTACTGAGTTGTAAATATATAAAAAGTTAAAAATTAAAATGTCAGCCCGGCTTAATGAGCTAGAAATGAGTGATTAGGGCTCTGAGCCTGGAAGCTGTCTCCAGTCAGCAGCCACCCTTGTCCTCATGTGAGCTACTCAGGGTCTTAGGAAGCACGAGAGAGGACTGAGGGTCAAGTTCAAGTCCCGGACCCCTCTACCGAGAGCTGCGAGGACAAAACAGGTCCATTTCTTGGCCTCTTTGACAAACTGCATCTCTCCCTGTCACTGCCTTCTCAAGGCTAATTTGCAATTCCCTGTGATGGGAAAAGTACCTCCTGTCTGGCAAAGTTCCAGGTTGGCTAGTTCCTCTCTTCAGGAAGTACGGAGGATGACTCAAGGCTGTCCACTAACACCGCAGGCTGACACTAACCACCCCTTCCCAGCTCCCTCCTCAGGAAAAGCTCTGCCCCAGGACCTTGATGTAAGCTCCCCACTCCCCACAGACAATCCAGATATGATGATTAATCACTACAATATAATAAACTAAAATAGATTATTCCAGGCTAGGGAGGCGGCTCAGTGGATAAAATGTGGGGCGAGTAAGCATTAGGACCTGAGTTCAGATTCCCCAGCTCCCACATAAAACTGGCCTGGAATCCTGTACCTGCAGGCCCTGAATTGGTAGAATGTAGGAACAGGAGGATCCCAAGACCTTGTTGTCAGCCAACCTAGCCAAAATGGCAGACTCTAGGTTCAGTAAGAAATGCTGTCTCAAAAATTAAAGTCAAGAGAGATTAAGGAAGACACTTGATGTTAGCCTCTGGCCTCCATGTGCACAGGTATACACACCTTACCCCTAACACACGCATTCATGCACACATGCATGCACCCACATGCCCACACACATATACACAATACACAAAATAAAATAGAATGATATCCTGCCCCTTTCTTAGATTGAGAAATGCCTAAGAAATTAGCAACTGCAATAGTGTGCTATAGGGTGTCTCCAGAGAGGATCAGGGAGCGGGGAAGGCACAGCCTACATGTCTGCAGTACCATCCCGTGGGCTGGGGCCTGGAAAGAATGAAATCAAAGGGGGAAAGGGAAAATCTCATCAGCACAGCTTCCCTCCTCCCCCCGCCCTTCCTGGCTACTGCTCTCTGCCATATTGGATTTATCAGCTGTGAGCAGACCTGGAGTGTGACTGCCTGGGATCAGGTTCTGTTGTCTCTCCTGACATCCTGGAGTAGGTGTCAGCAGGTAAATGAGCTAAAGTGGCCTGCCCTCCACCCAGGCTGGGGAGGACTGAGCACAGAGACTTATTCGTTCCTTCTCACAGGAAGCAGGGGCACATTGAGACAGCTACGGGACCAGAGGCCAAAGTCCTGGGGCCAGAGTCTGTGGAAGCCACGGAGCTCTTTTACAGTCCTGCCTGTGACCACAGATACAAGGAAGGTGCACCTCAGGGGCTGAGACAAGCACAGCACAGGCATGAGTCTACAGTCCTAGGCTAGAATTTCAGGTTCCATCAAAGGGGGTCGTGTGGTACTCCAGTAAAGGTGCAGCAGTGAGCAAGGCTTAAGGAACACTTCTCACGTTCAAGTCCAAAGAGCTCGGATCCGAAGCCTGCCTCTGCCTGCAGCATTCCCACGGCACTGCTAGCCCCCGGCTGGCTCGGCAGTAAGCACGTTACTCATTTTTCTGGGCTTGTCTCCTTGGCTGTAAAACGGAGATGGAAACCGCTCCCCGCAGGCTGACAGGAGGATTAAACGGGAATCAGACGACACGACACGAAATAACATAAAATAAATTTCAAATAACATAAATTCTGTATAATATATCAACATTATAACTCCCTACACTCCCACGTAACAGAAGAGAACAGGATCTTCCACCCTGGTCTCCGCACTAAGACAGTAAGGAGCAAGGGTCTACCGGAGAGATGCTGAGCCACCCATGGGGTCAGCCTGTTGAAGGGCTGGCACCCAGTAGGGTAGGTGTCAACACATGACCACCATCCTGTGATTAAAACGGCCCCATCCTTCCGAGTGACAACAAGATGCCCCTGACATGCGGTGCGGAGTGAGGGCAGGTAGTGAGGATCTTGATTTTGACTCTGTCTGACATGAACCCACAACTGTTGGCACAGAGGACAGGCATCTGTCAGCCTTGTCAGGCAGCTCCTGAGGTTCGCTGACAAACCTCTCCACACATGCTCACCACTGTCAGCTCCAGTTAAGGCGTGGAGATGACAGAACCTGGAGTCAAGCTCATAAAGTCAGACTGGCAATCTACCCTAGACCCACACTATTGGCACCATCTAGGGACACTGACAAGTCCATCTGACAGGTGTGTCCTGGGCTGTCTCTGCGCGAGACATGGGGTGGGGTCTACTGTAAACACGGGCTCTCCTGCTGTGGCACAGCTACTCTCAGTACAAGGAGGCAAGGTGACTTGGGAACACCCGCCATTTTCCTCTGTGTGTGTGCATATATGCATATGAGGCCCAAGGTTGATGTCAGGATCCATCCTCAGTGGCTCTTCTACCTTATTCACTGAGGCAGGCTCTCTCAGTCATACCAGAGTTCCCCAGTAAGGCTAGTATCACCAACTAGCTTTCTCTGGGGAATTTTCTGTTTCCCTCTTCCTAGGCTACAATTTCAGATTGCCGCCACATACACTACATCTATTTCGCTGGATTCTGGGAATCCAAACTTTGGTCCTCATAGTTGCTATGGTTGTTGTGCAAGTCCCCCAGTCGCCATATGGACTGTGAATAAGAGAGACTCCTTGGTGTGCCTTTACCACCAGTAGGTGCCCCATACCAGGGACAAAACCCATGGTTACCCAGTTTCCAGCTTAACAGGAAATCAAAGACATGATTGGGAAGGATTGGCGCCCCAGTGTGGCCCTGGTAAACTTACAAGCGACAGAGATTTCTAACTCACAGTGCACAGTGGAAAAACAAGTGTCAAGGTGCCAGCATCCAGGGATGCCTGTGGTACTTCTTCCCACACAGAGAGAGGGAGGTGTGAGCACACACAAGGAATGTTCAGAGCCAGACTCAAGCAAGCAAGCAAACCGCTCTTGGGGGTCATTCGACCACTCTCTTGGTGACAGAACTAATCGGAGCTTGAAGACAAAGCCTGGGGACCTAGTCACCTCTGAGTGGTCCCACCTCTTGGCATGGTCATTCAGGCCTTAAGCTTAGAATGCATGGTCACGGGGGCACATGTTCTAGCTGTGGCAGATGTTGAACCATAATACCAGGGGCAACTACTGACTCAGAACAAGGTGGCACTGAGGGCAGCCTCTCACCCCCAGGACCAGAGAGCATCTGTAGACACACAGGTGAGAGAGCATCCTTGCTCACAGGTACTCGGGACAGGAGCAGATGAGGAGAGCGACATGGAGACACTGAGCAAATGTTGCTGGTCCTCTGGCCAGTGGGAGCTTTCCCTCCGAGAGGGTGGAAGCCACAGCATCTTCAGAGTTTGTGGGGAGTGCTTCTGGCACACAAATAGAGCTGGCTACCGGCAAGCATGATGCTAGAGGTAGGGTCCCGGACTTGCTGACAGGTGATGGTGTGGGCAGAGGGTAGGTGGGAGCAGGAAGGGGCTCAGCTTGGCGGGGAAACTCGATTTGTGGGAATCTTGGTCTGAAATGAAATGAGCCTTTGGGGATGGAATTTAATATTGCCTCAGAGCCTTTGTCTTCATTTAGGGCGACGCGATTGCTTTATCGCGGCTTCTCCCTTCGCCCCAGATACATTTATTTTGAATTTATTCACTTATGAGTCTTGCAACAAGAAGTTGGAATGAGTAAATGCACTTCTTCTTTCTTGAGCTACATTAATTTTGGAGAGAGATTTATTCTGTCCGCTGCTCCTCTTATGGTTGCTGATGAGCTGTGGAGGCCCCATTCAGGCTGAGCTGGGCTGAGGCTGGTGGGGTGAAAGACCCAGGCTCTCACCTCCTTCCATTCAGAAGGTTGTGATAAAGAGTGGAAATGAGGTCTTCCACGCGACAAGTGTCTTCCTTCAGCCCCTCTCACCTAGCCTGGCACCTAAGGGTGTCAGATTGACTAGGATGCTCTGTTCGAGTTTGGGGCCCCACCCCCCAATGCCTACGAATGTCAACATCATTGGAAATGCATCTGCAGATGTATCCAAGTCAACACAAAGTCATCAGGGTGACCACTGACCCAATATGGCTTGCACCTTTCCAAGGAGAAAATTGAGACTCACATGAAGATGTCATGTGGTGACAGGAAGGGCCCATGCACCTGCTAGGCAGACCAAGCATTTTGCTCAGCCACTGTTTTCTCCCAATTGAAGCCTGTCACTGTGAACTCTTAAGAAGACAACACAACTCACGAGTCTTAGGAAGTTCCTGAAACCTGTAAGATCCGCAGGGCCTCTTGCCAAATTTATACCAGCAATAACAATTGCTGGGAAGAAGAGGCTGTCTTGGTGTTCTGTTGTGGTGAACAGATACCATGACTAAGGCAACTCTTACAAAAACAAAAACAAAAAACAAAAACAAAAACAAAGAAAATCATTTAATCGGAGCTGGCTTAGAGTTTCAGAGGTTTAGTCCATTATCATCAGGTTGGGAAGCATGGCAGCATTTAGGCAGACATGGTTCTAAAAAAGGAGCTGAGAATTCTACATCTTGATCCACAGGCAGAAGAAGGAAACTGGGTGTCATACTGGATGTAGTAGCTTGAGCACAGGAGAACTCAAACCCACAGTGACAGACCATCTCCAACAAGGCAACATCTACTCCAGCAAAGCTACACCTCTTAGTAGTGCCACCTCCTATGGGCCAAGCAATCAAACACAGGAGTCTACGGAGGCCATGCCTATTCAAACCACCACAGAGGCTCTCTCACCAAGTCCTTCAGGGAGCTCCAGGGATGCAGAATTAAAGAGTGGTCCCTCTTGCTGGGGGTGGGGGTGGGGTGGGGATTTTCAGCTGTCTCTGCCCCATCCAAACTCCTATAAAGATCCCAACCCGTGTACTCGCTTAGTAGGCAAAGCATCATGGGCATTTTTATTCATCTGTCACTGGTGCCATGTCTGAAATAGACATTTGCTCACGTCTTCACTGGGAAAGCCACACAACACATAGATAAGCCACAGCACCACACACTCCTAGACTCCATGGTCACAAGGGTAAAAGGACAAGGGAGGATTCGATCCAGAAACTCACACGTAGTATGACCCTGGACACTTGGACCTTAGGTTCTGGCCTCTCCAGAGCTGGAACAGGGTTAGGTTTTGTTTTCAGTTTGTTCTTGGGTTGTTGTTTCATTTGTTTGTGTTGGGACACAGCTTTGCTGAGTAGTGCATGCTAGCCTCTGTCTCACTAGGTTGCACACACAAGCCTTGAACTTGTGATTCTTCTGCCTCCCAAGACCTGGGATTTCAGGCATTCCACACCATGGCCAGCTATTTGTGTCATTTGAAATCATGCAGCCTGGGGCTCTTTGTCACAGTGGCCGTATGAAGCTAGTCCAGCAGATGCAGGCATTCCTTGAATGAATGAGTAGATGAATGAACGAGTGCCTTCATTGCCAAATTCTACACGTGGAGCTTTGGATGGAGACTGTGAGGCTATGATTCTGAGGGAACAGAGGGGCTTTAGACACTTGGAGGAGCCCAATGTATATTCTGTGATGAGCTAGGAGGTAAGGCATAAGCTTCCCATGGGCAAATTATGTTTCAATAAAACTATTACAAATTTGTGGGAAATCCAGCTTGTAAGATGGCTTAAAAGGTAAAAGCATTTGCTGCCAAGGCATATGGTCCCTCTGAATTCCATCCCTACAGCACACATGACGGAAGGAGAGAACCTATTCCTGTAAACTGTTCTCTCTCTCTCTCTCTCTCTCTCTCTCTCTCTGTGTGTGTGTGTGTGTGTGTGTGTGTGTGTGTCTCTCTCTCTGTGTGTGTGTGTGTCTGTCTCTCTCTCAGTCTCTCTCTCTCTCCAAACACACACACACACACACACACACATGCATACACACATACCTGCACCCGCACCCAAACCTGCACACACACAAGTGTAAAAGTTCTTTAAAGTTGCTCAAAGTTTGTGGTGCTTCAAATAAGAAATATCCCTCATTCCCATGGGTATTTGAACACTTGCTTCCCGGTTTGGTTGCTGGGAACACACATCATAAGGGGAAGGCTTTGAGATTATATAGTGTTACCCTACTTCCAGCTTGCCATGGCTGCTCTGTGCTCATCTTTGAAGATACCAGCTCTCCACTTCCAGCTCCTGTAGTTTGCTGTCTTGTCTCCCCAGAATGATGGACCCTTATTCCTCTGGAATCATAAGGCAAATATCCCCTCTCTTTCATAGTTGCCTTGGTCATGGTGTTTTATCACAGCCACAAAAACTGACTTATGCAGGGTTATTAAATGACATCATGCACAGGATGGCAGTCAGCTCTGGGGCCTTGGCAAGGGCAGGATCTCAGAGAAGCAGAAGAGGCTGAGGGAGGGGAGGAGCCCTAGAGCCTCTGGGCTTGGCAAAGAGATGGCAAAGTCCCCTGGGTTATTGCCACCCTGCTTGAGGAGACACCGTTGAGCTGGGTGCCTCTTACATCCCCCTCCACTTGAAAGGTTAACTGCCTGGAAAGGCTGCCGCTGCTGTGCTCCGCTGTGCTCCCATCCCTCGCCCCTGGGTCCAATGCTCCACTAAATCCCAGCTGGTTCTCCCAGGAAACGGATACAACCTCTCTACGCCTGGGCATTTTGAGCGTAAAATGGGCTCAACCACTCTTAGGAAAGTCGGCATTCAAGAGAGAATAGCATTCAAAGAAAACCCCTAAACCTGGAGATAATGGTGATTTGGGGGGAAGAGGTTTATAAGTAAGATTACATTCCAATGAGGAGTATCTGAGTGTCCAGGTGGCTAGAATCCTCATAAGAGAAAGGCAGGAGACAGGCCTTGGGCAGAAAACCCCAGTAGTCAGGATGAACCTAATCTCTCTCTGCGGCTTACTTACAGAGATAGTGTGAGGAGATATTTACAGGTTAATTCATCTTCTTGACCTCAGTTTCCCCCTCACAGGAACATAGTGGTGTGGTGAGTCCCTGTTCCCAGGGTAGATGGGTAATGTCAAGCTCTATGAGAACATCCTGACCAAGAGTCAGCTGCTGCTATGAACAGGGTTATGATTTCATGTAAGAAGCCCCAGCACCTGATGTATTTGGAGAAGATGAGTGGAGAGGGCAGAGGCGGCCATTGGAGCTGCAGAAAGAGGAAGTCACGAGGTCCTGTTTGAATGCACAGGGAGGGAGGGGTGATAATACCACACAAGGAATGACATGGGGACAGATGGATGGATGGATGGATGGATGGATGGATGGATGGATGGGTGGATGGACAGATGGATGGATGGATAGATGGAAGGAGGTATGCATAGACAGAGGGATGATGGGTAAATGTAAACATGTGACAGAAGAGTGTCAAAGCTGATAGTCAGATGATTGGAAGAGAGATGGTAAAATATGCTGTGTTAACCCTTGGGTGACTCCCAGTCCAGGTAAGGAGCCGGAAGGACGACTGTGCTCAAGAGAACATCACATTAACACAGTGGATGCGCACAGCTGACAAGGACTCTGAGGAGGACACGCCTCCTTGCAAAGCCTGATAGTTAAAAAGTAATTAATTCTTAATTGTAGGAAAGTATGCATAGCATAAAGCATACTGCTGTGGCCGTCTTCAAGGGTATATCACAGTGGTGGGAGTCTGTCCAACGTGCTCCATGGCTATTGGGCCAGCACCGCTCTCTCTCTCTCCAGAACTGTTCCGCCCCATAGATCTGAGGTTCAGCCCCTTTTCTCCCACACCTGATAACCATCACGTGACAGTGACTGCTCCAGATGCCTCTCAGAACTATAATCAGGTAGCGAGTTGTCCTCCTGGGACTGGCTCACCTCCTTTAGTTCTCCAAGTGTGTCCTTGTAACTTGTATCAAGGTAAACTCTGATCACTTTGAAAGTCTTGTGTTCTGGGATGGTGGGTGCTGTCAACTTTCAGGTTCTAGACTCACCTAGAAGATAAGCCTCCAGACACACATGTGGAGGATTAACCAGGTCAGGTTAGTCTCTGAGCATGCCTGGGGGTGGTAACCAGGTCAGGTTAATCACTGAGCATGCCTGAGATGGGTCTCTGGGCAATGTTAATTGAGGTGGGAAGACACACCCACTGTGGGATGGGATCCTAGGCTATGTAAATAGAAAATGGCTGAGCAGCAGTGCGCATCCATTAGTCTCTGCTTCCTGATTGCGAATGGATGTGACCAGCTGCCTCAAACCCCTGATTTCTCCACTATAATGGATTGTACCTTGAACCAGATAAACCCTTTCTCCTCCAAGCTGTTTGTGTTAGAGTGTTTTTATCATAGCTA
>NW_022196900.1:96895436-96910042 GCF_008632895.1 Mastomys coucha
AGCCAACCAGACTTCAGTGTTACCACAGCTCGATAACATTTATTGAGCACCTACTACAGATGCCCAAAGTATTCTGTATTTTGCTAAACCTTGCACCCCAGCCTGAGGCAGGTGACCACCAGCCACAGCTAGAAACAGCCTGTGTTCAGTCAGATGCACAGTAGGGGGCAGGATCAGGGACCAAATCCAGGCAGGCACTGTTCACCTCACGCATGCTTGCTCTTCTTACCAGAGCATCTTCTAGTCTCCTGGAAGGAGGAGGGATGAGCAAAGGCAGCAGGGGGTGGTGACTGGGACAGGGCCCAATAGGCAGTTTTGAGATTCCTCGCCTCCAGACATATTTTATTTCCCCCTAGGCCCACCCTTCCCATTACATTTGGTCCTGGAAGTTTGCCTTAAGTACTTATGCGTTTGTAAGGGCCACTTTGTGGATGTGAAAGAGCTGAGGGACACAACATAGAAAGTAAGAGATACTTAGACACTTTGTTATCTTTGAGTGTGTGTGTATGTGTGTGTGCTTCTGTGTGTGTGTGTGTGTGTGTCTGTCATCTGTCTGTCTGTCTGTGTTTGAGTCAGTATCTCACACTCTACCTCACAATGGCACAAAAATAGCAATTCTCCTGCCTCAGTTTTTCAAGTGCTGGGATTAACCGCTGTTAGCTCCCTTGCCCAGCTTAAATGGAGTGGGGGAGATTTGCTCTGGCTCCTAGTTCCAGGGATCTCAGGCTGTAAGGTCTCACCCTCTTGTTTCCAGACCTGGACCTGAGGGCTGGATGCCATGGTGGACGGGGGAGATGGTACAGAGGGAGCACATTCTCATCTCACAGTAGCCAGGAAGTCTAGAGCAAGGGGGATGGGAGGAGGCTGGGGCTGCAAGGATTTCGGACACACATCCCAGTCTGGCAACCATGATATGGAGCTTGCAGATACCAGGGATGCGATCACCTGCATGCAAATGATACCCAGTGGGGTGAATAATTTCTGTCATTCATTCATTTATTCATTCATTCATTTACTCTTGATCTAGAATACAAAAGGTCCTCCTACCCCTCTCTGCCTGTTCCGTGGATACCATTGATGGTGGCTTCCCTGTGGCATGTTGGGGACCCCCATGGACTAGCAGGCCAGTTACACTTCCACCATCTTGTGACCCCCCCCAGCCCCTCACAGTAAACTGGCTTCCACTCAAGGCCCCATCTCTGTTGCCCCTTGCCTGCTGTTTTCTTGAGTATTTTGCATCCTGCTAGAGGCAGATGGGCATGGTCCCTTTGAGCATCAGCATTTCTATATGTTAGCTCTTGATCTCTCTGACTTCTCCTCCTGCAGCTGCACTGATCCAGCTGCATGGCCCGCCATGCCACCTTGGGGCAGTGAAGAGTGTGGGAGTAACCCCAAGGGCACAGTGTACCGGCAAACTGTCACCTCCAATCCCTTGTAATCTAGACTTCTGTATGGCCACTAGCTCACTAAGCACGCTGGCCACTCAGCTGTCTTCAACCTTCATCCCTTGTGTGGGAGGTGGTGGCCAGTACAGAGCCTACCCTCCCAGCTGTAAAACTGAAGAGACTCTTTCTCGGGGACTCTCTCACTCAGGAACTCTCTGTCCCTCCTTAGTTCTTTATGAGCTTAGGGAAAAGAAACCTTCCAGAGCCTGATGAGAGGCAGAGGTTGAATTTGAACCCAGGATCCAAAGAGAGAAATGACTCAGGCTACCTAGTGTCACCTGCACTCAGGTGACCATATCCTAGTATCTTCCAAAGACTGCAAAAGTTGCCAGACAAGGGATCGCGGCGGCTCTGCTAGCAGGATCTCTTCCTTTGCCAACTCTGTGCCTTTGCCATGCCCCATTCTCACCCATCCACACAGCCCTCTCTCTCTAGCTCTGCCTATTCCTGCCACTACCACAGGAAGCCCTTTGGGTAGGTTTAGTGTGGATCGTATGTGTGTGCACGTGTGTGTGTGCGTGTGCATGTGTGTGTGTGCGTGTGCAAGTGTGTATGTGTGTGTATGTATCCATTCCAGTGCCAGATCTCGGCCATTCATCCATATCAACATTGAGTACTTGTAGCACAAAGTTTCTAACACCTCTGAGCCCATGGTGGACATGTTCTTGAACTGCTGTCCAGTTTCCCATGAACACC
This sequence comes from Mastomys coucha, assembly GCF_008632895.1. NCBI lineage: Eukaryota > Metazoa > Chordata > Mammalia > Rodentia > Muridae > Mastomys > Mastomys coucha. Next base: position 96,897,578 of record NW_022196900.1, read on the forward strand.
AACATTGAATACCTGCCATGTGCCAGGCACTACCCTGTAAATGCTAGAACATGAACTGCCAGACCTAAGGCTGGCAGTAACCCCTGTAGGAGCTCTGTTATTAGATCTAGTCACAGAGGAGCTGGGACAGAGGAGAGGCCCAGCAACTGCCCCAAGATAACCCAGCTTCAAAGTGGCAGAGCACACATTCGAATCTAGAAACTATTCTCTCGATACCAACCCCTTCATGTTTTTTATATATCAGGCTGTAAAGCAGGCCCATCTGGACCTCCCAGATCCAGCATCTTAGGACCGGGTGAGCACTAGAGTGAGAATCTCTATGTCAATAGCAGCTATTGCTCACCGCACACCGGCTGTGTGCCGGAGGTCTTACATCAGGCAGAGCTGTGGTGTAGGAATGCACAGGTCACGTGCTGCACAACTCCCAGGACCACCATCCACTAGATGGTGTCACCAGCACCCCCCCGGAGTTGTTCAATGGGATGGCAGTAATCCTATGGGTCTGGAATCACTAGTCCCTTTTCAAAAGAGTTCAGAGGGGTCATGTGACCCGAAAAAACACAGCCAGTGAATGACAGAGCATAGTATGCTCTTGAACACACCTCAGTGATGCTGAATGGTCCGTCCTCAATTTAAGTGTGACTCGGTTTACCTGAGGAGAGCCATCCCAGTGGAAACCCTAACATGCTATGAGACGTTTCCAGGCGTGGGCAGCAGTATGATATGTCTGTCACGTAGAGCATTCTTGGAGTGAATTCTTGTACTCCATAACATCATCTACCTGGGCCAGGAGCTTACTCCCCTCACCGCACTGCATTATGGGCACAGCCTTGATCTACCCACCAGCTGACTGTCAGAGACATCATAGTGAGCGAACACTAAGAGAGACAATAATTAGATGAGAGCCCAGGGAGAGCTCTGGATTCCTTCCCTGTATGAAGACAGCTTCAGAAAGAGGCTGTTACCACAGACAGAACATCACTCCACGGCTATTCCCCCGGCCCATCCCAGCCAAATAATGGAGCTTTGGTTTCTATACACTTGACACACTTAGCGCACGTGCATCGCAAGTATATTTGACAGCCTATAAAATTGAGGTGAAATATTGCAAAATTGGCCAATTCGTGTACATTTTAAATGTATTTCCTTTATTTGTTACACTTATTTTCCATAGCTACACAATCCGTCTTCAGAACTGGGGAAGGAATAAGTAATGAATTAGTCCCAAGGCTCCCAGAGGCAAAAAGACATGGTGTGTGTGTGGGGGGAGGAAACTAGGGGGAAGCCATGTAAGACTTCCTCCCTGCCCAGCATCTCTGCATTCTGACTCTGACTCCAGCAAGAAATGGCAGCTTGTGTTCATCTTCCCCAGTGACTAAACCCCCTGGGGGCAGAGCCAGTAGGTGTCAAAACTCCTTCTGTGGGTCTTGGCTGGGCACCAGGGTTCTCTAGTGATGTGACAATGTTCACTGGTCTAAGTGGGATTGTGTGTGTGTGTGTTGTGTGCATGTGCATAACATATATGTATACATCTATGTGTGCCCATGAGTGCACATGTGGAGGCCAAGGGTTCATGTCTGATGTCTTCCTCTCTCTCCCTCCATCTTCTTTGTGGAGCAGGGTCTCTCTCTGACACTGGAGCTTACAGATTGGCTATACTAGTTGGCTCTGTGTGCCCGGACCTGCCTGTCTTTGTCCACAGTCCCCTTCATCCCTAGTGCTAGGGTTAGTGACACACATCACTGGCTGTGGCTGTTATATGGGTTTTATATGAGTTTTATATAAAAGCCTGGCTTTTATATGGGTTCTGGAGATCTAAGTTCAAGTCCTCATGTGTGTTCAACACTTTAGCCACTGAACCATCTCCCCAGCCCCTAAAGTTGAGGTTATTAAGCTGGGGTTCAAAAGTAGGCTTTAGAGGCCAGGTAGATGGTTCACACAAGCATGAAGACCCGAGTTGAGCTGAGTGTAGTTGCACTCAGAGATGGAGCGATCCTGGGAACTCATTGGCCAGCCAGACAAGACAACTGGCAGATGCCTGGGTCTGTGAGTAGCCCTGTTTTTTAAAAAAATAGTAATAATAATGTGGACAAAGACTGAGGAAAGCACCTGACATCAACCTCTAGCAAACAAACCCATGCACACGCACACACATGCAGGCATGCATGCACACACACACACACAATGCACATATGCTCACATGCACACACATGTGCACACACATGTACACACACACACGTACACACCCCTCATATGCCCACAGAAACATGTGCTAACACACATAGAGTGGTTTTAGGGAATTGCCTTGTCTTAATTAGGGTTTCCACTGCTGTGAGCAGACACCATGACCAAGGCAACTCTTATAAGGACAACATTTGATTGGGGCTGGCTTACAGGTTCAGAGATTCAGTCCATTATCATCATGGTGGGAACATGGCAGCATCCAGGCAGGCATGGCACAGGAGGATCTGAGAGTTCTACATCTTGCTCCAAAGGCAAACAGGAGAAGACTGGCTCCCATGTGACTAGGAGAAGGTTCTTTAAGCCGACTCCCACAGTGACACATCTCCTTCAACAAAGCCACATCTCCTAATAGTGCCACTCCCTGGATGAAGCATACTCAAACCACCACACACCTAAAAATGGCCATGGGATGCATCTCATCAGAAGTATTAGATGGGCTGGCTATGAGGTCTGCCCTTGGCTGGCTTTCCTGGCACCATGGAACCCGGGGCCACAACTACATCTACAGATACCCAGCTGGCTCTTCTGTAGTGGACTAGTTGCTCTCAGAGGAAAGCCTGGAGTCACCCACTGGTGACTCAGCAACCCTTCCCCCACTGACAGCCAGCTGACTGCTCCTTGTCCTTATTCATACCTAACAGAAACAGGGGCTGGAGAAGGACCATCTTTTGGAGCCTAGGACATAGGAGAGACTTGGGAGCTCAGTACTAGTGAGCCAGGACCACAACTGTATTGCATCCCTTAGGTCATCCTAGAGACCAACCTATGATGGGTGAAGCTCTGACCTGCACTCCATCTTGGCTTTGCCCCACATCCTGAATGGTGTGTTGGCTGCATTTTATTTAGCTTGGCTTGATACATACAAAAGACCACAAGAAGATGGATAGATGATGAAAGGATGGATGAGTGAGTGAATGGCTAGGTGGATGATAGATGGATGGATGGATGGATAGGTGAGTGGGTGGATGGAGGGAGGGATGGACAGATGGAGGGAAGGAGGGAAGGATGGGGGGATGGACGGAGGCATGGGGGTGGCTGGGCAGACAGATGGATGGAGGGAGGGAGGGAAGAAAGAAGGGAGAAAGGGAGGGATGGATGAGTGGGTAGACAGATAGGTGGGTGGGTTGGTAGATGTATGTATATATGGATGGGTGGGCAGATGGATGGATGAGTGGATGGATGGAGGGAGAGAGGTAGGGATGGATGGATGGATGATATATGTTGCATAAATACATGCATCAGTGGTGAGTGGATGGGTAGGTGAATGAGTTGGAGGGTGGGTTTATATGTGGCTAGATCAGTGGATAAATAGATAATGTATGTGTGGGTGGATGCATGAGGAGGGTGGATAGATAAATGAGTGGGTGGTAGATGGGTAGAGGGCAGGATGGATGGGTAAATGGGTGAGCAGGGTGGGTGGATGGGTGAGTAGAGACCTGGATGGTGGTGGTAGTGGTGGTGCATGAATCAGTGGATGCCTTATAAACAGATTTCTGTGCATAGAAACCAGGTTTTTGACCCAGAGCTGTCCTCCCTGTCCCTCTCAAGCAAGGTGACATTTGTAAAAAGCCTCATTAATATCTCAAACAACGGAGAGATCGAATCAGCTGTGTCCCTCTCTCCATTAAGGCTGAACGCCCCTCAGAGACACAATGGGGGCTAATGCATCTCCCCACAGCTCAGCCAGAACCGTGGGTCAACAAGAGCCCATTAGGAGAACCAGAACGGCTATTGATCCTGAAGAAATACACCAGGCTCCCCCAGCAGGCACTTCCTGGGCCCCACGGAGGAAGGGAAAAGGCAAAACCCTTCCCTCTGCTGCCAGTGATGCCTGAGGTCTCAGGTCAGCCATGCAGCAAGCCTGCTCCTGCTCCCCATCTCATCTCAGGTCACCAAGCAGGACAGATGCAGCCATGCTCTGTGAGAGTGGCCCCGCCCACCCTGTATGTATGCCCTCTGCAGTGGGAATGCATTGGCTGGCTGCTGCTGGAGAGAGCCTGGGGGTCTGTGCCACACCCACACAGAACTGGCAAAGCTGCTCTGCTGGTCTCTGGTGGACACAGGAGGGATGCTCTCTTCGGTCCATTCGTGTCAGAAGAGCTGCCTGCTACACAGCTTGGTAGCAGCAAACTATTCCCTTTCCCATCCACTCCTCAGACCCCCCCTCAGAGACTTACTCGGCCTCTAGATATCATTATCCTTTTGTTCCTCGCCCCCACCCCTTTGTGTGGCATTTACAAAGAGAGTCTGAATGTAGGTGGGAATCTGTGGCACTCACCTGGCCAGGCTGGTACTTAATGTCCCCAGCTAATTCTGGCAGAATGGGGACAGCATCATTGGACAGAAACTGCTACTCCCTCTTCCTAGACCAATATAATTTCTAACCGCATTCTAGTTGCTTATGCTTTCGCACAGATAGGGCTAGCTGTCTCCCCTCATCAATGAAGCTTCTCTTTGCCACAGACGAAGACTATAACAGAGAGCCACCTCTGGTCAGAATGCCAAGAGTAAGGTCCCCGGAGAGTCCAGCCCCAAGCGATAATTCTATAAGGTAAACCCTACACCGAAGGCTCAGGGAACTTCATGGGTGAGGGGGCAGAGAGATTGTGAGAACCAGAGGACCAGCACGCCTACTGTGAAATAGTCCTCCAGACGTTGTGAGGAAGCTGCGCCTGAGAAATCTCAACAGCTTGGTCACCCGCACATGAACAACCTCGGCTGATGTTACAATGTAACGGGGGAAATGTCACAAGGTTCCAAAGGTAGCTGAAGATCTAGTTTATGCCTTGAGAAGGGGAGAAATCAAGCCCAAGTGGGCATCCCCAAACATGTGGACACACACACAACAGTAACGGGACACAACCGATGACGTGCGTGCATGTGTGTGTGCGTGTGTGTGTGTGTGTGTGTGTGTGTGTGTGTGTGTGTGTGTGTGTGCATATGCACATATATGTAATGATAATGATTAAAGGAAAGGCTCTGACTTTAAGGAGGAGTAGGGAGACAGGCAGAATTGGTGGGAGGGAGTGAAATGTGGAAATGATGTAAATATGGTAATTCTGTGTGAAATTATCCAAAAAAAAAAAAAAGTTAAAAATTTAAAAAGCTAAACGTGAGTTTGAGTCCATTGGCGTACCTTCTGAAAGCCTAGCATTGTCATCTGGGCTTCCCGCAACACAGGACACTGGTCTTCTGGGCTCGGGTATCCGTCATTACACAGGGCTGAGGGATGTCCCCAATATTCGACACTGCCCCTGCCTCTAACTCCCATTTCCAATGCTGAGCCCTGAGGCACCATCACCATCACAGCGGTCCCTAAACCCTCTGTCAAAGCTGACAACCAGCAGTTAGACCTCAAGGCCTGGGGAGTCCAGGGATGAAAGCCAATGGCTGCTTTGAAGGCTAAGGATGCTTCAGCCACTGCATCCGTCCCTGCAGCAATGGTAGGAGCAGCCTCTCAGGTCCCTGGAGTTTCTGTCCCTGCTCTAGAGCAGACTAGGATCCAGGAGCCTTTCTGAACCCTCCCTGTCCCTGCCCCCATGAAGCCTAAGGGTGACCTGTAGCTCTCTGTGCTTCCACCTTGGCCCACAAAGAGCCCCCTGGCAGTAAGCCTGCCTCTTTCTCAGCCTCTTCCTTGTGGTCAAGCACTGTCTGGCCCCATCCTGACCCCCCTCAGCAGCCATGGAGGCCTCCTGAGAGCGCAGTGCTTCAGCAAGCCACAGTCCCCTCTAGCCCATCCCCAAAGTCGCATACCTTCCTTGCTGTTACCAGCCCTGCCACAGACTTATTACCAAAGTACCTCAGGACTAGAATTGAATGCCCATGATTTGCATAGTTTTGCATTTCATTTGCATGGTACTTATTTCCTATCCCCAAATACTAACATTCACCCACCATTTTGCTCCTGGCTTTCAGGGCACCCAGCATCTCTCCCTGTGTTCTCCTGCCCCTCCTCTGCTCCAGCTGAACACATCTGGAAAGAACACCTGGCTGGCCCAGGAACAGCAAGAGGGCTTTGTTCCCTCTCTTCCTCCATCAAGGTGCCAAGGATCCTGCCCCTGGAAATACCAGCTTGGCATTTAGGCTTGATGTGGAAAGACATATGACCTGCTGTACCCAGCGCCCAGGAAGCCGTCTGGTAGTGCTGGGCACGAAGGAATGAGAGAGTGAACGAATGATGAATGAAAGATGAATTAATGAATGAGCAAGTGTACTCAGAATGAATGATAAACAGTGAATTAATGAATGAAAGATGAATTAATGAATGGACAAATGTATGTTGAATGAATAATAAACAGTGAATGAATGAATAATGAATTAATGAAGAGCAAATGTATGCTGAATGAATGATAAACAGTGAATGAATGAATGGTGAATGAATGAATACATGCTCCACAGGTCACTTAGGAGACTGAACGAGATGCTGCCACCAAACACTATGAGTTCTGTCTATCCATCACATTCCCTGTCGTTCCCAGGTCATGATGACCTTTGTGCTGAACTAGAGAGTTTCACTCTTTGGTCTACCAGGGCTAGCTAGCTCTGTGCCAGACCTTGATCCAGATGCTGGGACCAGGGATAGGACTCAGAATTCTGGCCCAGAGCTTGGCAATCAGGTTGGGAGAATAAGGTTGCCTCTCATGGGAGATAATTAGGGAAACATGAGGGGGCCTCAACCAGGGCATCACACCTCAGGGAACTGGAGCACGAATGGTTCTGTGGAGGACTGGGTTTGCCACGGACCTTGTTCTGCGAAGCTCTCAGATTGATAGTGGTGGGGAAGCAGAAAGAGTAGGGGAGGGGACAGAATGAGGTGGGAAGACACCTAAAGACCAGACAGGGAAAAGAAAGATGCAGATGGCTGGGCACGGCAGGAGGAGAGGGGCCTCTCCTCCACAGCCCATGGATTCCACTCTTCCTCAGGAAAAGAGAGTGCATTCTCCGGCAGACGCAGAGCTTCCCTACATTAGTGTGGAACCCCCACAATGAAGAGGCCAAAGCCTGTAGAGAGGAGAGCCCCACCCAGCTCAGCAGCCAGACAATGGAGGAGTAAAGCCAGGCAAGTTCTCCAAGGGGGGCAGAGGAGCTGGGATGGATTTTGCAAGAAAGTCTAGTTGGGACAAGGGATGAGGGCAGTTTTGAGGGGCAGGGTGGGAAGGAAGAGTTTAGTGGGCATGCAGGCAAATGGTCTGGGAGTTGGAAGGGTTCAAAGGCTGCCTTTGAGGCTACCAATACAAACAGAAAGCAAAAAAATTCCAGTGCCTTCCTCCTCGACGTCACATTGAATCTCCAAACCTTGGTCAGATGTCTGGGTCCTGACTCAGAGCTCAGACCACTGGGAACAGTGCATGCCAGAGGGTGAAGGTGTTGAGTGAATCAATACCCAGCCAGGAATCCTCTCAGCCCTGAATTCATTTGCATCTTAAACATCTGGACAGAAGTGATACACACATACAGAGACCGTGGGAGGAAACCATCTCCCTGTAATGTATTTCCATCTAATTTTAATCTCTTCTGGATACACATGCACTGGTCTTGCAGGGATCCAAGCGTGGTTCAGCCTCAACATGGAAACCCAGCACAAACTGGCTGAGGACAGAGTGGATTTGATCGGCTTAGTCAATTCCTAAACCTGGGGCGGGTTGGACTCTAAGCGTAGCCTGAGACAGGAGCTCGTGTTGGCTCCTGAGCTGACCTTCTCTTATTTCCCTATTCAGCTTGATCTCTCAGATGCTGGCTCTTAAGACACTCCTGCCCCCCTCTCTCATGTGTGCTCTGCTCCCAAAAGCTCGGGAATGTCCCACCGTGTCTTGAATGATGTCCCCTTAGAGGGGCATCACCAGGAGCAATTCCTTCCTGAGACTTCTAGTTGCTGAGATCTGACCTTGGGATCTCATGAGCTTGGGACTACATGGGGAACAGGGTGGTAGCTCAAACAGTGTTTCTAAGGCTGCATGACTAGGCTCAACACAGAGGGCTCTCCTCAGGGGTCCCGGAGTCTGGCCCTCACAGAGCAATCTCTCAGCAATCTCTCAGCTTTGACAGCATGGGAGGTTGCGACAGGGGACTGTTGAGAGCCAGCAGTGAGCCCCATCCCTGGGGCTACAGTCTGAAGTCTCTGTTTCCTCCTCCCAGCCTGGCAGTCCTGCTGTCTAAAGCTTCCTCACACACTGCAGAGCATCTTCTTCCTGTGTCCAGGAGCGAGGGCCACCATCTTGGCTCTACCGCCAGGCTGCTGGTGTGCCGGCCAACTCACTGTGCTTGGCTAAGCCTCTGGCACATGTGTTCTGGCAGTGCCTGGAGCAGATTCCTGGTGCCCAGGCAAGTGTGTCTGAGCATCAGGACACATTCTTTCAGTAAAGAATTACGGTGCAGGCCAAGGTGAGCCATTGTGGAGAGATCAGCTCTGCAGTGTAAGAGGGCTGAGCTCAGGAGTCCCGTTCCTCTCCCCACTCCTAGTAGACTGAATGCTGTCTCAGAGATTCTGGCTCCAAGCCCACAAGGCCATGAGGAAAAAACACGGGTCTATGAGCAGGGAGGCTTATAGGCCAGGGCTAGAACCCTACACCATCTGTGTGTGCGACACTTTATCAAAAGTCTAGGACGAGTTGGACAGTGTGGTGCATGCCTGTCACCTCAACACTTAGGAGACTGATCCAAAAGTTTATACGGCCTGGGCTACACAGCCACAAAAGCCCATCTCAAACATACAAACTCAACACACTAATTCACGAGCTCTCTTGGTATCACATTTGTAAGGTGGCTTCTGCCAGCCTGCCCTGAGTCACACTCAATGGCACTCGAGCCAGAGGCAAGCCCTGACACTCTCCTAGCAATGGCAGTGAACCATGCTCATGATTTTGCTAGGTACTATCCAGCAGTTAGCTCACGGCCAATCCAATACCCAGAGTGTAGCATTGGGACCTGTCCCCTGTGGGTGGAGCAGTGGGGACCTCAAACAGGGTGGAGCAAGGAGTTGACTGCAGGTCAGTCAACCACAAACACGATCGGACCCTGACTCAGGGCCCTAGGCAACTAAACAGAGCTCGTGGTGCCTCAGTGCCTCCTTTAGAAAGTGGGGCTGATCAGACGGCCTGTGAGGGTGTCCAGAGAGTGCCATGTGTCTGTCAGTGGCTTCCCCCAACTGTACTCAGGTAGCCACTGTCAATAACACTCAACTCAGGATGGGACCTGATAGCCACATAAGCACATGGCTACTACTCTGTGATGATAGTGGCAGATAGTCTGGGAGTGAAAATGTGTGTGCCCAGGGACGGGCATGTGCGTGCATGTGTGTGAGAGTGTATGAGTGTGTATGTGTGTGTTCTTTCAAGTATGTGTTCCTGTATGTATGTATGTGTATGCTTGTGTGTGTGCATGTTTGTGAGAGTGTGTGTGTGTGCATTCGAGTATGTGTGACTGTGTGTATGTATGTGTGTGTGCATGTGTGTCCATGTGTGTGTAAGTGTATGTTAGTGTGTGTGAGTGTGGGGGGGGGGTGCTTGTGTGTGAGCATGTGTACAAGTCAGTGTAGGTGTGTGTTAGTGCATAAGTATGTGAGAATGTTCATGAGTGATTGTGCTTGTGAGCATGTATACAGGTCAGTATATGTGTGTAGTAGTGCATTGTGATTGTGTGTACATATGTACATATGTAAGACCTCAGTGTGAGCACATGTGTGCACATAAACATGCACAGGCATGTGACCATGCACACATGAGCCTGTGTGTACATGTCTGCATGTGGACCCATGTGAACAAGTATATAAAATGTTCATGTCTATGAATGTGTGCATGTGCAGACATGCACAGGAGTGTGTGTGAACATGAACACATGTCTGTGTGTGGGCCCAATATGGGGTGCTCTCTGAAAGGCAGATGAGGCAGGTCCCCTCACTGATGCCTCTGGAACCTGAAGGTGCCATCAGGCCCGGCTCCCGGATCCTGCCTGCCGCAGAAATCATCATGTTATAATTACAAGTTAATTAAAGCAGAAGAGATCAAAGCCACTTTAGACAGATTAATGATACAGCGAGTGCCAGAATTTCTCCATTTCATGTATCAGCCACATTGTCATCTTTATTCCACATTCTCCTTCTTCTGTGGCAGCCGAGGAGCCTTTCATATCTGCTCTGCCCCCCTCCACGCGCAGAGTCTGAAGCGCTCGCAGCTGCGAGGAGCTGTCTGTGAGAAGGGCCCATTCAAAGGCTATCAGAAAACCCAACGAGCCTTTTAGCTTCTGACTAGAATGAAGCTGCCGCCTAGCCCTCCCCAAACCCTCCCCTGCCAAAAGAGAAAAAGCTGGAAAATATTGGGCCTTCAAATCAGGCCACAGCAGAGGAGGATCATGGGAAGTGGGATGGCAGCCACCGCCTTCGAGAAGGTGACAGGCAGGGCACAGTCCATCTTAAGTTCACAGACAGAGCATAGCAGCCCAACCACTGAACTGAGCCGGAGCCTATGCACAGAAGTAAGTGGGCAGCCCTGCCCTGGGCATGCGCCAGGGTTTCCTCGATGTCTACCAGTGCCAGGCATCAGAAAAACAGAGAAAGAGACCCTGATCCAGGGAGGAGCAGCACACAGCACCAGACACAGCATAGACTCACTTCCCATCCTGCATCCTGTGGCCTGAAGCTTGTCTCTGTCTCTTGCACAGAGGTCAGCTGGGGCGGGGTTGGGGGGGAAGACAGAAGGCATTCTCACCAGCAAGCCCCTTCACACCCCCAGAGTCACACAGTAAGGACCTGGCCACAAGCTGGAGGCCACTAGAATACTCTCCCTGTTCAGGACCAGAAGATTCCACCACTTTCCTCCACAATCCACTGGGCCACGTTCCGGCTCCTGACCTACCTAGCTGCTGCTGAGAGGCCCAGGAAATGCTTGCTCAGCAGAAAGCTGCTGCAGAGTGAGGGAGATTGGGTGGGCGTGGCCAACCTCACTACCAGAACAGACAACAGCAGTACATGGCAGATAGTTGTTAGAAGAGTCCTGGTGAGTTTGGGGGAGTCCTGGCCGGTTAGGGGGGGGTCCTGGTGAGTTAGGGGAGTCCTAGTGGGTTAGCAGGAGTCCTGGTGGATTAAAGGGAATCCTGGTGGGTTATGGGATGTCCTGGTGGGTTAGGGGGAGTCCTGGTGGGTTATGGGATGTCCTGGTGGGTTAGGGGGAGTCCTGATGGGTTATGGGATGTCCTGGTGGGTTCTTGCTCCTGTGTAATGAGCCACCTTGACACACAGATGACCACAGCACCAGAATGGCTGATCTCTCACAGTAATGTGGGCACTCTCATAGATGGCAGCCTCCTGCAGCCATGACTCGTGGCAACTGATCATCCAAGACGTCCCAATGTCCAGATCAGCAGGGAGAGAGAGGTGTGGCTCTGTTCCCACATAAGCCAGACTGAAGCTCCTCACTTTGTGGCAGACTCAGTGGCAAAGATTAGTTACCAGGAAGCTGGCTAAGCTGCACATGACCCAGCCTTGAAAATCCAGAATGTCACCCGGCAGCACTCTATTGGCCAAGCAAGAGTCTAAGGACATGACAGAATCAAAAGAGAAGAGCCTGCCCCTTGGGGAGTGAGTGAGCTCATGACCATCCTCTGCCAGGGCCAGACCAGGATGTTGTAGTCCCAGAAGACTTCCTGGTGGAGGCATCATGAAGTGATAAGAGGGCACATGGTGGTCAAGCTTCTTGAAGATGCCAATGAGCCTAACGGGACAGGGACATGTGAAGAAGCCATCATGGTGGAGCAGGGAGAGACAAATGAGACAGACAGAGTGTAAAGGAGGTACAGTAGGGAGCCTGAGGTTTTACCCCGGTGCTATACTGGAGGGGCTGTGGTGGGAGGAGTCCTGAAGATGTTCCCCACTTGGCAAACTCCCTGTGCAGCTCAAGAGATGGCCCAATTAGTAAAGGGTTTAGTGTGCAAGGGTGGGAATCTAAGTGTGACTCCCCAACACAAATGTAAGAAGTCAGGCATGGTGGCACACACCTGTGACCCCAGCTCTGGAGAGGCAGGGCCCCTCACAGACACATCTGTGAGCTCCATGCTCAGTGAGCAAGCTCAGTGACCCTGTCCCAAGAGCTAAAGTGGTGAGAGGCTGAGGAAGGCATTTGATGTTGACATCTGGCACACATACACACACGAATATACTCTTTCACACACACTGATACACACACTCACACTCACACTAACATACTCTCTCACACACACTGATACACACAC